>NC_133024.1:59969411-60285735 GCF_048771995.1 Taeniopygia guttata | reverse complement strand
AAGGGACTAGTGATTGGCAGAGTTTAATCCATAATTTTGTGATTTTTATATTTCAGTTGTGCAGTTTTGAAATTATATCCATATGGCATAGCAAGTTCCTATTGACTCTAATGTAGAAAAGTCTCTGTTTCTCTGTCCCTAGGAGACAAAGTACAAGTCAGAAAATACATTTGAGGAAAAAAAATTTATTTGACCATAATCATTAAACAATTGGTTAGACATATTTGACCATTCGTTCTTAATTTCGTTTTACTATCTCCATAGACATAAAAGAAATGCTGTCAATGTAGTTATCTAACCTTCCTTGTTACATTGACAAAAATGATTCTGAGGCTTCAGTTGGGTCCATGTTTGATGCCAAACTTGTGCAATTTATAAGAGGTTTGTCCAAAATGTCAAATTTACTTCAGAATTAGAAGTGCTTTATAATCCCCTTACCTTTATGATTGCAAAATAGGTTCTACATTCCCCATAGAAATGGATGCTAATTAGGAGAACTTTTAACCTCCCAATTACACAGAATCAAAGTTTACAGGCTTGCTGGAGGAAACACCCACGTGAGAAGACACTGATTAACATAAACTGTAAAGTATTTTTAATTTTTTATTCATTATTTGCAGGACTCTGCTAAATCAGATCTTAGAATTTTCACTTTACTTTCCAGGGCAAAAAGCAGACTTATTCTCTGCATTTCTCACTGAGATTGAGATTAGTTCTGATTTTTTTCTCACTTGAGTCATAGCATTCATTTAAGATTAAAAACTTAATGAAATTCCGATTGCTAGTATTTATACATGCCTACAAGTGAGCCTTATCACAAGTATTTTTCAGATTTAAGTTTAATAATGAATGATTCAAAGGTTACAATCATGACTTCTTACACTCCAGTCATGGTGCCTAGGGGAAGAAAGGGACTCATCCTTGTGTTCTGCCCATTCTTCATCTTTCCTTTTTTTCTTCTGTGCTGGAAAAACTGTTTGCTGTGGCTTTTCTTTAAGTCACCCCCTGCTCATTTTTTGTTATTTGCACTTACTTGTCTCTTTCTACCCTTCATTCAGACCTGCTGCTGTAACGCTTTTCAGGCAACATGAAATTGTGAAAAATGGATTCATGCTGTTTCACACCTTAAAGCATAGTTTTTAAACAAGAGAAAATCAAAACAAAAGCTCTTTTTCAAGTGGAAAAAGGCTGAGTAAACTAATTACATTTCTTTCTTATATTTTTTTTTTTTGTTCATGCAGGTTCTTTCTCCTCTCTTAACTCGTTTTCTTGAATTTGTCCTTTCTATCTATAATAACTTATATTTAAAACTTAGGAAGACAAATTGCCCAAACTGTTGGGCTTGTTCATGGGAACGACTTTGCCAAAATAAACTATTTTTCAGCCTTTTCAGAATATAAATTATTCAAGCCACATTTCAAGGCCTGGCCAAAATCCAGCAGGATGTTTATAAAAAAGTAGTCAGACAGAGCCTCTCCTCTAAGTAGACTCTAGTAAAAGAGAAAAGGAGAAGTAAAAGAGACATTTGAAAAAAGGTACCTCTGGCAGCATCTCTATCACCCTGCCTGAGATGATTTTCTTATGCCATCCCCTTCCCAGAGATTTTTGGATAGAAAACTTTCCCTTCCCAAATGCTTGAAGGTGGAAACACTGAAAAATCCACTCTTACTCCATGATGAGGTATTGGGTTAATGATGGTACAGTGATAAACTGTGACAGTCACAAGCTCTTTGTCATAGTCCATTGCTATGTTGCAATATTTGAATCTATTCTTAGGCTTCCTTGTGCTACTGATGCATTTTATTATAAACTCTTCCTTTTTTAAGATTTATACTGCAGTTCTGGCCTGTATCACGGTGAGTGACACATGGTTCCAGGCTCTAACCTGAGAGAGTTCATGGTCTATGAAGGAATTTATAATCCAAGTCAAATATTTCAGTTGTAAATTCTGCCTCAGCATCCTTCAGGCACCACATTGACACACAACTGTGTTCGTACCACCAGTGTCCTCTGATTTCTTTGTACTGTAACTTCTTGAACAGAGTAGAGAGATGTGACAAGCCACAGCTTCTTATAAGGAAATAGGTGATCCTGTTGGATGGAATGAAATCTGTGCACCCTGCTGTCCTTTCTGGGGGGATTTTTCTGGCAAAATTAAAATCTCTTATAAATTGCACAGGTTTGGCATCAAGGAAAAAATATCTAGAAATTTTGCTTTCCTGATGCTTCCCTGAAGTGATGAATGATTAGTTTTTCCTGTGGTAGTGGAAATAATGTGTAGAAACTGGCTAAACTTCCTCAGGGGAATTCCTGAGCTGTTGAAAGAATCAAAGGAACCCTACACAATCAAGAAAGAAAGCCATGAGCTCTGCAAGCTCTTTCCAAATGTAAAAGGAAAGCACCCCAGTGCTCACCAGAGAAAGGCCATTGCTGTGAGGATGCTCACAGTAGCTTTGGCCAACCTCACTGCACTCAATGAACAAGCCACACTGAAACCTTCGGTTGTGGCTGACAGTAAGGGCTGAGGAATGAGTAACCAGGATCTACCCGAGCAGAGAACACAGATATTAGATGGGGTTGCTGTCCCATCTCCCAGCATTCGAGAAGATGAAGCACTTTGAGTACCCTTAGCAGGCAGAGTCCCTACTCTCACAAGCATTTGAAGCTTTCTGCAAACATGTGAAAGACAGCACAGACAAAACTAAGGAAAGTGCAAAAGAGTGTGCTGTGTAAACTGCAATTGCATCCTGATCCTTTGAGAAGACTTAGAAAAAGTCCATCTCATTCCTTTCATCTCTAGCTTACTGGTGTCTATGAGGCAATGGTGCATGGGTTGTTTTGTGTTTTCCCTTCACTCATAGCTTTGATCAATGGTAGGAACTACCCACATCCCTCTAAAGAGCTGATGGGGACTCTAAGGATCCTCTTCCCTGCTCCAGCATGCAAACACCAGCTTTAAAACACTTCTGTCATTCACAGCATTTAATTTAAAGTTTATCTACCTCTTGTCCAGTGATCTGCTTCCTCCTCAATACCTCTCAGATCACAGAGAAGGTCTGAAGCCAGGAATCTCTGCCACAGAATAAAAAACTTTCTATCTGTTCTTCTGGGCATCTGTCATATGTCTGAAATATAACAATGACTGGAGAGATCCTGAGCACAGAACCTAAGCTGAAAAACCTCTTTACAGGAGCTCTCTTCCCTTTCAGTCATGTGGGGAATGCAACAGTGCTTGTAAAGCAAACATTCAATTTGCATTGCCATCCACAATGCCAGTAATTAACTCACTGGCTAATTTGTTTTTAGCTGCAACTAATGGATTCAAGATGAAACATGTTCTTGTTTTATAATGAGCTGGTCTTTGGTATACTTCCTTCTTGCACAGAATCTGAATAATTTTACATAAATGACCATGTTTATAAATTACTTAAAGGGCAAAAATTAAATGTTGTATGCAGAGATATTGCACCTTTCATAAAATCTGACGTGTTTCTACTGCAGCTCAGTTTTCAAGTTATACCTATCACTGAATGCTGTGGATCCTCTTTTCCTATTCCAATAGAAAATTCTGAATGGCTTTGAAACACAGAAAGTAATGAAAGGCAATTCAGTTGCCATGAACAACCCAGAATTTTTCTCCTCTTGTTAAACTGCAAAAGTGGGTAGCAATATGAATTTTAGAGGTCAGTAATACTCACAGTCAGGAAGGGGCAAGGCCTCCTGAACTTACAGGAGGAGGCTCTTGATCTCATTTTTCACAGGATGACATTTACTGGAGCATTTATTTCCTCCTCTTTCCTATACACCTCTAAGATAATTTTACGAACAGCCACATAATTTGAACCGTATCAGCAACCTCCCCTCTGCCCAAGGTCAGAAAGAATCCAAGGCAGGGCTGAATGAGTTCAACCAGAATTATTTCCAACAGTGTGTGGATCCAGTGGTTCAGATGTGCTGAGAAAACACAAAGAACAATTACATTGTGCCAGAGTCTGGCATCCCATTGCAAGAGCTGACCATGAGATGTTTTGTCTTTAAATGCCACTTGTGCCTTACAAATTCATTAACAGAGGAATTTGCTCGCACTTCAGTTGTTCTCTTCTTTACGTAAGTGACCTTAGAGGGTTGCATAACCCAGCACAACACTGTGATTCACTGCAATGCTCTACCATATTTAGTCTTATTAGCAGCTATTTGAGAAATGCTGCTGCTCACTCTGGAGAGACATCATTTATAGCGCTATATAAAGGTCTCTATATTTTTCCCTCATGAAAAGGATTACTGCAGCATTCTTATCTGTAATGCAATCCAGAATAGGAAAGACTCATTGATTTTTGAGGAGGCGTTTTCAATATGGTGACCTGTTCCATACTTTCATTTTAAGTGTAATTATAGAACAAAAGACTAGGATGGGAAGTGCATGTTGTAGAGGAAAAAATCAAATGCACATTTTTTCTTGACATTTACTGAGGAAGGAACCTTGCCTGTTTTCTAAATGTTAATGAGCAGCGCACACAAGAAGAACCAGGGCATTCCTTCACAGAGTGAAATACCTACCACGCTTATACCAATTGCAGTGACACCATTCTGAAAAACAGGGTGAAGGCTGAATTTTTGCTCCTGATGTTAGCTTTTTTACAGGAGAGGAACAACCAGAAGACAGATCTGCACTGCATGAGCATTTCAACATCAAAGTCAAGGAATAAATCCCTTGTGACTTCGTCTTCCTGCACTATGACTGTCATTTTCTGGATTTTGACAGAGCAAGTCATAGTTTTTTGGTGCAAGTAGAAGGGGAAAAGAAAACTTGTTGCTAGTGTTAGTCTGTTTGCCAGAAAACCCATAATTTTTGCAGCTTTAATCTGCAAAATATATATATCATTTTATAATTCCTTCTGTCCCCCAAAACTTGAGACAATTCATCAGATTTGACAATCTGCCAATTTTAACAGGAAATAATTTTTCTTGGAAAAATAATTGATTCATAAATAAAAAAAGAAATTGGTTCTGGTTAATCTTGATTTTTTGTTTATGGGGAATGTTCATTTCCTGCCCCATCAGAGCAAACCTCAACCAGGCCTTAAGACTTTATCAGAAGTAATATAATTTTCAAGCTGTGAAACATTAGGAAAATTCTGAGAAGTGAAGAGCAAATTCCATATAAGGCATCTTCTACCAAAAGTAATATTCAAGGGCATTTCCAGGAATAAGCCAGCATCTTTGGATATTTGGATCTTTCTAGCTTTTTCCTTTTTCTATGGAGAAAATTGAAAATGAGGTGCCTATATTGCATATATATCTATATTGGATTCTTTTGAAATAAGTATTTTTATTCTTTGTTATCAAGTTATGCCTTTTCTTCTGCTATATATGATGTACATAAAATCTAAAAAGCCATAGGAAATGCTTGGTAGTTTTATGAATCTTTTAAAATGCAATATTTATACTTCACAATTATTAATTTTTTTTATTACTTCCAGTGTCACTGTTGTTTGTCTAAGACTTATGGAAGAAAGAGAAAGAAGCTAAAAGACAGGGGATTTTGGTTATTTATATGGGGTAAGGAATAAAAGATGTGGATCAGTTCCTAACCATTTAAACTCTGGATTCATGTGCAGTAAAGACTTCAACAGTACTGTCAATACCATGAAGACCAATTATGCCACTGTGTGATATAATAGAGATATGTCAAATACTGCTGGAGGACACACATACAAATGTATCTTGCCTTTTTTAGCTTCTCCATCTTCAGAGGGAATATGCTTCTCAAAAACAGCTATTCTCAAATCAGCAGGGCAACAGGGCTGTCACTGTCCTGATCACAGCTTTGCAGCCACCTCCACTGCAGCTATCACTCAGGAGATGTTGCCACGTGTTTCCACCCATCAGACAACTACCAGATCTCATCTTTAGAGTGTCAGGAGCTTCCTGCAGTCAGAAGATTACAGTGTGATAGCAGGTCTAGATGAGTCAGCCCGGGGGCTAGAGAGATGACAGGATGGAACAGTGCTCAATCACGACCTTTCAGAGCAGAGTCCTGTGAAGCAACTTGCATTTGTTGTAACAGCTGCCAGCGCTGAACGTGTTGGACCCAACAACCCCCTCCATCACAGTTTCCTTGTGCTGTCTGTCTGAAGTGGAGACAGGAACACCAGGGAACCAAGCAAACAGGACTGGACATCAGGAAGTATTTTATTACTTGGAAGGTATCACAGAGCTGGAACACATCCCTGAAGCAGTTGTACAAATCCCACCCTTGAATGCTTTTGGGATTTATCTGGATGAAGCCAGAAGTGCTAATTCTGAATTGGTGTCTGTCCTTTTTTGAGTGGAAGGGCTATATGACCTCCTGAGGTCATTTCCATTCTAAAGCTTCTGTGAAATGCACCTTAGGTGTCCTGTAGGTAGCCAGCATCTCTTTTCACACTAATTTATAATGGAATTGAAGCTACTCCAAGCACTGATTACATGCTGCCCATCCAAACCTCACAACACTGGGTTAATGCTTTCAGGTAAAGAACAGGGACCACAGTTCTGATGACTGCTGTGATTTTAGTGATGACTTTTTCTTTGCCCAGTTCTGTGACTACTTTACTTAACCAGAATTTACAATGCTTTCTTCTTGCTGCAGGTCTGCTGGTTTAGCAAAAACTTCTGTTGAGTTTCACTGTTAGTTCCATCCCCTATCCCACTGTCCCTTAGACCTGATTATCAGACAGAGCAATCTATAAAGACAATGGAAAAGAAAATTACTGTGGGGTAGTAAAGAAAAAGTAGCTTCAATAGCAAGTTGTAAATATTCACATTTAAGAAAGAAACCAAAATCCCAAATAATGAAATCTGAAGGGTAGAATTGTGCAGAGAGAAGAGCATATTGGTCCCCTAAGGAGACACTGAATGAATGAGTCTAAAATGGGAAATGGTGTAGCAGGGAGAAGTACTAGAGCATAAAGGATAAGTAAGAAAATAAGAGTCAACTGTGTGAACCTGCAGGGTAGAAAAGACAGCTCTATATCTCTATTAACAGGGTAGTTACAAATAAGACACAGGAAGTAATTATTCTGCTCTACTTGTAACGAAGTAAGCCACAGCTGGAACAGGGTCCAGTTAAGGATCCACTATTAGGGAGGTAAGTGATCCTTGCACACTGAAGAAACTAAAATTATTGGACCCTACAAGAGGGATAAGAAACTTAGAAAATATGACTTAGGTGGAAAGAATTCATTTTGTTGTAGGAATGTTTGGTTATGCAAAGGATTGCTGTAGATTATTATTCACTTTATTGTTTGTGATGTCTCCACCAAACAGCTACTGAAAAAATTTAAGATCTGATTATTTCCCAAAACAGATGGATGGACTGCATGATATCTTTGATGTCCTCCTCTACTCTTCCAGGATAGCATGAGCCGGATGCAACTGCATTGTGTTTTAAGGAGTTATCTTGTTAATCCTCTTGGAAATCCCTTAGCCAGTTTTGTGGATAATTCTGTGACAGCAGTGCGAATGAAGCAATTAAAACTGAGGACCAGAGGGCAAAGAAATACTGCCAGAAACTTCTGCTCAGAGCAATGCTACTGGCTATATTTAAATCCTACTTCATCTGACACTTTGCACCAGTATCCTGCGTCATCCCCAGGACACATATGTATTTCTGGGAATTGCTTAATTCAGGCTCTCCAACTCCCTTCTCCTCACACAAGCAGCACATCCTGCCACACATACTCTGATATTCCCCCTACAGAATTCTTTTGCAGAACCTAGAGTGGCCTCAGAAAATTGGCATGTTGTCGGCAAAAGGTTTTCACCTTTCTGAATAAGACTTTATTGTTGGGTAGCCATGGGAACGTGGCTTCCTGCAACTCCTAGTCTGTATAAATGTACATCTCATTGTTCTAGTTCACGAGCAATGAGTTATGATTTGAGAGGTAGCACAGAGGGCGAGAAACCTCAGGAAAAACTCTTTACAGAAAAGATGCAATCTTAATACTTGCACAAACCTCATTGCTGTGTTTTTCCAGCAACTCAGGGATTTTATTATATTTTATATTTTCAGTCCTTGTCTTAAAATTTCCCCACCCCATGAACAAGAAAAGTATTATATCTTTCTACAGATAAGGATGTGGGTTGGAAAACTGAGCAATGTCCATGACTGAGATAATGATAGCAAGTCTCTCCACCTGCAATGCTCTGCCAGCATGTCCTACCCTTCCAGGGCCTACTGGTGATTGCACTTCCACTGCACTGTGTACTTCCGAGCCCATGTTAAACATATATTCTGTACAGTCTTCAAAACCAAAAACTGATCTGTGAGAAAGTGTCATTATCTAATGGCTGTCCCAGTGAAAAATGGAGAATAGCATCATCTATTGGCTGCTCTGGGTGCTGGAATCCTACACTACTTTATATCCATCCCTGTGATATAATTCTGACTTGCTATTACACAAAATGGAGCCCTTTTTCTCTGAGTATTCCCCCTGCATGAACTAATTCTATGAGATTTCTGAATAAGTTGTACCTTCACTGGGGAAACCAGACTGCCTCCAAACATTGTGATGTGCATAATTTTTGTAAGTGTGACTTTGTCTGTTGATTTTGTGGTTCTGCTCCTGGGAACAGTTTGGTGAGTGTTGTACTGGTAGTAGGTATGCATATAGCTAATAATAATGACTGTGATTGCTGCTTACAAGCTACAGTTTCATAGTAGCCTGGGATATTAAAATATAAACTAGCTGCTACTATTAATTACTGTTCCTATTGGTAGATTATATACATATACACATACTTACATTTCTGGCACAGCCATTGAATAACTTCATATGTACGTCTGCCTTATTAGGTGAAAATATACTTGCTTTAATAATGATGATGATAATAATAATAATAATAATAATAATAATAATAATAGCAATAATTTACAGCAATCTGTGGTAAGGATATTTAGAAAATGAATATTACATTTCCTTGTATGTTATGAAATCATAACAGCATCACAAACTCAAACCCAGAGTCACAGTAGCCTTTTAAGTCACAACTGTTGCCAAAAAGGAAGGCTATCAATACCAAAAGGCTTATAATTTTGACCTTTCTTACTTTATTTTTTAAAATGCATCAAAAAACTATGAATGACAGCAGTGGAAAAAGTAAAGCATCATAAGAATACAGAGTACAGCCTGATTACTGTTCCTGCTGGTGGCTGTAACTCTCCTGATGAGTGTGACCATTTGATGCAGTGTAGACATTACAGAACTGGTTCCCAAGAGAGGATTTGAGGAGAAAATAGAAGAAATGTAAGTTGAGGCGTGGAGAGAATTTTTCTGAAAAGTCTAGCAGTTCTGGTAGAAAGCAGCCAAATACCATAGTTTCAAAACAGGCAGCAGCAGAGGAGAGGACACTGAGGCAAACATGAGAGATGGGAGAAAGCAGAAATTAAACAGCAACTGTTCAAAGGCACATGAGAGGGGAGAGAAAGGACCTTTAGACTAAAGTACCAAAAAGTAGGATGGGCTGTTGTGATCATAGGCAGGAGGATCATTGCTGGTAGGGGGACTGGGAAAATGCTGTCCTTCAGCCCTCGTTCTCCTATCCTCATTCTAGCCTGGGAACACAGCAAAAAAGTCAGAACCTCTAGGCCAGTGCCTCATTTCATTGCACACAGCAATGCTGGTTATTTACTGGAAAGACCTGTCTTCCTGGATCTCTACATCTATTTGGACTGGAGATTTGCATCAATATTACGGAACATGGCACACAAGAATCTTGTACACCTCTGGAGCTGATGTCAAATACCTGATTTCATCACTGTTAGATACACACAGAAACTAGCTGTTCCATCAATAGGGAGCAGCTTTTCTTCCTGGACACTTTGGCTTCCTTCTCTGGCTGTAGTGACATATTTGCACATGCTGGAACTCATTATACTGCTTGTAGGTTTTGATGTAGCTTGGTAAATAGATAATTGCAATTCAGAATTTGTACCAATTTGTTCAGAATCACTGTCTCGCCAACAATGCAGAGTAAGGGCTTGCAAAAATTAAAGACGTTGGTAAAACAGGCTTTTATTTCCAAGTTTTCTGTCTGTATGAGAGGAGTCTAAGTACATCCAACTCCACTCAGTCATGTATTCTGGTTCTAACAGCACTATAGCCCTGTTTGCCAGGACATGTCCCAAGCTTTCCTCTTTTCCAGTGGCTAGTCCCAGTGTACCATCACAGTGAACCAGAGACTTCACAGCCTATGACATGCAGAAGCTCACTCTTATTGCCATCAGAAGGGTAGTGACAGACTTTTCAGACACACAAATCTCCTTTTATTGATAAGAGCTCATTTTAATTCCCACTGATCTGATGCATAACCTAAGCACTTCCTGCAGCCCAGGCTAGTCTAGACAGAATGATATTTCCCCATGCTTTAAATTAGTTCGCTTGGAAGACCTCATAATAAG
This sequence comes from Taeniopygia guttata, assembly GCF_048771995.1. Classification (NCBI taxonomy): domain Eukaryota; kingdom Metazoa; phylum Chordata; class Aves; order Passeriformes; family Estrildidae; genus Taeniopygia; species Taeniopygia guttata. Next base: position 60,275,294 of record NC_133024.1, on the reverse strand, counting down.
GAAAAATACACTGAGTTGCATTCACTAAGAGCCTTCAGCTGCTCTTCAAATTATTTCATCAAAAATAATGAAAAGTTGATCCAATTTCTCCTAGCTTCACCTCACTTCCCTTCATCCCTGAATAGTACTAAATCATCAGCAGAAATTGGTTTAAGTATTAATATTTCTGGAGAGAAAAACTGTTTTGCAGTGTTGCCACATTGTATTTGTGGGGGTAGGCATGAATGATATATGCATGCCTGTCACAGGACCACATTCCTGGCTCCTCCTCCAGGTCTATGAGGTCCTGTCCCCTCGTCCTCACTCACCCATTACAGGACTTCATAGTCACCACATACTCCAGAATGTTAATTCAAGAAAAAAGCTTCAGAACTCTTTCTGGCCAAAATCATGTCTCCCTATACACCCAGCGAGGGATCATTGTTGGGGCCCAAAACAAGACACAAAATCCCAAACATCTGAGCATAACAACATAACACCATCAACTTCTCTCCAGTCTTGCACTGTAAGAATTTCCAGTTCTGCAGCCCTGGGAAAAAAATGGAGTAATAGGTCTCTTGGGCTTAGATTTGGGAATAGGCAGCTATGTTTGGTATTGTCAATACAGCTGTGGCTGTCAGAGCAGTCACAAAATGGTTGTTTCTAAAAGGCAAGAACCAATGTTCTGAGACAAGCCTTATGATATGAAACTGTCTGGTTAGATTTTCCTCTATGCACAGGGGAAGCTGATGGGGGACACTAGCAGAAAATTTTCTGCTTTAAGGATGTTTTAGGATGTCAAATCAAAATGCTAGCAGCACATACATTTGCAAAAACCACAAGTGCATAACTTGATTCGGTGGACAAATTATGTAACTGTCTGCATTCTTGCTCAAACAGAGACCTCAATCATATACCTAAGCCCTGCTTTAAATTATTTGCATATGTAGTTGTCTTTAGAGGCAGCCATACCACTGTGATAGGTAATATAAATAATATTTTTAATTTTTATGGATTCCAATTTCATTCAAATTGGACTTAGCTGTCTGCTCACATCTCAACAGATATAAATTTTGCTGTCAGGAATAAATGTAGCTTAAAATTGTGTGATGTGAACTTGGCTTCTGCTTGTTTTTGCTCCTTGATTTTTAAAAAACAACTTACAGGGTGATCATTAGACATACATTAGTTATTAGCTTCAGCTTTGAAGTTATCTACAAGGACTCTCAGGTACATAACAAACTTTTTACCCACATTAGAGCTATCTACACAATATTCCTCATTAAAGTGGAGATGTAATACAGCTTTATTGAGGATGTTTTTTCCCTTTTTCTGGACAGCAGAGGAGCTGGGAGAGGCATGGAAAGGTGGGTGACTGATGCTGGTAGCTTCCTTGTGCTACATACTACTGTAGAGAGGTAAGTTCAGCAGACCTGGCAGAGAAAGGCAGTGGAGACAAGGATGACCCGCGCTGTGTCCCTCAGTGCATGGACTATTTGACACTGGTCTGGATGGGTGAGGAAAACCAAAAGCTCACCTGCTGGCCTCTGAGCCTGATCCTATTCTAGCCTTAGGAAGGAAGAGGCAGTCTCCTTCCCCAGACAGAACAGGATTGCTGGTCAGGGGAGGTCATCTTATCTGGCTTTATGAGCTTGAATGAGACAAAAACTTTTGTCCATGTAAGGAATTTCCTTTCAACACTTGCAAAGGGTGAATGCCCAATAATAGGAGAAAATAAATGATGGCAGGAGAGTAGAGGGAAGATCCAATCCTTAATGTGATTCTTGTTTTTCCTTCCCTGGAAAGCTCCTACAACTGGGACATGAGTCATATACTGCGCTTCCATTTACACTATGGCTTTTCTAAAAATGCTTTGTATCACCACTGTGCAGTAGTGGAGACTCAATCTCCCTTTAAACCCAAGTCCATGTGTTTCTGGTTCATAAGCAAGATTCCTAAAGGCTGAAGAACTGATACTCATTAAGACAACTAGTCCCTAAAATAAGAACCTGTGAAAACAGGTTTACCACTCAGCTCTGGCTGTATTAGCCCAAGGGGCTATTAAAATTTATTTACTATTGTTGAATCCCTCTGAGAAAATTAAGTTTTCACTTCATATACATTAATTAATTAATTTTTTTCAACCTACACACTTCAGATTTAATTTCATTTTCATATACATTTCAAGAGTGAATATTTGAAGGAGGAAAGTACCAAAGACAACAGAGGAAGAAGTGTATGTTGCTATGTGCAATGAAATTTTATACTGAATACCATGATATTATTATCATGAAACTGAAAGATTACATTGCCTTCCTTTTTTATACAAATAAAAACTTAAATATAAATCCACTTAAAATATAGTACAAAATATAGTACAAAATATAGTACAAAAGGTGACCACTGGGAAAGGAAAGCTGAAAAAAAGAAAGCAAAACCTCTACAAAATTTTCTAAATGGTGCTAAATCTCTAAATTATATTTGTCTGAATCATGGTCAGTCAATATCACAGCAGATGGTGCCTGACAATTTCAATCCTGTTATGAACAGTATCACCAAAAACATTCAGTCTTCTGTATTGTGCAAAATCTAGCACACAGGGATAGTTGCTGCCAAATCCTTAGTTATCATCTCACTTTTGTCACAGATATTATTTTTGAGGCTACAGAGCAGAAATTAGCAACAGAAGTTCATGATCTTCCTATATTGTACTATGAAACCAAGTAATTTTATTGAATGTTTGCCCACAGTAAAGGACCATAATGACTCTGAAAGCAACACCATAAATAACAGAGAGGTGGTAAAACAGTGTCAAGAGGCTTTCATTTTAGCCAAAAGTAGATCAATGCACTTAGAACTTTTTAATATGGATCAAAAGACGAGACAACAGATTTCACTGGGTTTAGCAGGTCAGAAGAGTGTTCAAATTATTAGCTATATAAAAGAGGTACACTTTGTAACACTGCAAACCACAAGAAAATAGATACTGATTTTCACATTAGCACTGAATGCAGTTTTCCTGAGCCACTATGTGAGCAAGCAGCTCACATCTCCAAAGAATGCTGTCTGCTCATGTAGCTGAGGAAGACTCAGGCATATTCCCAGTTAGCCTATTGCTAACAAGAGGTGAAAGAGGTCCTGCTAACACTGTACATCACTGAGGACCTTAAAACTGGAAGTAGATAGCTAGCAGATGTTAATTTAATAGAGATTCCTGAGCAGTGCCTGGAAGTTCTCTAGGAGGGAGGCTCAGCTTACAGGTCATCCTGTCAGTCACTTTTACCCTAAAATAAAGGACCAACCAGACTAAATAACCACATGGAATGGGCATAATGGCACTGATTTCATAAACTGCAGTCTCTCACAAAAAAGCTACTAAATATATCTACAGAATTCTATGAGATGGGAGATATTATAGCACTCTTTTAATACTGAAAATCCTTTCATACACACTTGTTCAGAAAAGGACATTCAAAGGTAAATGAAAGCTCCCTAAGACAAGCCTCTTCACTGTTGGAAATCTAGTGTCATTAATATACTCTAAGCAAACAAAATGAGAAATTATTAAACCTTCAATTAAGCACTGTCAGATATATTATAATTATATGAAAGCAATACCATGCAAGATGAATTGTTAAATAGCTGAGAGAAAGAGTGGATAAAGGAAAATTATTTAATATAGAGTATTATGAAATTACAGATGTTTCAGTCAAGAGTAATATGCCACGTACCAGATGGTCAGATGCTTTCCTGTCACTGGTAAGTGCTGATTCCACTTTCATATTACATACCTGAGGTAATGCCAACAGACCACAGAGGGCCTTTAAAATGACTACAGACCACTTTGCAAGAGGGTTTGTAGCCCCCATAAGACAGGATGACACATCACACTCTAGCTAGACTCTTTTTGCTTTTTAAAGCTACTCTAATTTATCTCTGCAGTTTGCAGAGAAAATTCAGCAGACAGAAAACCCTCAGGCTAAAAAAATACTTTCTCCCATCAAATTCCATTTAACTTTGTTTGAGTTATAAACTGTTAAAAACCACAAGATCCCCATTAAAGCTTGAAAACCTCAAGAAAATTTATTTCCAGCAAAGTGCCAAAACAAGTTTAAAAAGAGGATTTATTGGTTTATCGCACTGCCAAGGAGCACCAGTGGGTTCTGGGAGACACCAAACCACAGGAGCCTGCATCAGGTTTGGTTGCCTGGTTGCACCTCTCCTTACAGTCTCCTCTGGCACAGCAGCTGGAGCACTGCACCACGGTGCCAGCAAGGCTAAGTGCCACATGACAGCCTGCTCCTGAGGAGGTAAAGGCTAAGGTTACAAAGGTTTCTTTCAAGTTTTTCCTTAAAAAAAAAAAAAAAAGTTAAATTTATAACCAACTGATTAATCTTGGTTCTCTAATTAATTCTCCACATCCATCATGATATAGTCTACTTTTATTCCTCTGTGCTATTTTTTCCTTTGTTGTGATCCGATTCATCCCACATAGTGTAATGATATTCCTTGCAGAGGGGAAAGAATAGTGATAGCACATGCAGCATGATGTGATTATTTCTTCATTTACTGTGGCCTTGTAATGCGATGCTTTTTCCAGGTCTTTTTCCCCCCACTAAAATATACAAGAAATACCGGTGAACCATTATGCATTTCGTGAATTTTCTTTTATAATTTCTGAGCATTTTCCCCTAACTTACAGTTTTTGATGTGTCACAGAGTGTTTTGTTTAATTTAGTTTTTTTTATAAACTTCCCTACTGTCAGAAGAACTATTGTGTCATTTAATCAATGCCCACAGCACCATAAAAAATTTATTATTATTACATTTTTCTCACTATTAACATATTTTAAAATGTTGCAGCTATCTTAAGTGATGAGCTTTACTGATGGAAATTTTTCCCTGAAAAAAAGAGTTTCTTAAAAAAATTTTTTAAAATTCACATTTCTGCCTCATGCCTTTGTTTCTATGTCTTTTTTTTAAAAGACATAGAGACATAAAAGACATAAAAGTGTCTTCACCGGGTTCACTGCTTATAACAGTCAAAACTTGGCAGGCAGTAAAGTTTTAAGTTAATCAGCATATACACAAATTAAAGCTTTAATTCAAGTTTAAAGCTTTTAATTTAGCTCCTGAAATATTTTCTCCCAAGTACCAGGCATTTTGACATTGATGTTGCAGGGGCTCAGATACTGCTAAGTTCTAATGAACAATTAATCTGAGCTGCATAATTTAGCTTCAGAGCATTCAAAAATCAGTATTCAACTACAACGGAGTAAGACTGCAACCTGCTACCACTGTTAGAAAAGGCAGATAGAAGATTATTACAGGCAATTTTAAGATAGCTAGTGGGCCCTTATTTTAAGAGATTTTTTTAACCCTTTCCTTTATCAGTGAAAGGAAGCTGAATCAATCATGAAACCTGGCCAGAACAACAGAGAGTCATGTAGCTCTTAGATAAGTAGTGGTTTCAGCATAGAATTCAGCATCATAAAAGGTAGCTTCTAAATTAAAATTTTAAAAAAGGTTGTGGAATCTCCCTCACTGGAGATATTCAATAACCATTTGTATGCAATCCTGGGTAACATCCCTTAGGATGAGCAGGGAGTTTGGACCAGGTTACCCACTGTGGTCCCTTCCCACCTGATCCATTTTGTGGACACAACCACAGGACCTCCAAAAGGAAATATCTGTTGTTCTCATACGGCTCTGAAATGCACACTTGAAATTAAGAAATCACAGACAAGGCTTCATGTTAGAATCTTTAGAGAACCTTTACGTCATTTGTATAGCATTTATATGCAAAACATACCTTCACTTACAGGTCAGGCAGATTGCACACAAGTGAGAAACTCCTAAAAAGACTAATGAAGAGCAACAGCTACCCTGCATGGATCTCAGTTACTTTACTGCAAAGGTTTAGTACACAGTGTGTGCACAGAAGAGTTTTAAACCTGGGAATAAGCCCTTTTACTAGTAGAAGTGAAAGGTATTTGGCTGATATCTTACCAGAAACTCAGTATTTCTGTTCAATTTCTTCAGCTTATGAAGACAGAAGGACTCCAGCCCCATCAAGCTCACTACACTGAGTGTCAGCCTGTCCTTGGTTGATGAAGAAGCTGGAGCCAGGAGAAGTGATGAGCTTGCTTCACATTCAACCTCCAGGCAAAGCATTTTAGAGACAGCTGGGGTAGAAGATGGCATGAAAAAAAAATTTGAAAATTGCCTCACAATTTTGCTGTCAAATCAAAAACCCCATCAAAAAGTTAGGAAGAGCTGAGGGAATTATAACTCCACAGGGACTTTGTACAACTGGAGTGGAACTCTCTGCTCCTGAAGATGGCTCTCATTCCTCCAAACCACACAGGTGTCTTAGGGGAGGGCCTGTGGGCAGGATCTCAAACATCAGTTTAAATCTACAGAGGACACTGGATGTAGCACTTCCTTATAAATTGTTTACAAAAATTATTCCACCTACCATAGCAATGCAAAAAGGACAGCATGAATTTTTATCACGCATGCAACTACTCTTACTGAAAAGGTATTTATGCACAAAGTTCACCAAAAGCAGAGTTAACTACTATCTGTATCACAAAAGCAAGAATCTACACATTGATTGCACATTGATTTAGAAGTAGTTGATGATACTGCTTTGTCACGTGGCTGGTAACACAGTAGAGATCATGATAACAACATTTTATCAATTAATCAAGATATAGTCCTTAAGCTGAATCAGAGGAAGAAGCATTCCTGGAATTAGTATAGAAGTGACTTTGCATGGTTCAGTAGAGAAAGCAATATGTACTTAACAGAAACACATTTTCTTAATTGCTTGTAGGCATGGACATGATCATAATAAATTCCTAACATGAGACAAAAGAAAACTTTTGAAACACTTAGCCAAAGAAAAGAAAACAGCCACTACAGATCTCTACCATATATTGCATACTTTTTTTTTTAAGTAGGTCACTCTATTTGACAACAGAATGAATAATATTATTCCAAGTTTTCCATAAAACATTTTATCTTCCTAAGACAACAATTTCAGGCATCCTTCACGAAATATTAACTTGCCATTCAATTGAGAAAGATTTCTAAGCCAGTGTAGAAAATGGCAAACCTTTTTTTATGGCCACTGATGATGCAAACATAGACATACAAAAATATTTATTATAAACCATTTGTTACTGCATGATCAACATGGGAATATTCCGTGATGTCCAGCACACCGATAGAACTGAAAGAAATGCTTGAAAATGTGAAGTGTGTACTGCAGTCAACTAGCTTCAATTTGGTCATAAATCATCTGTGACAACATTATGACTCTACTGCTAATGATTACTTTGGGATACACCTTTCTGCCCACAGTTAAATGGAGAAGGATAACAAATGGCTTCTTGCCAATTGCCTTCATCTATACAGCACAGCAATGCATTCAAAAGATAAATCAACAGATACAATTTGGACTGTATAAAAAGATTTCGACTTCTTTTCCTGGAATTCCAAGTTTCAAAACTACTGGAGATCCTAAATTTGGTCACTGAAGCAGTGAGGTAGGGTAACCTGCACTGCGGATCTTCCCACGTCTTGTGATTGATGAAATATTAAAATGGTTTTCTGTTAAAAGGAGTTCCTACAGAATGATGGGAATTTCCACATTGAACTTTTAAGTTATTTAAAAATAGTACATTTTGGGATGAAGCAGGCATATTTTTGATGACTTTTATTTCTCGCAAAAACTGAATACTTCATACAACCCTTCCAAAATTAGAATACTCCATATGTGATGAAGTTTATGAACTCATAGAAAAGTAATATATAATAGAAAGAACATCATGTTTGTTGGTCAAGAATGCCATTCCTATTTAAAAGTATGACATGATAAAGCAGGTGAAAGTGGAAATGAAACCTCATTTAGAGGCATAAAATACACACAAATTTCTCTTTTAATTGAGGAACAACAGTATATCACTTTAATCGATTCACTTACTTAAAAAGATACAATTACTTTTTAAGGAAGACATAAAGATTCCTGAAAGGTTGAAGCCTGACAAAAAGCTATATCATAAAAATATATATGTGTAAAAAAATCTGTGTACTGAAAAACCCAGCAAGAGATTTATAAATATTTCAGAAATTTTACACTAGAAAATAGGTAATATTCAACCTTAAAATCTTGTTGTTTCATTTTATTAAACCAAGCAGGCTATGAACCACTTTATTATGTCTGGCTTAAGCTATACCCAGACTAGTTCTTCCAGTTTTGAGGGGATTGTTTCAGTGAGCTAGTTTCTTTCTGGTTCATTCCATAAAGCTGTCGGCTCTGCTCTGTTCTTCATTTTTGTCATCAGTAAATGTTTCACAAAGAAATTTTCTCAAACAGAAACATCGTCTGTAGAGTCAACAACTTTTTATAGAAATCCTATTTATTTACTTCTCTGTGTAATGTATTCCTGTTAGCTTCTCATTGCATAACGAGGAAATTTTGTGTTGACAGATTCCATGCAATGTACTGACATTAATGGAATATGAAACATGTGGGCATAAAATCAAACTAAATGAAAATGGCTTTTAACATGTGTGTTTATTTTGCTAGCACATGGTTTGACAAAATGTGCATTAATTTCAAATAGCTGTGCAAAAAATCATCTGGTTTTGTGCAACAAGCTGTAATCCTTGTTGACAGGTATTGAGCTGTTATTTGCCAATAACACTATGGTATAGTTACTGTTAACACTGTAATGGACACACAGCTAAAGCAAGGAGAGGATAAAGAAGTGGCTTTTGTTGTAGAAGAAAAGATTAAAACCCACCAAATTTTAGTTTTCTCCACTCCCACTGCTTACTTTTCCTTACATACCTTTTAGCACACTTCTTGTGTATAACCATAAAGACAAATGTATATGTTTCTTTGAAATAAAAATAAATAAATTAAATAACCTGAACTTGGAGTTAAAATTTTAGTTCCTCCAAAGGTGTTCTCAAACTCCATTGATGTAAAAGCTCCATCTCTGACTGCTCGGGACAGAGGCCAGTGCTGTGTTCCAGGCGCAAGGAGCATGGTCAGGTTGGTGTGGGGACACTTTTCTGCCTGCCTCTCTGCAGATGCCACAGGACTCAAGCCAAAGTGGCAAAAACAGGGACCCCGTGTAGTCATCCTTTATGAGAGACTTAACTTGATGGTGGACCTATGGCAACAGATTTTCCATCATGCCTTTTATGCAGCAAAACAGCTCTGGTACTAAACCTCTTCTTACTAACCTCTTCTTAAGCTGGGCTTAACTTTGTGAGAACAGGGACAAAATCATCCTCCTTGACAGAGCAAGATCCCCAAGGAGAACTCGAGTACATGCATGGAAGGAAGTGATTAGAATTCATATTTCAAAGCTCTCTACTTAAGGAGTGAGAGATTCCCTAGTTGGAGTTGCATGCTTTTTACATTCCCAAAGCCTGACAGTAACTAAATTTTGAACTTAGGTTTACAGAGAGGCAGGTAGCAGATCTGTGACTTCAAGCTAAGGTCAAGTTCTCTCTAATGTTTTCCTGTCCAGCTGTGGTTTGGAAAAACAATACCTCCTAGAACTTGCAATGCAGGTTGTTGTTCCCAGTCCCAGTTCACTGAGATTAATTTGAACATAATTAGTTGTTTCATCTGAAGGTTTCTAGCTAGTTGTACCCCAAACTTATCCCATTATAACTCAGGATTTTCTGCTCAGCTGAACAATTTATAGGTAGGATGAAGGACAACAAAAAGTCAGGGGAGTGATGGTGTAGGACAAGAGCTTGAGGCAGGTGTGAGAAGCCCAGTTAGCATCCAACAACAGAAAAAAACTATACTTAGTCTCACACTCAAAAGAAAAATGAAGAGTGCTTGCAACAGTGCGCTTTACCATTCTTTAATCAAGACAAAATAATAAAAAAAGGAATATGAAAGTTGGCAGAGGAAAAGCAGCTGCTGAGGTAAGCACTCCCAGCCTCAAAGGAAAAACTGGAAAAATTGTAAAAGCGGTCAAAATAAAGAACCTGTGACACCTGCACCAGAAAGCTGAATGCACACATAGCCTGTGGCTTGGTACTCATGTTCCCCTTGGCACTCCATGCACCCCAAGTACCCACTGCTCCCCGCACAACAGAGAAGTCATGTGATATTAGAAAGAAGTACTTATCACTGCTTAGCTTTGTGCAATTGTTTTGTTCCCAGAAAGTTTCTCCATTAGATTTGTACTATCTTTACCTTCACTACCAACTGTTTGATTACTTGTCTGGGTTTATCCCTTCTACCACAGCCATGACAGTGAAGCAGAGAAAAAAGGGTGAGGGACCAGAAGAGGAACAGCTTAGGTGAGGGCAGAGTTTCTTTTTAAAAGGAAAAGTTGTAGGTGAGAAAATAGTAATTGCAGGACAATGTTCAGTCAGTGGAGTGAAGTTTTAAGTGCAAATTAAAGCTCAGAGGAAAGTGTAACTCTGAAAGCGGGGTTGATACCAATTAAATAGAAATGCAGCCTGAAACTCTCTGCAGAAGAAACAACAGTTCCACAATTCTGTCACTAAAGTCTGTTTCCTTCACTAGAAGATGCCTTTCTCATTAAAAAAGCCACACTGCCTTGTTCTCATCTCAAAATAACTCAAACTTTTCTTCCTTTGGTTATGACTGTTCAGTTCTTTGTCATGGCAGGAAACTGAGTTAAACTGAGTTGCTGTTGTAATTTTCTGGAGTCAATTTGAGGTTCACACAAGTATATCAGGGAGAAATATATAGAGATCCATGGAATATTAGCATGGACTCTGTGTGTAATATCCCCTCTTCTCCACACCTATCCCAAAACACTGTCAGAAACAAGCCAAGAACACTACCAGTACTTACTACTATTGAACTTATAACTTTGATTTCTCAAGTAATTTACAGATGATTGAAATGCTGGTAACAGCATCAAAATTACATCACAATTATTTCCCTCTGTTTGCTACTTTGCAGCTCTTACTGTTTCCCGTGGCACGAATCTCCATCCTCTGTCAAAGGACTTCATTACATCTGTGCCTTTTAAGACCATGACTGGAGATTGCACCAGGATATACAGCCAGGTAGAACCAGGGATCAGCTTGTAACAGACCGCTTGTTGGTCTGTTCACCACCCTGTTACTGTCTCTGTTAACAAAGGAAGGACATTACAGAAAAAAAAAAAGGTATCGGGAGGTTATAGTAGGTTAGAAATTGACTATGAATCAAGAACATGCTGCTGCAAGAAACTTCAATCCAACTGTGTGGTGTACAAACAGAGGCTTCATAAGTGGCAAAGGACAAAATTTTTCTGTTCCACACAGTGCTGTTGAAAACCTGTCTGGAGTACAAATTTGTAAAAATATCACGAAGATCACAGAAAAAAGTAGCACTGTTTCTGAGAACTTTAGAAAACAGACTGATAAGAAATTATTTCCAAGAATTCTGTTGCTTCTATCTAGAAGAGAGAGACTTAAAGAAAAAAAGGTCAAATGTTTTCCACATCTTCAAAAATAAACAGTTTTCATAAAGGACTGCAATCAATGGTTTCATTTTGCACCAGGCATGGAATAGAAGGTTCTTTGCCACAGAAGACAAATAATCAAATATAAAAGAAAAATACCTTGCAAAGGTAGTGATATGGTCAAACATGGATACTGGGAATATATGGCACTTCCAAAGCAGTGCCAAGAACATGCACTTAATCTTCCCCACAGAAGGGAGATGGCTAAAAGTACTTCTTCAAAACCCTTACAGGATTAATATTTTCTTTAGTTTATGCCCAACGTAAATTCTACACACCAAACTTTCAGAGTATCCCACCAAGCTGCCCCCACAGCCAATTCAAAAATGTTGCTGTTATCACCAGAAGCACCTAGACAGATTTCATTCATTAAATATCTCTTGATATTAGCTGCCAAGTAGACAGCTGTCCTAGTAAAGTCCTCCCTTTCATGGTTCCTCTTTTTTTGCTGGTAATGTTTCATGATAGTCTAGTACATATTGTATATAATCATCTTTTTCTCCTCATTTCTGCTTATAGAAATTTGCTGTCTTCATATAAGTCAAGCACCTTTTGCTTTATTTTATACTGTATATAATATAAATATATTATCTCTATAATGGAACAGCTGCCTTGAATTTGGTGGCATGGTTCAAAGAGGTCTCAAGAGCACTTACTCTAAAATCACTGGAGCAGGTTTGCATTCGTCTGATAGAGCCCCTAGTGAATGTTCAGTAAGCACATACCTGCTCATGATGTGATATAAAACAGGTGTTAAGAGGAAAACAGGATGGACATTTGAATGGGGAGATGTTGTTTCAGTGACTGATACTGAAAAGAAATTATTTTTAAGCAGGAGTTGTTGATTGCTGCTTTAGTCCCAGCCTAGATTTTAACAAAATTTTGTCACATGCACAGTATTTTCGTTCCTTTGCCTTCTGACTGAAAAGGAGATTAAATGAAAAAACAATGTGTAATGTACTCCTAATGATTTGTCCTGTAAAACTGTGGTACTCAACTCAGCTGAGATCTATAGTCATCAACCCCTTATCACCTATAGTGTTCACACACAAATTATATTCCCTGCAATCTCATAAATTCCAATTAGCTTTAACTCTGATGCCTTACAGTTTCTGATTAAGCAGATCACAGTATCTCACTTTGCTGCAGAATCCCTCAAGAAGGAAAGCAGAGCATAATAATAACTGACAAGCATTATGTTCAGACCTGATATCCTTAATTAAAAAATTTACAGCTGTCCCACTTGGAAGTTACTAAGAAATTAAAGGACAGATAAAAGTAAAACATTTCAAAAATGAAAGTAGCTCTTTAGCAATGTAGTTGCTAAACCCTTATGTAAAAATCATATCACAAATGTATTTTGTACTAGTGTAGTTCACTGTACAGAAATTCAGAAGCTGGCATCTGAATTATACACTTACTGGTTTTACTGGAAAAGTATTGAAGGGTTTACTGCATTGCTGGTATGACATATTGCCTGCAACCAGGGGAACTCACTTTTTCTCGAGTTATTTTTTGGCCTTCCTTTATCTAATGCTGCCTTTAAAGGCACAAAAGCCAGCTGCTTCTCACAATTTACAGTTGGTGCCATCAAAGACAATGATCTGCCATACTCGGTGCTTTCTTCTTTTCTGTTCTGGGCTTGTCCTTTTTATCCCCAGCCTTTATGTTATGGCTACCAATTTGCTTTGTATTTCCTGCTGGCAAACCTTTGTGCTTTTTTTTCACCTGTGCAGATTTACTTTGTTCCTCAGACAGGCTTTTTGAGTGTTACCTTGGAAATGCAATTTGAATTTCCCTGGGCTAAACTCAGTTTGACTGTATATTTCCCAACATTTTTGCAGTATTACAGCATTCTGACTATCTTCTTAACTTAAAGAGACGCCTATCCTGTGTCAACAACAATAACATCCATTTCCACTACTCTAACTTAAAGCTAGACTTCTTGCCACATCTGTCTGCACTGAGGCAAATCCTCCAGAATGATTTAGTGTTCTTGTAGACATGTAAGGTGCTATATAGACAAATAATGATGTGCAACTCGTTGAGCTGGTTTTAAAAGTGTCCTTTCCATAGGAGCAGTTGACCAAAAATTTAAGAACCAATATATTTTTCCTTATATAAAGCAAAACCTAAAATGCATGGATTCTTTGCCATCACCTTCCTCACTTACTTGTTTTTCTTCACTTTCTCTCTCCTTCTTTCTTCTGGAAAAAAGTAGGGGAAAGAGTGAATAGGAAGCAGTGGAGTAAATGAGGCAATTTCTCAAATTTTCCTCCTTCTAAATAGTGTCGTTCTCTGTTTTCTTCTCTCCCTCAGTCCATCACAAGCACAATTTTAAAATAGAAAGGAAGAAAGTAAAACAAGTTCTGAGTCTTTTTTTTTTTAATTTTCCCACTCTCTTACCACATAGAATGGGAATAAACCAAAGAGATACACATAAGAATGAAGGGATCTTCCATATTTTCAAGACAATCTACTCCAACATCTTCCCAAATTAAATCAGCTCGTTCAATTCTGATCATGGATATCTGTAAGGTACAAGATACAGTCGATTTCTTTTAAGTAAAGTGAGCAACTTGAGATGTTATTTTATGCCTGGAGTTTGACTTTCATATTCATTAAAGATCTTCCCCTTCCAAAGGTGACAGAGAAACTGTGGACAGCTTAGTTACAGCTGAATCTGCAGTAATGCCTTCTGCAGGAATCCCCTTGTCTTAAATATTCATGAAGTTTTTACCCTCTGACTGTCTCTCTTCTCAAATTCAATTTGCCTTCAGCCTTTTGTAGCACGACACATCTCCCCAAGGAATTCACCTCTGTATTTCAGAGGGATATTTGGCTTCCCTGCATGCACAGAAATTGCATCTCCTCTGCTGCATCAGAAGATGCTCAAATCTGTGTGTGAACTAGATTTGTTGTGCATTCAGTGGTTGCTCTGTGAAAGATTCCTAAGCTATGGAAGAGCAAGGATTAACAAAGAGTCCATCTTCAGGAGAGCAGGGCAGAAATTCAACCCCATTGCACTTGGGTTGGGTGGCTAACACAGCCACCTGCTTGTGGCCACACTACAAAATAGGGAATGTTCTGGCAATGGAGTCCCACACAGCTCCTGCCATCCTTTTCCCTATGAAACCTGCATCTATGCCAGACAGCCACAACACCAGACAAGCACATGCTGGAGACCTGCAGCTCAAAACCACTGAGCAATGAGCTCTGGATATTTATGGTCCCCACGGATGTGGCGTCTCCAGTTGGGCAGTGCAGGTCTCAGGCACAACACACAGCTGGGTGGGTGATAGAGGCAGGTTTGTGCTGCCAGGCTGAAGGCAAAAGTACAGGTTGGGGTCACATCTGTACTTTCCCCCTGGACTTCCCACAGGATGGCATCTGCCAAAACACAGGCATACGTACTGTTAGCCAGTGTCAGCAAACTGTGTGGTGATGGCCACACCTCTCCTTTCAGAAGCAGAGGACTTTATCACAGTAAATTACTACAGTACTAAAGCAAAAATCATTAATTGGTTAAACCCCTCTGAAGAATTAGATATTTGTCTTTTTTTCTTGGAGGAAAAAAAAAAAAAAGAAAACTAATGTTATTTATTTAGATGTGACAGAAAACAACTGACAGAATTATTCTGAAAGTTGAGACGTTCTCCTTTCTTATAACATTATAGCAAACTTTCTCAAATTGAAAATGCTACAGTGAAAATGCAATGTATTTCTGCTTGCTCTGCTATAAAGAACAGTAATTCCTCCCAGGAGAGGACAACAGCACTCCAAGAACTTTTGTTGTCCTAGATACAAGGTTTCAGCTATCACCTGGCAGCAGTGATATATTCAGGAATATATTCAGGAATCTTTGCTAGAAGGGAGAAAAAATAGCAAACACCTGAAACTCCCATGAGATGCTTTTGACACATGTTACAAGGAATTAATAAGCTGTGATCCACAGGTCCTATGCTCCAGTTGAGTTGTATGTTGCTTCCAAGAACTAGTGGGACTGCATGTCTGGAGGGTTGGTTTTTTATTTACATTCATTTTCACGTTTATAAGTCTCAAGTAGTTTTTCAGCAATCTGCCTTGGATCACTACCAAGGGGATTATCTTCTGCAGGATAAATATGATCTGGTTTCAGCCACCAGGACACAAGACTGGGGCCTAGGGCTGAGCAGGTCAGAGAGGAACAGACCCCACCACAAACCCCAACACTAGTGCAGTAATTTTTGGGAGTGGCCCAGCACCAGGCAAGTCTGAGGTGATCTTGGGCCTAGTGACAGTCAGAGGAATTGCTGCAATTACCTGCCAGCTCTTCCAGGCTGCCTCTAGCACAGCTCTGAATGTCACCTGGACTTATGATCTGACCATTCAATGAGTGAATTAATTTCCTTATGAGTCAGAATTGATCAACTGCTCTACAGAAGCAGGTACAGAAATCTTTCAGCTGAGCTCTAAAGTAAAAACTTCAATCACAGAAATAGAGATTTCATAACATCTTCCTAAGTGTCCTGGAACTGATCAGTGTCTGCATATTGCATGTCTGGTAGTTTCCTTTTGTATGCATGAAGTCCTAACTTAGGTATCTCATAGAATGCAAGATTGGGGTCTTACTATTTTGTGGTCTCTTAGAACAGAGGACTACTTCAGTTTACAAAGAAAGAGTAGAAAGTCCCCCAGTTCCAAAGTTTAGCACTGAGAAATATTTTTCATATATATATTTATGCAGTATGTACAAGCATGTACTATACACAGGATGTAGTAAGAAGTAGGGTACTAATTTGGTAGGCAAGTAGGAAATGTCAAATTAAATTTTCAAAACTTGATCAAGCTCAATGTTTGAAGAGACTTGACTTACCCATTGATTAAATTCTAGTCCAGCCTCTTTGTTAGATTTCAGTTACTTGTTTTCTTTAAGCAAAATGTAGTGATTAGACAAAGAACTGTCTCTTGTTTTCCCTGCAATTTCCCAGCTTTACCAAAACTGTTTGCTCTCAGATACTTTTCTCAGTCATATTCTACATACCTAATGCATTTTATTTTGTAAAATGTATTCAACAAGGAAGTGTTACCTCTATAAAAATATAAAATATATAAAAACCCCAAGCCATGTCAACTCAGCCTCCCTTATACCCTTTGCTTTCACCAATAAAACACCGGTACCTTGGTTATGACCTTTGCTCTGACTCTGTGTATGATTTAAACGTATCCATGACAGCCCAGCTGGTGTGTAAACAGCTTCTAAAAGTTAGTTCAGCAAAACCTATGGAAGGATTATATGCTGCACAGTAAATGTGCTCTCAACTTTAAGGGGCATTACAATTGCTCAGCATTATGCAAAGTGTGAATCAGCATAAAGTAGGTAACAATTATTTTTGTTTTCACCAACACTGGAAGCCCTAAGTTATGTTGAGTGCAGCTAATTATAGGGTAGTTCTTTGCATAGGGAACAACATATTGTTGCAGATGAGTGCCCATATTTATTATCACCTCTTGACAGAGGTTAAAAAAGTCTGTGCATAAAATATTTTCTAGTTTTCCATTAAAACAATTTGTCTTTGTTTCTTATCAGTCAATTCCATTCTCTCTGGCAAAAAATTATATTTATTTTCCCCAAGCTGTGTTTGTTTTACCCATCATAATAATCACTATACTGTTTCTCTGTCTTTATCTGGATCTATGAGATTTTCCACACAATTTTCTCTTCCACTCCTGGTCAGGAGGGTAACAAATTGCAAGCTGGACTTGGGGAACTTGACATGTAGTCAACAGAATGTCTGCTGGAAATACTCTGTCTCTTCTTGGAAGTGTGTAAGGTGATTATCACCATACACTTATAGAAGCAATTAATCCCTGCAGGTGATGACCAAGGTGAACATGCAAGTACTTGCAAGTATAGATAAACCCATCAAGGAATTACATGGAAACAGACAAGTTTATAATTTATTCTGAGCTAAGCACTCAATTCCCAGCTTACCTCAAAGGCAGAAACTCTGGTTTAGGTCACCCTTTATTAAATAAAAGTTATTTTGTTTTTCTATCAAGTGCAGCAAATTATTTAAGCCTCAGCTTTAGTGGAAGGGCAATTTAATTAATTCACAGAGTTATTCTTTTAATTGGATTTGGGTGAATCAACTTTTCTGAAACTCAGAAAAGGGGCTTATTGTCTTGACTTCCCAGATGTTATTCTTACATTTTAGCTAGAACCAGAAGCAAGGTTATTTCTCTCTGAGGATGTCAGTCTGAGACAGTGGCATCCACTGCATTTTTATTATCTTACTAATATAAAAAATCAAGAAAATGGAATGTTAAAATCAAACTCTCTCCTTCTGGATGCATTTTTAAATGATGAAAATATTAGTTAGACAGACACCAAATTGAACATCAGGCTATATCCTTAACTGTCAAGGAAATAAAGTCAAATAAAGGGGAAAATATTCACATTTTGGTGATGAAATAGTCTTGTCAATGTCCTCATGCAGTTGTGGTGATTGATCCACCTGAGCTCAGGCTGGTGGATAACACCAGTGATGCCTGCAGAAGTGTTGTCAGTTGCCTTTGCTGTAGTAAGCAAAATAAATCCAGCAAAAAAGTGAAGAACAACCAGACTAGCCTACACTAAAATAAAAGTAGGTTCCTCCTGTATTCTGGCAGGACTAGGTAGTTGAGGATGTATTACAAAACCAGGACTGAAGCAAATAAAAACTCCCAATGACAACTTTCTAACCGAAATCTTGAGATGCAAGACATGCAAGAGATGCACTCTATCAACAAGAAGGGAAGGATTCCCTGCCAAGGGAAGGATTTCTCTTTATCTCTTTTTTAAGCAGTGAATTCTTGAGTCATTGTGAAGCACAGATCTATTATAGTCTCATTTCCAAATCTTAGGAGCTTCTGGATGGTGACATAATGTAAAAAATGCTCCTGCTTTCACTCTCCTTTCCTTCCCAGTGCATAGACAGGAGTGGGCAGTGAGTTTGTGTTTATGTATCATGTAAAAACCTCATCTGAGTCTGGGACTGAGCACATGGTCCCTGATAGCCCCAGAGATGGTGGGAAATGAGAATAGGACACAGTTCTTTCCTCCAGAAGTTTCTAAGTCTGATAAGACAAGAAATACTGTAAAAAGAAACAGAATGCAAAGGGGCGAAATAATGTCACCCTGCCTACCCACTGCCAGAGCTGCAACTCTGCTTCTCTTAAAACCATGCAAGGTGTTTTTGCACCTGCTTCTACAGGCTCAGCGATGAACAGTGTCAGAGAAAGTCCCTCACAAGGGGGACATTCAGTGCTACCAAAGAGACAATGCATCTGAACTTCTTAAAAAACATAAAAAACACAATCCCACAATAACATAAAATTCCTCTAATGGCAATACAAGACAAAATTGGAACTCAAGTAAGACAATGAATTCAAATTCTATGTCTGCATTTGTAAACATCAAGGTAGATGTTGACATTTAATTTTCTCACATTTATATTCCTAAGAGAAATTATATGTTCAGTTTACACAGATTTATTGTCTTAATTGCTTAGCAGCTCTTGGTATAATATTTAAAAGGTCAAAAAAAAAAAGTTTTTAATACATATTGTGAGGTTCTGAGTCCCTGTAAATTACAGTCATAAAGCCTTCCCTCTAAAACAAAGAGCAGTCTAGATGTGAATGTGCACAAATAAAATGGCTTCAGAGGTGGGAAGAAAAGGCTGTTTTAAGACACATGCACAAAAGCACACTCCTGGAGATAAATGCTGTCTTCTCTGGGGGTAGAAATATGGGTGCACAGTTGCATCTGAAGTCTTCAGGTGTGAACTTCTAAATGTCTTTCCTAAGCAAAGCCCCTGTAAGGGAAGGGGTTTGTGTTTCTGTTCCTAGGGAAGTCTGATGAGATCATCCACTCCCAAACCCTGTGCCTCAACTAATGTTTTCTATTCATACTTTGTAGCAATGGGAAAATTAGGGGATTTATTAAACAAAACATTTTTGCACAAAACTTTGCTTTCTTTCATATGCTTTCAGATTCTGAGGAAAAAAACCCTTTCTTTTTGTTAATCAACTATATATTCCTTTTTTCCCCAATTAAATGTCAGTATTTTTAGAGACCATCTATTTTCCAAACAGTTCTAGTAGATATCTTATGCCAATGACTAATAATGTAACTGATGATCATTCAGAGGTTAATCTATGACCTTGAGTGGTGCAGGTTAGCTCTGCTGAAGTCCAACAAGCCACAGTCAGGCAGCAAATTTTCAAAGATACGGTGAAGTCTGTAGCACTGCACCTATATCTATCCTCTCTCTGTTGATGCCTCTTAACCTGCAGTGATTAATGTACTGAGTCTTATACATCTCCTTCCCCATTCAGATCAGGGCTGCATGCACCACTTGCCACGTGAGCATGGGCAGGAGTGTATTCCTTCTTCTAAATTCCTTTGCACATTCCCCACTTGCAAAAGCCCTGACCAGCTTATGAGCTGCCACTGTGGCTAGACAGGAAATTGCTTCAATCAAACAATTTCCCACTCAGCGATGATGATATGTACTGTGACTTCAGTGCAGGACTCCTGCTGCTAATTTAGCTTAATATAAACGTGCAACATCACAAAATCATTTGGCAACAGCAAAGTTAGGATTCCAACCAGAGCTGTTGCCATGACATGAAGGGGCGTTTAATCTTCAAAACGAGGGAATGATGTTTTAGCTGGAAATGCTATTGACTGTGAAGAATTTAATCTGAAAATAAGGAAATGGAGTTTTTCAAATTACAGCATGCACATTACCAAACTAGTATGGCATTACACTGACCATACCGTAGTTTCTACAAATCCTACCTTAATACCATAATCAGTACCTTAATTTTGAATTCAGGTTTTTGTCTTATTTTGATGGGGAAATGGTATTCTCTGTGCTTCCTAAGACCAATATTGCTCTTAACAAAATTCTCTGTGACTGTACAAGTAGAAAATATAGCAGCATTTAAGGTTTTGTTGTCATCTTCTAGACTATCACATTAGAGTTGGATGCTAGAAATTAGAAAAAACTCTCCAGAATCTAATTCAATGCAAAACACTTGCTGTCATCTGCCTGTTTTCTAAAACCCTCATTCACAAAGTTCCCTGAGGTAGATTTCTCTGGGAAGGGAACTAGGTAAGATGATAAAATTGTCTCTTTGCTTCAACCTGTTTTCAGTCTACCCTTTTCCTTGCTTAGACTTTGTCATTTTAATTTATTCTGCAGAGAGTTCTACAAATACTTCATGTTTCTAGTTTCTTTTCTTGTATACCTTTACTAATAATGCAATAAATTTAATCTTTCCTGTTGAGTTAAGCCCCAACACTTCTTGGGGTTTGTTTGAGACCTGGTATGTTCTGCATCCATTGAACAATAACACAAAGTGTGTGTCTGCAGAGGCAGACCCCATCTTTGATCCACAGAGCTGCACCAGGTAGGAATGAAAACCAAACAGGACATTCCAACCAAACCTGGGTGAAAAAAACTACCAGCCCTCAAATCTGTATGTGATTCCAACCTGCTTTCATTTTCACTCAGAGGCAACTTTGGGGGACCGGCCTTTTTAGAGATGACATTTAAAGTTATATGTAGAACTTTCATTCCAAACTACTCTATGCTGTATATACTTAAGAAAAAGAAAGTCCCCCTGTATATTTGCATCAAATATTCAGCAATGATAAACTAGTCAGCACCTCTCCACTCACAGTAAGTCCTCATCAGAGTGCATCCACTCAACCTGTGCTCTCTCAGGGTGTGTTTAATGCTTTATCACTGCTATTTCTCAATGCCTCTTGTCCTCCACGTTTTTTCAACAGCAGCACTGCTATCCCTATGTAGCTTCCAGGATGGGCCACTGCTTGGCCAATAACACTGTGAGGAGAGGATGAGGTGGTTTCTCTCTTTCCAAAAACGCTGTAGCCAAAGCAGGTCACAGCTGAAGGCATTGCCTTTTCCTAGCCTGGCTTCTGTGTGCTCTTCTGCCATCCTTTAGACCAGACTAGCTAGAGCAAAGAGTCTGGGAATTCTAAATCCTTTAGCAAACCATCTAAAAGTGATAACCTTCCCTTTAAGCAAGCATTCTGCTTTATTTTGAGAGCTCTGTAGCTAGACAAGTTGCTGTTGCAGACAGAAGATTTATTAGTGAGAGAAGAGACTTGCTTTTCAAATCAAAAGAGGATTCTTAAAATTTTATTTAGGACAAAGCTTAAACTATTAAGCTATTCCAGTGTGGGTGTAAAATATAGCACCAGATCCAGTACAATATTTTGTAAATAAATCTGAGAAGCAGACTTCTTCGGTTTTTGAAAGCAATTTCTCTAGGCACTTCTATTGCAAGGAGTACTGAACTCAGAAAAGCAGCACAGGGAGTGAACAAAGGAGTCAAAGCTCCGGTAGCCAAATGTCCAGACTTCTGCAATGAAAACACATTCAGTAACCCATAAAACACACTGATAGGGCTGAAATCAGCAGGTGTAACAAATATAGATAACATTCCACAGGCCAGGCACCCCATGGGCATAATCTGCCCTCTAAGTCTGCCCAAGCACAGGTTCTTCTTTTTTATTTTTCTCGGAGTCAAGAACAATTCAACATTTCTTGAGATTCTGGGACATAAACAAGCTGTCAGAATTACACTTGGGGGCAGTCCTACTTTGTTTTGCTCATTTATTTTTATGTGTAGGACAAGGTAAGCACCTACAAATATTTTCCTGCTCGGAGAAGGAAGGGGGATAAGTTGCTGCTTCAGCAGCTTGAATTGCTTTACATGAAGGAACTGCCCTTGTTCCTGTGCTCAAGCAGTCATGCAGTAAACACTTATGCAAATGCCTGTCCATATACCATGGAACATCCAGCTGAACCCTGTGCAACATAAGATTGCTTGCAGTGTCCAAAACCCTGCCCCCCTGCCCAAGCACATGCAGCTGGAACAGGGCATGACGACACCACTGTGACTAATGAATGCAGGCTATCAAATAATCAAGGAACTTCCAACCTCAAATGAGTTTGGGAAACCCTACCACTGTGCTTCGGGAAATTATATTCACTTTTTGTCCTGAATGCTTATGGGTGTGGCAGTACCAAAGAATTAAAATGGGAAGGGTCAAGTTTGCTTAACCCTTAAATACTTGTTTGCTGGACACTGTTTCCAGCAGGAAAGTCTAGACTGCTCGTTAAAAAAAAACAAACCAAAAAAAAAACCACATTTAAAAAAAAGCCAGTAGCATGCTTAAATCCTATGAGTAATAGAGAAGCTTAGGAAATGTGTAAAAACTGCTCAGAAACAGAACAAAACAAAACAAAACAAAACAATCATTATTTTTGCACTTTAAACTGTTCCTAGTGGCTTGTTTGCAGATCCCAGTAGGTTTCTTGATGCTTCTCCGGCTGTTACCTCCTGGGATATTCCTGTGGCCAGTCAGTACTCCTGAGCTAAAACCAAAACCAGATTGCATATAAGGCTTCCTTATGCTAGCTACAACAGTGAGTATTTTTCAGAATATCTGTTATCCTGGAGGAACAGGCAGGATCCATGAAGATGAGGTGGTTTGCACAACTTTATCCAAATATTGTAGATCCAACTGCATTCCATGCACACTCCTGGGCTCTCCTCCAGAGGCTTATTTCTATAATAGCACAATGCTACCCTTCTAGTGCTATAAACTGAGAGAGGAATCCTTGAATAGAGATGCCCCTTAGAGTTTGGAGTCCTCTAGCTCTCCTGAAGAAGTAAGAGTTTAACTGTGCCATGTCAAGTTATGTCAAGCCCATGCTGGTGGAAGACCTTTCCAGTAAAAGCTTCTCATTCACTTTCTCTTTTTTTTCCCTCCCGTGTTTTTAAGGGAAAAAATCCAAACACAATTTAAAGGACTGAATATGGCTGAAATTACACTGGAGGGAACAATCTGTTCCAACTCAGAAGGTGGTGGTAAGAGAGTCCAAGCAAAAGCAAATTGTCTATCTCCTATTGTAAAATGGAAGAATAATAGTATTAATTGTCTTCCATTCTGTATGCAAGGGTTTGGCAAACCTGTCCTGGCTCCTGTATTACCATCAAAGCTGGAATCCTAAGACATTTGCCTAGTGAGAAATCGTAAAAGCAGAGCAGCAAAAAGGATGCGGGGGCTGCAGGAGGGAAGATTTGAAAGGCTAACTATGAATACAGCTGGGCTTAAACACATCTGCAAAAGAAAAGGGACAGCGATTTTCTTATCAGTATTTGAAGGGTCTGCACACCAAGGGGAGTTATCTCCTTCAGGAGAAAGGATGCAATTAGTAATGGTGGATGAAACCACAAGGTGAATTTAAACTGCCCATTCCTCTTTACAAAGGAAGATATTTTAGGAAGCAGGCATCCTATTGCTTGGAGTGTGGAGAGCTGATCCAACAGAAGCACAGCTCTTGTCTCAGTTCTACACAGCCAGGGACACACAGTAGTTGACCTAATGGGGGTTTTGCCTCTGTTCACTCCATGTTCTGGATTAAATGATCACAAATTCACTATTTTTATGTATTTATTAAAACAGTTTCCAATTGTACTCCCAAGACAGAGTTGGGGTTATTCAGCCTGGAGAGGAGACCTTATAGCACCTTCCAGCCTCTAAAGGGAGCTACAGGAGGACTGGAGAGGGACTTTTTACAAGGATATGTAGCAATAGGACAAAAGGAAACTGCTTGAAACTGAAAGAAGGTGGGTTTAGATTAGATATTAGAATAAAATTATTTCCTGTGAGTGTGATGTGGCACCAGAAGAGGCTGCCCAAGGAAATGGTGGATGCCCCACCCCATGTGGGTTCAAGGTCAGGATGGATGAGGCTTTGAGCAACCTGGGTTAATGGAAGGTGTCTCTGCCCATGGTTGTCAGTACATGATCTTTAAGGCTCCTTCCAACCTAAACCATTCTGTGGTTCTATGGCTGACCCTCTGCTTCATGTCCCACAGCCTGGTATCACCTCACTTTCCTCTGTTGCCAGCACAAGTGCTGCTTCAATTATTAATGAAGGAGTGGGTTTTTTTGAAGCTTTTCTTATCCAAATATATTAAATCTGTCTTGGAGTTGTACTAGTGTGTAATTAAATTTAATGCATTTGAGTTGGAGGCACAAATAAGGAGGATGCTGCAGCAGCCATGTAATGATGGGATTTTTCTCCAGCTGATGACACACACCGGCATGTTTCCAATTTTCAAATTGTGACTCTAATGGCTCATTCCTGTTCTTTAGCAGGGGGCATGTGTGAGACAGAGACACAGTGTGCAAGCACTGAGCTGCTTGTTTTGTAAAAGTCAGTAACTACACAGCCTATGTGAACCCAGATCAATAGCTCACCCCAGAAATTGGGTGGGGGGACTTTCAGAAAGCAGACTTCAGGTGGTAATTTGCTGTTCAGTTTGGACAGTACAGAGCTTAGAGATCTCCCTTGCCAGCACACACGGACGTTATGGGAACTTGGAGCAACATATCTAAACATCGAAAGAGCAGCAGGAGGATGGGAAAATTAGGAGTCCTGTCCTAGACAGCTGCAGGCAGGAGGTTCACCATTCTTCAGCTGCATGTTTGTGTTTTTCTAGAGCTCAGGAAATTTCCAGTCTGGACAGTGAGGTGACAGTAAGTCAGTGAGCACTGACTTACTTATTTTGGAGAACCACCTACAAGTCCCAGTAAGTAATGTTACCCCCATGCCAGGAAGCACTTTGAAGAGTGCAGCATCAGTTAGTTCACTGAGAGGAAAAAGGTCTTGCTCTTACAGAGGCTTCCTTTATTTGTCTTGGATCATGCCATCTTCTTTGCTCATGTATCACCAGCACAGGATAAGTCAAGCCAGATGCACCATTTCAGCAGCCTGATATTTAAGCACATATTTACAGGAAAAAGGTATTCCCTGAGCAGCTCTTGACTCGGGATTCAGACTCTGTCAGGCTGGCAGGGCCCAGGGGTTTCAGCCATTATACAGGGCCAAAACACAAAGCTCGTCTCCTGTCGAGCATTTGGGTGGATGCCCGATTTATTTTCAGAGGCAAATTTTTGGCTTGAATCTTGCATTTTAATGCCGTGCATTAAATTAAACACTACACACAGAACATCAAGGAAGCAATTCAGCTGTCTTGTGATGAACTGATTCTACCTACCAAGTGCCAGGTATGTCTCATTGCCTTGAAATTTTCCAACACCACAAAACATTTTGATTTCTGTTCCCCTCATGGTGGGCTTCTTGGGCACAAGGTATAAAGCACAAATGGCAGAAGTGTCCTTCTTACAGCAAAAGTGTCTCTTCAAAGTCAACATGCTCTAGGCACTTCTGTCATTTTCACTCCTAAAATGCCTTTCACACAAATTCTGACTTCAGTAAACAGTATGTTGCTAAGAAGTGAGTTGTGTTCATAATAACTCTATGAGGCAACCAGGAAAGGAGATGCATTTTTCCCACTGCCTTTTCTCCCTTGGACTGTGCAATCCCAAAATGCCCTATAAATAAAACCAGACACATATAAACATGCAGGCTCCAACCTCTGCCAAGCAGTCCGTGATGAGACTTCCAGTGGCACGCAGAGCCGGTCTCTTCAACCCAAAGATCACAAATCCCTGTTCTCAATCTGCTCCTCATTATAACCAGCGCAACTAGTTATGACTTCTTGCCCACACATAGTTTCTACTGAAAGCACACATGTCCATTCCAAGTCTTCCTTTACAAAGGCAGGTTCTTCACTGTTTTTTCTCAGACTGTCATGGGATTTTGATTGTTCCAGGTATTGAAAGTCAGTCTCAGCCAGGAGAGTACACTGGCACAGTGCCTTGGGAAATGGCAGTAAGAACATCACCAAGGACCAGATTCTGGACCTGGCAAAGATAAGCTGTTTCCCTCCTGGAAATATGTTAGAGTAAAAACAGGAAATTTTCCATATACATTGATTTACCAGTGGTTTAAAGGACACTATGGTCCTTTGGCAAGCTCTCCTTTTCTTACTACATACAGGGACACGGGTATAAGTTACTTGGAGCAGTTTTTCTTCCACAGCATTCCTGACAAACACATGGAAACAAAACAGTCTAAGAAATACTGAAGAATAAATGGGCATTAAAACTAGTACTTGATAGTGTATGAAAGGCAAAAACGCTTTAAAATTTTAAAGAAAACCATGAAGACTGTTTTGGAGTTTTGTTTTTTGCAAGTTTTTGCACTTGAAGTAACAAACTTCAATCCATGGATGTGGAAAAGGGTCATTCCTGGGCTTATAAGGGAGTTTTTGTCAAAGACTCATCTGATTCTGCATGCCTGATACCTGACTCATGAATCTGCACATCAGATCATGATAGATCTTCCTTCCTTCCCCTTTCTTTCTTTCATCTATCAAACACCAAATGCCTCCCTAGCTTCCTATATACCCTTCACCTTCTGTTCTGCAGGTCCTGCCACTATGCAGCAGTCCTTGCTCCTGGTATCTCCTCACCGTATCAAACTTAATGCCTACTTTCATATATGCATTTAGAAATGCCTTCCTTCTTTTCCCATGACTGTCTCACCATTGTGAGTGCTCTGTCACAGTTAGTCACTGCTTGCATGTCCCAGGAATTGCTGTCTGGGCTTTGCAGGCTGCCTCCCACCCTTCCTGTGGCCAGTCCAAGGATGCTCATGCATCCTTCCTGCCCTTGCACCCACAGAACTGGCAACCTTGGTGAAGTTTTTCCTTGGTGATACCTCACAAAGGATAGCTGCAGGGCTACATGATGTGCTAGCAGCCATCCTCATGAGGAATATGCATGTTTTGGGAAGTATTCTGGTCCACATTAGTCCTAGTCTATGTCCAGACACACATATCTTCCTTGCTCTGGGCTGTGCCAGCACATCTCTTAGAACTTTCTCACAGATGACCAGGGCAGAGCAGCAGCTATTTGGGATTTATTGGTGTGCATTAGCTCAGCGACCTTGCAGGTACCACAGAAAGCTGCAGTGCCCTGTAATGTATTAATAGACACTATAAAAACTTGTGGCTGGAAGAGAGGGGATAACTTTCACCACTCAGCATCTTCATGCTCCTAATGGTAATGACTGTTCCCTCACTCCTTTCTCTTGTCAGCAGCTCTCAAGGAAGCATCATTAAGATGGCATATTCCAGTACAAGAAAGACATCAGGCTCAGTTCATTTAAAAGACATATTTCAGTTAAGCTAATTTAACATTCAGATCAGAGGTGCCCTCAGGGATTCTTGTGCCTGCCCTGCATTGCTCTAATACTCAGCTGTTGCCCATGTTTGTACAATATGGGCGTGTAAGATCTGGAGATGCCCAGTGAGTGTGGATTTTCTTTAAAGATTCTTAACATGTCAGCCTTTTATTGCATTCCACAAAACAGTGGTGTTCTGACATATGTTAGAATGGTATAAATTAAATTACATAAAGCAATCAGTTCTTCACTTGTAGCCAAATTTACAGTACTTGCTTCCCAGGTGGAAATTGAGAGTAAACTTGATATTTGGATCCTCAGTGAACTCAAAAATTAGTCAGAATAAAATTAGCACCTAAAATGTTTACAGAGATATCAAACTTCACTGGAAAAATATTTTATATTTTAGTAGTATTCCACTTGTTTCTTTAAGTGATTCAGTGCTTTAAGTAAATACTTTTGATTGCCTTAATTGTCTTAAAGAAAAACATTTGGATTCCAGTGATATTTAGGAACCAAAACACAGATTAAGCAATGTCTATTAACTAGATAAATAATAACAGCTCTATTTGCAAATCAAGCTGTTAGGCTTTGTGATCTCTAAGACCTTCACAGCAGATTTCTGCAGGCTCTGAAGACAGTACCTGTTCACATGTTGTATCTAAAAAATAAGGTGGGAAATAGCTCCATCACTAAGTGAAAAGGACACTACATTTCCCCCAGAAAATCCTAAATTATATTAAAACAATTCTGTGAGAAACATAGTATTTAAAATACTGGAAGTTACAGGAAAATATCAGCACAGTTGTTTAGTCAACTAGTTCAGACAGCACAATGTCTAAATGTAAAAGACAATTTACACACCTTGAGGTAACATAATTCTTATACTGCATTTCGTGGATCTGTTGTGGCTTCCACTGTTTTAAGAACCAGACACTCCTATGAAGATACAATCAACAGCTGGACATGTGGATCACCACCTTACATGAAATGAGTAGAAAGTGGGATCCAGCTGAGCAGCCCACTGAAAGACTGACCCTAAATTCACTGCCACAGCATCAGTGGCAGCAATCACCTTTCCATGGAAGGAGCAGTTCCTCTATGCACCTACAATTAAAGTGCACATATGTCTTAATCAGGAAAACTGGATCACAGCAAGCAATGCCAACCAACACTCCTGGCAAGCCATAGTCACAATATCACAATTGATATTTAAGTGTTCCATCAGCCAGTGTGTCTGTGTTACTTGTTTGCACCTTCTTGCCAGTCCACATTTCTCAAACAATCTTGATTTAATTCTGGACTATTAAGCATCCAGAAAACAATTTTGCTTACTTCACACAAAATTAGACCTATTGGGGAATGTCTTTTACAGAACTCTTGCTTCCATACATTAAAACTTTTCTAATCAGTCAAATATAACTAATCAGTCAATATAACAAAACCTAATAGCAAAAATCTTAAGTTTGCCGTTGAGAAATAATTGCATATTTCTAGAAATATAGCACATATTCAATAGCAGACATTCATGCTAATTCATGCACTGCATAATGTTTTCCACTTTGATGGTTATAAATTACACACTGTAACTTAGTAACTTGGAAAAATGTGCTATCCCAGGAATAACAGAGGAAAAACATAACAGCAGTCACCTGCTAGATGTAATTCAGAGTTGTAACAAAGAGCAGCTACATTTATTTATGTATATATGTTTATATATATGCAAAACCTCAGGGCTGCAGCTGTTTGATTCTGCTAAGTGTATGGAAAGCAAAAATATTTTAATCATCACTGTCCTGGAGCTCACCTATTTCACAGCTCTGTGGTACTGTCTGCCATACACTGGTGAACCTGTGAGCCTCTAGAAAGTACAAATATATTTGAAGTAATCCCTGCCACCACATAATGCTGCAAATACAGAAGAGATGACCCACATCTTTGGATTCACAATTGATTCTTTTTCTCTTAAATAGTCCTCCATACCTCAGTGTCCAAGTATAAATGTAGGAAAGTCCTTATGGATTCATTTTTCTCTTGCGTTTCTGTTTACATGCTACTAGAGAAATAAGATTAAAAAAGTAGCCCAGAGAAATATGGCCAAATCATAGACTGGAACACACAAAAAATTGAAATTGCTTTTGTTTTCCTTTTGCTTTCCCTTTCCTTTGTACTGATCTTCAAATGATGGAAGTTTTTTGAAGAGGGGAAGGAAAGAATGGATGAAGTGCCCCCACAATCTTCTACAGTGTCTATCACCTGATAAAATGCTTTTTAGCTGTAAGGTTCCCCAGAGATGATGCTGTCTTGGCAGAAAGTTCTCACAAAGCCACGTTTGTAATATGGTGTATTGGTTTTGGCCAGCCCATTAAAAAGATGCCATTTCACTGGGTAACAGCTGACGGGAGACAGGTTCTGGATGATGACCAGTATTAATTGTGGGCAGCAAGTGAATCTTTAAGCACTAAGCAGAAGTGAAGCAAGTGGAAAGGGCTCCCTATTGCTTGGAAGTTTAAACTGAGGAAAAAAAATAGTGGAAAAGGTTCAGGTATTAATGCTCGGAATATGGAGCTTTATATAATGGAATTTGCAGTGATGTGTGTCAGGATGCAGTAAAATTTTACCTACAGAAAAACCAGCCAAATTGTAACTCAGCTGACCATAGTACAACATAATATTGTCTCAGAACAAGCCAGCCTATCAGCTAGCACAGCTGAAACGAAAATACTCAAAGCAAAACAAGTTTTAGTAAATCAAATGCCTGCAGATGTCTCTTGTGGTATAAAAGGTCATTGTCAGGTATATAAATAGTTAATATTTACAGCTGAGAGCAAGACATGGAGAAGAACCTTTCCCTTTAAGTTTCACTAAAATAAAGCATAGATTTTTAGACAGGTGTCTTTAAGTAAGGCTGCAGAACTCCTCCTTAAAGCATCCGAGGCCTTTCACTGCTTCAGCACAGAAGCTTAGGGACACTTCCCAACAGTTCACCCTCTGGTGGGAAATAAAGTTTCCACAAAATCAACTTTCTATTCAAGGAAAAAATCAAATCAATTTTGCCCAAAGCATTCAGGTTTCCTTTGGGAAAATAAAACCAAAATATTTTTTTTCAGTACATGGGCTTGACCCAAACAAAATACTTCAGTTTATTTTTTAGCTGAACAAGAATATTTTATTTCAACTCAGTTCAACTTGAAACTGCCTCTGGGTGTGCTGTCATGGTGGATATAAATTGCCCAGGAGAATCTGGGAATAAGACAATTTGCATCACAGCTGGTTAGCTGGCTCATAAGAAAATATTATTAATACAACAATATTAAAGTATCATATTTAGAACAAGAAGACTGAAGAAATATATTTGGATACTTCCAAATCAAAGTCCTTCATAATTTTTCTCCCACTAAGAAATTTTGATATGGGGAAAGAAATGTTTAAACAGGTAAAATCGCACATGAGAAAAAGAAATAATTCTAATTTCCAGCCAACTAATCATCCCATCAGTTTTATGACACAGTAATTCCAGTGAGTTCCACGGGAATGACACAACCTAAAGGGGTTGAAGGTACAATGTTACCAATCTGATCTCAGTGCATGGGTTTAGGCAGATAAAATACGTGTCTTAAGGTGCTCTGGGTTCTCTCTCACATTTAGTTTCCCCTTGGCACTGTAAGTATGCACAGGAATTTGTAGATCCTGAAATAATAAGGTGGGTTAGAAAGGATGACATCCTACAAATCTTCAGGAATATGGCACATCTTTCCAAAACTCATGGATGAATGAGACAATCAGGTTTTTAAAAGCAAGCTATGAATTCAGCTTCACCTGGGATTGAACAGACATTTAAACTAGCATTAGTGTGTGGGACAGACATGAAAACTTTAGAACTTCAGTTATATATATATATCTGTATGTATGTATATTTTCTTATTACTCAGAAATTATAGTTAGACTGAGTTATTTCAGTTTTCCCTTCAGCCTCAACTTCTAATATTCAGTTGTCATCCAAAAGCAATCCAGAGCAACTTAATACAGATATCCTGTTTCACAGCAAAGAACCCTACAACACCACACCAGTCACTTACCTCAGGCTTGCAGTCATCAGGACACAGGGCTCTGGTGCTGCAACACCCAGCTTGCTCAGAATCATCACCTGTGAACAGCAAGGTTGAAGGATGCTGTTCCAGCATGATTTGCAGGAGGCTCATGTCGAGCTGTTCTCACCTCACTGCAGTGGTTTGGGTCTAGAAGGCTGAGAGATCCAGAATGAGCTCAACTGCATAAAAAAGAGAGGAGTGTTTTTAGTAATTAGTCCTGATTTGTAATAGCTAGCCTCTGATTCACATCCAACAGCCCCTGATGAATGCTAACAGAGACACCAAACTGTAGTAGTCTCAACAACACAAATTATTCACATTTCACTTGCCTCACTTTTAGAAATCAAAGTGATTGATTAACATCTTCAGTTACTACTACATTTACTGATTACAAAATCTATTCATAACATCAGAGAGCAATGGCAAACTCAGAAACTGGGGATTTTTACACCTGAAACAATCCTGAGAACACCAAATTTGAATTATGTAAACTAGGTTTTTAACTGCTCCTCTTTCAGATGAAAATTGTTGAAAAGCAGCATTTCTAGGAAGTGTTTATGTGCACCATGCCAAGCATAAAAACCCTACTGAAGAGAACAGAATAATGTCCTACAAAAAATTTCCAAGCAGAGCCAGGGACCAGGGGAGGGGCTGAGATGAATTTGTTACATTGGTGCCTTCCAGAAATTAAAAAGCAATGTGCAGTCTGTTCCCATGCCAGCTGTGTTTCTAGTGACTGCTTTCTGTCTACCACAGACCACATTATTGCCATTTTAAGCTAAGATTTCACTTAATTTCCATAGGCTGGGACAGACGGCAGCTGCCTGCTTTTAGCACAGACGCGCTGCCTGGGAGTGCAGGTCGCAGCGTGAGAGGCTCTGCTGCCACAGACTTGCAAGCTCGTTTGTTTAAAATGGAAGAGAGTAGAGCCTACCGTTTCCCAGAGATTTCCACCTTTAGGAAAAGCAGTGGTCAAGGCTGGTTTGGACGTGACTGATCACCTAGGAGTTATTCCACACTGAATTCTCAAGGTAGAGCTCACACTTGGTTTTGCAGATGGATGAGAGACCTGGTACCCTCTTTTTGTTGGGCTCTGCAAACAAAGATTGGACATTTCCTTTGCTTGATACCTGCAGTGATGCTATATGGAAGGAAAACAATTTTCAGGTTCTTGGGGCGAAGTGAGATGAGTGACTTTTGCAGTCAAAATGAAATAAAAATCCTGAGATTAATAATACAGTAAACTCATGATCAGTTGTACATCCAACACACTTGCTAGAAGACATAAGATCAAAGATTTTTTTCCTGATATGTCAACCTGCACAAAGCTGGTTTCTGATTTATCAATGCTTCATGTGCAAACCTAAAAAAATTTTAATATGCCTGTGCCTCAGTTTTACATGTGCCAAATTGCTTTCTGTCAGGAAAGTTAAGTTTCCAGAAGGTACTCAGACCCTGTGGTAGATACTCAAATGTCTACAGCTACACCATAGTAAACAGTGCAGTCGTTTAATGAAGAGCTTATGACTGCAGCTGCAAAGGTCTTAGGCAAGGCAACAGTTAGCTGGTTTGCACTTTACTTTTATGTTTTTGATGTCCTGAATAGAGCTGCAGTTTTAAATGAGTTATTGCACACCCCCAACCATACTGTTTGTCAAGGTCCAACTCAGGCCAAGTTTGGAGGAAATTAACTTCTGTAGCTGTTATGCAAATATGACTGTAAGTCAATTATCTTACTTCATAAATAGTGAACAGCCAGGGCTCATTGATCTCTCCTGCAGGGCAGTGGACTGTTTGTCAGGGCCTTGGTTTGGGTAGTAGCTCTCAAGGTTACTCCTCAGAGTTGAGAGATCCCTTGACTCAAGAGATTCTCAGTAAGTGAATAATAGCATGCTAAACTATTGAAATCTTAGCTAAGTGACACAAAAAAGATTGATTGTGCACATATAATCCTTGCGAAATAAACCATTGACCAAGTCTAAGTTTGGAATTAGGCACACATAAACTCCATTCTGAGGAGGCACTTAGAACACAAGGAGGTCTTTCCTGAACCTCATGACTCAACAAGAGAGTCTTTCTCCCTGTCTGTCTTATCTGACCCAGTCCTCTATGCCATAAATAATCAAATGCACCTTGTCATCAGATCTTATTAAACCCTTCCCACATTTACCATGAAGCTTGGCAAAATCACTGGCTTATATCAATAAACCTGTTGCTATTCTCTCTTAGGAGTGACATCCATGACACACCCATGACTGCTATGCTATAGCAGTCAGAGCCCTGAGCCAGCCTTCTAAGAAAACAACAGGACACCTGGGCTCCTCACAAAGGTTGTATGTAGCCCTAGCCAAGAGGTGCTGCGCCCTGTTCTGCACAGTGGCTGCATGTCACCACAGGCCTTCAGCTGGGTAATAATTAGTATTGACTCCACAATTGTAGAGGTTTCATCAATTGTTTTATTATATCATCTTATATTATATTTTACTATACTTATAAAAAAACTTATTAACTCTTACAGCTAGTCTGATACAGCTTTGACCTAATTGGTCAATCTATCTAAATATTATCTAGTGTTTAATTAAGAAATCACCCTTTAGTAAACAAATCTCCATGACACATTTTACATGTGCACAACAGCAGGTGCGAGTGGAGATAAGAATTGTTTTTCATACTTTTCTCTTATCTTCTCACAGCTTTCCCTGGGAAAATGCCTGGGAAAGTCTGTGCCTGCTCTCTGTGGCCAGAGAGCTGCTGCCACAGCTGCATTCAGCAGAAGTGGAGCCCACCCTCTGTATGATATGCACTCTCATATTCATGGGAGTGGCCACCAAATCCTCTGGAGCAAGGATGCCAAATTCACTTGGTGAACACAGTACCCTATTTGGTTATTGTATGAAAGGAGAGAGGAAATTTCCTCTTCTGGCTTCTGGGTTAGACTGCCAGGGCTAACACATTTCTTGCTAAACTCATCTTTATCACCTTTTTTACCAGTTTGTGCTGTCTGATAGTCTTCTGGCCTCACCTATGGGACTGGGAAACCTTAATACTGCCATGACACATTTCCAAGTCCCACATGGGCATTAGTGGAAGCTACTGCCTCATTTGCCCAGTCTTTCTGGGTTCACCTGTGAGTAAAACTGGCTCTAAAAAACTACTGAGAAAGGCTTTCTGTAACTGTGCCCCAGTTACTGATTTGAATGGGCATCAGTGTGTGCTGTGAGACTCACTTTGGTATGTTTTTGGGTCCATGAAGAGATTAGCATATGTCAGCTGAGCTGTAGTAATTCTCCATGTGCTTGAAGTCCCCTGGGATCTGTAACAGAGTTAACAGTGATGCACACAGAACTGAGTGATGGGAGCAGCCTGCAGCTCCCAAGCGTCTGCCAGGAGCCACGGGTGCCCAGTGACACTGGCCCCTCTCTGAGATCTCACTGTAAACTTCCTGAGCCTGCCTGTTTAAAGCCATTGCCCTCAGCATGAGGGAAGTCTGCAATATATTTCAGGATGTGCAGGCGAGCAGCACACCCATTCAGCCAAACTTTTGACAACTGTAAGTCTCAGAAAGTCTGGGAGCTGAGTATTTTTAGGTGGAAAGTTGAAGACTTGGCTATTTCTTTATGTGTGTCCTGGCAGCAGAAGTATAAAGCAGAAGCAGTGTCAGACTGTTTTGTTTCCCCTTTGCTCTATACTCACGTTGCTTTACAGAACTGCTTCATTTGGGATGCCTGCTTGGGACAGGCTGCTGGACTGAGCTGTTACATCCATCTCCTGACAAATGACTATGACATCAGAGTGACTTCAATTTTTTATAAATATCTGTTGCCAATTTGATTCATACGTCAGCACAGACCTGGAGTTAAAACTGAAGGGGACTGAATACCTTATGCCTGCCTTTTAAGGTTGGTGGAATTTCCCCTCTTTAGGGAAAAAAACTTCTCACTTATTTCACTGGTATCTACCATCGCAAGCCTTAGATTTTGTCTCTCTCAAGCCTGCATCCTGTAAATCCCCGTAATTGCATGCAGCTGTTTGTGAGGCATCCGCTGCAAATTGAAAGCATGTTTTGAAAAAGCCCCCAAGCAGAGAACCTCTAAAATAAGCACTGAAAAAGCTGTTGGCTTACCAAAAAGACCCTCTCTGCTCTGCCCTCCCCTGCCCTCCTCTGCTGTCGCTACCTTACAGTTTCTGACATCCAGAGAGTGGGAGGTCTGACAATCCGAACAAGGCAGCAAGGGAGAAATTCCATTCCTGTTGCAAGCAGTAATTCCTCCGTGCAGGCTGCTTTCTCGTGAGTGTGTGTGCGCGCTTTCTTTTGTGTCACTTCAAGAAGGGCTCTGATATTATTATTACTTTAAATATAGCTTGCCCTGGGGCGGGGAAATGCACAAGGAAAGAGCCGGCGAGCAGCCTATCTCTCAGAAGAAAAGAGCAAGCCTCGCAGCACAGGAACTGGCTTCACTCAAGTGTGCAGTTTAGAAGTCAAAAAACTATTTGAAACAGCACTGTTGTGGAGGAGGCTGAAGAAAAAAAGACACGGAACTGGCTAAACACAGCGAAGAATATTGTGAACCAGGGTGCCAAGTGCATTTATTCGCATTTTGAAAGTGGGCTCTGAAGTGCAATGTAAGTCTTCCTTAAATTGTATTCTTTTATAACAGTATCTAGTTGTTTAATTTCCATTCTGAAGCCATGCTGGGCCAAAAGGTACAATTAGCTACAAAAATCAGCATGAAGCAGAATGTGTAGTCTCTGATACAAGGCTGAAAATGATTCTGAAATACAACAGAAGACAGAGACTATCAGCCATATTATGGAAGCTGCACTATAAATAAAAGCATATTTAATTATTTCAAGAGAAAGATGTTGGATGGAATCATTAATCAAGTTTCTTGATAGAGAATCAAGAGCTTTGCTGTTTAATATGGCAAGATATTTTAATACTGCTGTGTTTAAAATTGTGTGATAACAGTTACCAATAGCAATAAGATGTAGCTCCAGAGGGGAGTCCTAGTGGTTGCAAAAGTTTTATGTCTTTTATTTCTCCAACATTTTTGCTCTCTGAAGCCTCTCCTACAGCCCAGTTTTACTATCCAGCTGGATTTTCAATATATGCCGACACTGGACTTCCTATGGAACTGAAAACAAAACATTTCAGCTTTTGGAGTAATTCTGGTATGTTTTTCTACATTGCACTAGTGGCAAAAATACAGTCGACAAGAGATTGTGCTCCCTCAACTTCTGACATGGAGAGCTGAGGAATATAATACCCAATGGTGACAAAGGGTGATAATTTCCCGTTTTTCACAATTTATCTCTGTGGTTTTGGACTTAGCAATGGATATTCTTTGTGATGGAGTGAGCTCTGTGAACCCAACTGCAAACTCCTTCATACAAATAAATAATGAGAGAAGATTCTACAGAAATGTCTATGGAGCTGGAGAAATTAATATATCACATCTCTGCAACTTGACTGTGAACTCTGACAACTTAACCAACCTTTCATGCGAAAGTAACACAAGCCCACCATGCTGCCCTTCACAGAAAAACTGGCCGGCTTTGCTGACAGTGATAGTGATTGTTTTAACCATTGCTGGAAACATTCTTGTCATCATGGCTGTTTCACTGGAGAAAAAACTACAGAATGCCACTAACTATTTTCTAATGTCACTTGCAATAGCTGATATGCTGCTGGGTTTCCTTGTCATGCCTGTGTCCATGTTAACCATACTGTATGGTGAGTATCAGCTGGGTAACCTACTGCATGTATTGATAAGCCTTAAACATTGCATGCAATAACATCTTGTTTTCATTATGATTTCATTCTCTTACCACAGAAAATTGTTATCACTCCATATAAATTGAAATATATGTTACTGGTTAATGGGTGGAACAGGTGAAGTACTTGAATCTTTTCCTAGTTTATATTTCCAGCTACAGGCATTTTAAACACAGTCCATAACATCAGTTTATTACTCAGTTGTCAGATGAATTGTCTCAAAGTGTATATGAAGATGCTTTGTTCTTTCTATTGCTTTCAGATTTTTTCCCTGGCTCATAATTTTCATGTTCCCAATGAGAATGAAGGGTCCTGCCAGTTACTTTGCTCTGCAAATATGCACTGAAACAGTAATGACTACTTTTAGATTCAAAGTAGGCAGCCCTCTCAATTATTTTAATGAAGTAATACAAATGTAAATAATTCTCTTATCACCAATACCCCACTTAGACGATCTATTTACTAGCAAATGCTGAAATAAATATTGCAGGAGCTAAGAAATGGATGGGCATTAGTAACATTTACAAATGCAGAACTATAATTTCTTAAGAGAAGTTATTTAAGTTAATAATGACTCACAGTTCATGGCCTTGCAGGTGATTAATAGCACAACTTTCTTCTCATTTTCACCAAAATCATTTGCAGCACAGCTCACGCCAGAACAAGCAGCACCCTTTGTGTTCAGCAATAATTTTGTCAGGCTGTGACCGTCCCTAAACTTCAGAAATGAGCCTTCTAATGCTACTGAATTGCTGCAGTTCAAAGAGAAGCTAGACATTGTCAGGAGAGTGAGATTGTTCTATTACTTCACTACTTTGGGACTTAAGGTCCAAACGTAAGCCTGTGCTTAAAGGAGATTTAATCCAGAAAGTTGGAAGTTTATTTTCCACTTTCAGTATCTCTACAGAGATAGCCCGCAGCAGCATTTGCAAACTGCATTTGGCATCAGTCACGGTGCAACACCGCGATGTGCCGCATCAGTGTGCTATTATCCTTGGCGGGAGAAACAGCGTGAAACAGGAATTGTCCGATGAGCGAGATTTAAGTGCTGCGTGATTCCCTGCGACAAGCAACAGGGACTCCTGCTGGCCAGGCTCCGCTGCCGAGGGAAGAGACGGCCGAACGCCGTGCGCCGGGAGGGATGTGGGCGTGCGGCGCTGGGTGCCGCTCCCGCCCGCCGGGAAGCGCAGCCCGGTCCCGGCGGAGCCCGCGCCGCCCGCCCCGCGCTCCCGGGACACGGGGGCCGCGGGCCCGGAGGCACCGGGGAGCGGCTGCCTCGGCTTTGCCTCCTCTCCCTGCTTCTTCCCTTGCTAGACCAGGAATGGAAGCAGCTGAACTTGGGGTGAAACATCATTTGGTGGCACCCGCTGGTACCAGGAGAACCATCTTGGTGTGGTGCACCATCCTCCTCCAGGATGATCAGTGATGGCATGGAGGGAAACCTCCCCTTCCACAGGAGCATTTCCTTGGCCGCAGCTGCTCAACTTCAGCCACATCACCCATGCTGAGTCTTGAGCTCAAACTGGAGGCCTTTGCACACATCTGCCCTGCTGGGACACCTCCAAGGCTGTGGAGCAAGAGTGCTCCACTACCCCTTCTGCAGCCCCTGGAAGGGCTATGGTGATTGCTTTGCTCAGAGATGATTTTCTTGCGGGGTTTAGAGCTACTGTGAGCAATTCTGGTTTGGGTGCCCTGGCATACCAGCAACGTGCCTGTGCCAGTCTGCACCCTTTGGGCTGTGCAGGGTTCTCCATCCACACAGCAGCCCCAGACTCTGCTGGAAAAGGCAGCACTTAGTAAGTCCTGCCAAGGTGGAAGTAACTACAGAGCAGAAAACTTCCTGGAGGATGTTATCTACACCCTTACTAAGGGGGCACCTTATTGCATCCAGAGTTTTCTCCTCTCATATACTTTCTTGAATCTGTAGTCTCTAAGGAATTTTATCTGGGAGATGCTGTTTAATGACTGTCCCATCCTGGTTTATTGCAAAGACAAGAAGTCTAGAAGGATATGACAAATGTGTTCCCAAAGGTCACTGAAGCAAGAGAAGATGTATGTTGTCAAGTGTAAAAATACTTCGATGGTTTTCCCTGTGTAAATTTGCCTGGCCTGACAGAGAGATGCTACTGGGAAGTCATGCCCCTGAAAGCCAGCCATCACATAACACACTCCAGGGACCAGATTTCCCAACATAAGACCAGAAAACATGATAAAATACATCCATAAATGCTCTATGGCTTGTCAGGGTCAGCCTGTATTACAGCAACCCGAGAACACCAAGAAACAGGTCTCAGTACCCACTGAGACTAAATGTAATTACGCACAGACCTACCTCTTCCACCTCTCCTTCCATTCCTGCTGTTGCAAATCTTGTACTGTATCTCCAAAGGACACAGGCAGTCCCCAAAATACTTACACAGTCTCACAATATGAACTCTGGCATTGCCCCATGCCACGCTATCATGGGCAGCTTGGGTAATATGCTCTGAATTAAATCACTACAAGATAACTGCAAAACTTGCTGCAAGGAGAGTTATTAGTGGTTCCCTGCAGGAATAGAAGGCATTTTGAATGGGGGTCCTGCAGGGCTCTGCTTAGCCAGGGTCTGCTCAGTACTGCTCTGAACAACATGTATAGTGTGTGGAGTGAAAGCTTATGCAGCTTTCCAAAAGCACCAAGCTGGGAGAGGTTACAAGCACTCAGAGGGACGGGATGAGAATCATCAACAAGAATCTGGACCCCTGAAGAGAAACTCTGAAACCAACAAACAACATTCAGTGAGGATAAGTGCAAAGGTGAAGAAGCAAACCAGCTTCTGCTGGTGAAATTTGTCCGGCCTTCAAGAATGCTGAACAAGATCTGGCTGTCAAAATGTATCATTAGCTAAATCTGCTTCACTAGCATGATATTTTCATACAAAAGACACTTAACATTCCAGGTTGTAAAAGGAAAGACATTCCCTTCAAGATCCATGAAAACTCTTTCATTTCACTTAGCAGTTAAGAGGCCTTTGCAAGAGTACCAAGTCCTGTTTTAGTCACTGAATGATATACAAAATGCAGATAAATTAAATGCATTTTGGGGCTGAAAAAGAAAAAGGAAAAAAGTTCTAAAAGCATGATCTGTAAGAAAAAGATAAAGTACTAGGCTTTTCTTAGACTGGAAGACAAAAAAATAAACACAAAACTAGGCAAGCCGTGATAGCAATCTCCCAACAGCTTTGAGAAAGAAAAGTAATCAATTAATCTTCATAGGTAGTGGAAAAAACAAGGAAAAAGTAAGGGTTTAATTTGCAGCAAAGAAGCTGTAGGTTGGATATTGGTAAACACTAATGCATCTGCTTTGGATTGCTTTCCCTGGAGGAGCCTATCAATATTCATTGACAGAGGAAATATCCTTATTTAGGTATGTGGTAGAGGCCTAAAGACAGGGTGAGATAAATATCACTGGTATGCAACAAAATAATTTTTCTTCTTCAGCTTCCATTAAGTCCGAAGTTTTACTTTCAGAATTAAGGCAGCTTTGCATATCAGCAGGTGTTAATAATGCAGTAATTACATGGATAAAAAGTCCTAAAGCAAAATTGAGAATTTGCAGTTTTACAATGACAAAATTGCTTCTCTTTTCATAGATTTGCTGCCAAAAATGTTTAATCACAGTACCAAGCACTAGCATTATGCAAATAGAATTAAAAAGAAAAAACATATGCTGCCTGTATCCTGGGAAAAAAGCAGAGTTAACCCCAAAAGCTACAGTTAGAAGGCTGCAAATAAATGAAAATATTCTCTTAAAACAGTGTCAGGCAGCTTCTAAATGTATCACTTACTACTACTTAGTACTTACTACTATCCTCTTAGAAGGATATATGCACTAAGACACATGTCACGAGAGATACATGCCACATCTTTAGCTGATGCCAACTTTCTCTTGTGCAGGATACGAGTGGCCTCTACCTAGAAAGCTCTGTGCCATTTGGATCTACTTGGATGTGCTCTTCTCCACAGCATCCATCATGCACCTCTGTGCCATCTCCCTGGATCGCTACATTGCCATCCGGAACCCCATCCACCACAGCCGCTTCAACTCCAGAACTAAGGCTTTTGCCAAAATAATTGCTGTTTGGACCATATCAGTTGGTAAGTGAGGCAACATTTCAGCATGTAATTGCAGATTTCCAGCTTCTGAGAGGATTTGATGTATATACTGCAGTCTAAAACTTCATTCTTTGACTGCAGTATTTTGCTTTCCACTTCTATGTAGTAATTATGCAATGGAAACCAACAACAATGGGAAATGGAGGAGAACTGAACAGCACTAAAAGCATATACAGCAGTGATAGCATGACCGCATTCAAGTTGTTTAAAAATATGTTGATTTCCCATATTGATGAATCATCATTACCTAAACACCTGAAAAGAAAAAAATATATCAACTGAAAAAAGTATATATGTAATATATATATGCCTTGTTACATGCAAGTCAGTTGTTCCAAATTTCTTATTTGGGTAATTTGCTTAGAGATTTTTCTCATGGGCAGATCTTCTCTGCCTTTCTTGGTGTATGTGGTGGGGAATTTATGCATCCTATTTAGGAGACAACAGATACTGTGTACAGTGAGAGTGAGGAGCCTCTCCAGAGGACAGTTCAGGGTTACAGTCCAAAATAGGTGTTCTGAATGATCTAGTACACAAATCTCTTTTTGCACTGGCAAAACCCAGAACCTCAAAACTAGGCAGGGGAGCACTGACCTTTTATTCCCCTGGTGGCAGCATTTCCAGGGCAGTCTTATGTCACTGGAGTTGGAAGAGTTTGGTGTCCGATGCCATTAGGAATATCCTCACACAGCTGGAGTGGAGGTTCTTTGAAAACACAGTTCCCTTTCAGTGCTTGTAGACCCTTAAGCATTGTCAGCTCACTTATTCAGAGGCAGGAAAAATTCACTCTTTCATCCTGGAAGAGATGTGAACTGTCAGCAATCAAAGGAAATTAGCTCCTTCCCTAGCTAATACAAATTATTTCAAGTGGTAACAGTGATCCCTTACCACTTTTCCCAGAGGAGGGAAAGGAGATGATGCCTAACATGTTGCCAGCCTGGCACTCAAAATTGTCTCCTGACCTCCCTCTTGATCCTGGCCCACAGTCTGAGAAAAAGCAGTTAGGATTTAAAATAGCTGTATCTTATACTGCACAGCAAGAAATTGTGGGAGTCTTCTCTCCCACAGGAGAGAAATGCAGGAGGACAGTCCTGCATTTTCCACGACTTGGTGAGGTTCAACAGCATCTAGCTCTGGGGTGCATTCAACTGATCAGATGTAGATGTCTATCACAGACCAGGTGAACTCCACCCTAAAAATACCTAGTTCTCAACTATAAAGGAAGCCTATAGCAACTCAGATGTACATGTCTTCATTTAGATTAAATTAATCATATCTTGTCTCTTCTAGAGTCACATTTTTTAAATTCAGTTGAAAACATATTACCTACTCTGTCCAGCTTTTCCAGTTTTTGAAACTGCTAAGTGCAAGTATTTTCAATGCATTTCTCTATATATAGCATAAATAAGTTAAGCATTCCTTAAAATTGTGCATACTGTGTCTGCACTTGTGTGTGGTGCCTTGTGCTTACTGTGTGTGAAATTACTGTCCTTTTAAAACACAAATTCATGGAATGATCAGAATGACTATTCCAGGGGCAAGCCAGTGGTCCACTTTGCTCAGTATATTTTCTCAGACGGGGGCTTACTGACAGAGTACTTGAATTAGCTCACTATTAAAAGGAATCTAGAAAAAAGGTATTATTTTAGCCCTATTAGAACATAGTTTATGTGCTGTGGGAGGAGGGTTTATTTCTTTGATAGCATGATATTTTGTTTCAAAAGTTATGTCTTTTCTTTGCAGTAATAACTCGTAACATCCATTGTAAAAACACCTTTTCTGCTCTCTGGAGAAACTGTCTCCTAACAGTGATGAGATGAGTCACAGATGTTACTTGTTATTATTATGGCAAGTGATACCAATGTGGTCCCTATTTATATAACTCTGAAAAATACAACTCCTTACTTTATTGGAAACCGTTCAAGTGTGGCGTGA
Source organism: Taeniopygia guttata (assembly GCF_048771995.1). Classification (NCBI taxonomy): domain Eukaryota; kingdom Metazoa; phylum Chordata; class Aves; order Passeriformes; family Estrildidae; genus Taeniopygia; species Taeniopygia guttata. The sequence continues at coordinate 60,231,675 of NC_133024.1, read as the reverse complement.
GTGAAGAGGACAGAATCCTGCTTTACTGCAGCTGGATAAGGACATGTGTAAAGGAACAGTGGATGTCAGGAAAATAGGAAGGGTAATAGGTTAACTCCACCTCATTCACACATTTCATGTCACCAAAACACTGAGAAGGTTAAATAGGTACAAGTTAATGTAGGCAAGCACACTCAGGTGGGCAGGAGTGAAGTGCTGCTTACCTGGTTTCTAGTCTCATGGAAGCAAGGGGGACCAGCTGAAGGAAGACTGGTTGGTTTCCAGCCTGGCAACAAGCCATGGCAAATGGGACGTGCTCCAGAGGACAGGTAAGAGAGTAAACACATAGGAAGAAGCTATAGGAAACTGATGAGCCAGTCACTTCCAGGCTGGACTGAGTTTGCACTGTGCCATATTGCTATATTAACAGAATAAAGAGAAATGCCAGTATTGTAAGGAATCTTGATAGATCCCAGATCACCCATGCAACCTGCTGTCAGTCAGTCATCAACCCTTATCCTCCTGATCTGCCACCATCCAGCTAAGAATATGTAGGAAATGGGTTTCTGAAGGTGCTTTCTGTATCACTTACTAACAAGAAATGCTTTCTGAACACAGAGGTGCTCCATGTATCATTTACTAGTCTCCAGGCTCTCAGTGCTACTTAGAGTGACAGGGGTATAAGTGATTTAACTCTTGGCATTTTCACACAGCTATGGTTGAGAATTCTCACTGGGATGAGTGAGGTGAGAATGGTGAGACACTGGCATAGATTGCCCAGAAAAGCTGTGGATACTCCATCCCTAGAAGTGCTCAAGGCCAGGTTGGATGGGGCTCTGAGCAACCTGGTCAAGTGTAAGGTGCCACTAGCTGTGGCAGGGGAGTTGAAATGAGGTTATTTTGAAGGTTCTTTCTAACCCAAACCATTCTATGATACCTGGCACAGGCAGAGCTGGTGTTGGGCACAACACACCCTCCACAGCACCTGTGTAGGTACAATCTCACTTACAGATTCAGATCCAAGGTTTTGCTCTCCAGCCTAAGATAGATACCCTTTGACTTCCCTATATTACTACAGTTTGCAGTTCAGCTGGTGACCTGTAAACTCTCGTGAAGTATGAGATGGAGGGTAAAAAGCAAGAGAAAGATGTTCCCCTGTGCAGAAGTTCCTTCTAGGGGAGGAAGAGGGGGGAAACAGCGAACAGTTGTGTGTGGGCAGCACATTTAATCAGTTCCACTGACCATGCAAACAGCTCAGGCTGAACTGAACAGCACTGATGAATATACAGGGCTGTCAGATGCTGCCTTCTACCACTCTCAATATGGAAACAAACCATTTAATCCTACCACTTGTTTTTCAGCCCATTCTTTTTCTAAAAGAGGATCTTTCTTCTATTGCCATTAGGATTTACTTTCACAAACAGCCTTTGACAGAAAGTATTGCCAGGGATTTCTGGAAGTCCAGGAACATTATATCAACTGGGTTACCCTTATCCACCTGCTCGCTGACTCCTGCAAATACTTCTAGCTGATTTGTCAGGCCTGAACCCAACTCATCTAGATTATAGCTTCTAGTGTACCCAATTAATTACACTTTTGTTCAATAGATTTGTAATTTTCCTTTTATCTGCTAAATACACAAATATATTCAGTAAATTTTAACCAAAGGCAATCAGTGATCTTCCTTCCATTGGCCTCAGTGACATATGAAGCATGTAAAAAACAGCAGAAAAAAGCACAGATAGTTTAATTTACTTGGCTTCTGAAATCTTGATTTTATCAGTTTAAAAAAAGTAAATTGTGGTAACATTTGCTTTTGCATTTAGTGGAAGAAGAGCATTTAGCCAGAAGCCTTTGTTTCACTAGAGCATGTAATGCCACAGGCAATTGGTTTAAAATAGATTCTAATTACTGTAACAGATTCTAATTGTGTCTTTAATTCTTAAATCATCCAGTATGCACAGTGGTTAGGTGATTAGATTATTTGTAGCTGTTGAAGGCAAATGCTCATTAAACCCTAAAAATGATTCCATTTGTTTTAAAGCACAGAGGTCATTATTGAGAACAGGTGTAAAAAGCCAAAGGATTTCCCGCTGCTGGAAAAAAAAGTAGAATTTTAGATAGAACTAAAATCTATAGAATTGTAAATAGAGCCTATACTGAAAAATACATGTAAAGTATCTTGAATCCTAAATGGGCCTAACGAAAAAAAAAAAAAAAAAAAGCATTGCTCTGCAAGAGGCCAGCAGTGCATCATCCCCTCCTTGAAAGGGTGACATAAAAGAATTACAGGCATGAATGTTAAGCCCTCATATATAACATTCCTCAGTTCTTATTTCTCTCTATTCCTCTGTTAATGGTCTAAGTAATGTGAAGTCTGATGAAGCCCAAGCACTCTAAGCTGAGTTTTCTCTTATCATTTCTCACTCAGCCTACACATCTGTTCACTGCCTTCAGGCAGTCTCTGCACTCCCCAGTCAGCAACAACTTAGATTTATTCAGTACTTTTCATGCAGAAAAAAAAGCCCAACATGGATCTGGATGAAGCTGGTAAAATACCTCCCACCACATAATTCTAAAATTTTGACATTGCTTTTGAGGATTCAAAAATGAGAAATAATGTAGCATGTGAAGCAACTTTCTCCAAAGTGAAGGGTGAAGTTAGCTCCAGGTGTACAAAGCAAACCCAGTGCAACTGAGTCCCCAGCTAATTTGGCAGTGTGACATTCTATGCTGATACAGAGGCTTACACCTCCTTCACAGGCAGCCTGCAATTTCTCTGCATGGCTTCTTGCTGCCTTGCAGCGTTTGAAGGGCCAGGAATTGGGGGAGTTCAAGCACCGGTGCCTCTGGATTGTGTTTTGTTGACAGCTTTGGCCTCCCTAGGCTCAGTCGTCTTTCTGTCAAGGACAGCTTTCAGTTGAAAATCCCTTTACAGGTTTCAAAGGCAGAAACAGCTAATAAACTGCAGGCTGGGAGTCCCTGTCCTGAATCTACTACACATCCGTTTCTTCCAGGTGACATAATTTGCCATTTCAATCAAGTCTTAATTTATGGATGCCTTGGCATAGGAAAAGATAATTTGTTAAAACAGGGAATATACTGCCAAAATATATAAAATTGCAAATAATTACACACTGAACTGTACTCTGGCAATATAGATCTAAAGCTTACCACCTAAATTTGGAAGTGCTAGAGCTAAACTTAAAATATCCACTACACTGTCATTTCCCTAGGGCACATTTCTTTTATTTTTTACCATACTCATGAAACCATCTCTCAGAGAGTGAAAACACTGTTTGCTCACTCCACCTGCAGGATCTCAAGGGCAAACATTGTAGGTTTTATGTTTGGGCAACCCTGGCACCTTTGTGATTTGTGGATGTAGATGATGCCATAAAAATAAAATGAAGTTGAAAAAAACTGTTGCACAACATACAGAGAGATTTGTGTTAATTATAATGAAGGGTGTTGGCATGAAATTTCATTAATAAAGTATTAGAGCTTCAGAACCATCTCAGAAATAGAATCTTCATTGTATATCTTCACAGAAACAATGTATGAGGCTCAGTAGTCAGCAACAATACGTCAGTAGAAAGTTCATCGCCATACTAATGACTCCTACAGTAGTGACAAGTAATGAGAACAAGCCTTCATGTGCATTGTCTGGGGGAAGGTAATGTTCAGTTCCATGGAAAAGGAACATTCAGTGCTGTGATGCACATTTCTGAGTTGACTGGCACATGTATTCTGATCATGAGGCATTACTTAAGATAGTTCTGAGAAAGACACATAACTATCCTATTTACTTTGATGTAAATTATCCCCATATTTCCCATGTAACAGAATCCTTTGCTTGATTTGTTCTTCCCAGAGGAGTGAACACATCCACCAAACCATCAGATTACCACACATATCTCCCTCCCATAACTGTGACAGTTTAAAAGACTTATATTTTTGAATTTGTATATGTTTGTTCATCTGACAAGGAGGTATTACTAACATTTTACTTTTCTTTATGGAAAAAAAATATTTAAAGGAATGCTAATGATTGAACTGCTTTCTAAATTCTCCAAATTTGGAAACACAAAGATATAAGACACAGGCATGCGTCCATAGGGACACATTTGCAAACCAAAGCATTCATCCGGATAGGGGAGAATATATTATACCAGTAAATATGTATCATCAGAAGAATAATTATTATGTGTATATTTACCATGTTCTTTGGGTAATTACATCAGGATGAGATGAAGGATTTTGCCTATGAAAAAGGCACAGACTCATTTTGTGAGCAGTCCTTTTGCAAGAAGCAATCTGCCTTTCAGGTGAGAAAAGGAATGAGGGGTGATCATAACGGTATTGTGTGGCATTTCTTTCAGCTTTGGTTTTATTTTAAAGGCAAGTTATAAACCGTAGAGCTGTGTTTTTAGAAATAGAAAAGAGCCTGCTTAGTCAAGGTGCTGATGGAAGAACTACTTGTCTTTTTTTAAAAAAAATACTTTATTTTGAAGACTCTGTTCTTCCTCCTCTTGAAGCTACCAGCAAAGAAGCATAAAGTTCATCTGGACCATCAGGCCTGTCCTGTTATGAGGGTTTTTTGAATTAATAAATTGGTAGGTGCCAATATGGCCTATAATCAGCCAGTCTCTCTTTGTAGGGTATATTAGAGTTAATTGAATATTTTAAGAAAATAGTCAGCATCTCTAGTCAGAGGAGCTGAATTTTTGCATAGAAAATACCACATGCAACACAAATGATAACAAAAGAATAAGGTACAAGGAGTTATGTTGGAATTCATAAATTCTGTTGTCTGTACACTGTGACTGCATTTAATCACTTACTAAATTAAAAATGGTGCTGCACATTAGCACAAGTAGCATAGTGTTGCATAAAAGAAAATGTCAAGAACAGAGGAAATTTAATTAATTTTAAAATTATACAGAAGAATTTCACAAGTTCCTTTATTTATTATATTTGGCTTAAGCCAGATGTTGTGTTTTATGACATTAAGAAAGGTTCATGTATCACGGAATTCTTTAAAGGATTATATTTATCTTTACCAGCAGGAACATTGCAAACTACTGAACACTCAGGCTTCAATTAACTTTCCCCACACATTACCTGGCCTGTGCCGCTGGCATCACTTCTAAGCAGAAGCCAAGCTAATAAAAGTCAAGAGTTTTGTCAGAACTGCAACAACATATTCCTAATTACATGAGACAAATTTAGAAACACCTGTCGGGTGATTTTTCCTATGATGTCCCCAGGGTCATTGATGGAAAATAGCTTGTTGAGCTCCTGTGATGTCCTGAAAGCAGGCTGTAGCATTGTGATAAAGGCTTTCTTTTCTGCCTGATCAAAATTGGAATCTGTGTATTTCACAGTATTCAATTCAATGTTGGAAATAAATCACACCCACTGGGAAGATTTATTTCCTTTTGGCAGAACATAGCCCTTGTTACGAATTTTTGTATTTGATCTGAGTTTTGAAATGTCAAATTGACCACTACTAGGATCATAGGCTGAGCTGAACTGTGAGCATCTTGAGAGAAAACTTGTGTGATTTTTGGTCCAAGATGCACTGAGTGAGCAGTGTAAATTTCCCCTCACAAGCACAGAAATACTCAGAAGTTTTAGATTGAAAGTTGCCCAGTTAAATCCAGCCCTGCCTTGCGTACTACTGCTGGACATGAGGAAGTCACTCCTGTATTTCTTGTTGCAAAGACAGTTCATGTATTTATTGTTCATTTTCAAGGTGCTTTGTAACATTTTACAGAAAGAGGAGCCTAGGGATCGTACTGTAGCACCCACACAGACACTAGTAGACGGTGGAAATAGGGGCAGATACAATCCCTTCAGTTATGCTCCCTTTTTCTCTCTTCTTTAACCCTGTTATCTTGTAAATGGGACCAGGGCATTGGCTGGTCTAACAGAGTTCAGTCAGGGTGAAGGGCATTAGCTGCAGGGTGGACAGTAAAACATAAAGCACAGGATCCTGACTTATCTTCAGACCTGTGCAGGTCTCTAAGCTGCTTCTCATTTTGGTTTTCCTTCCAAATTGTCCATCACATCAGGACATCTATCCCAATAACTGTCCACACTGCTGCAGTCTCCTTGTATAACTAGTAAGAAGCTGACAATTTATTTATTGAGCTGCTTCTGCAAGCAACCACAAAAGGAGGCATGGAGAAACAACTGGGACATGATCAGAGGTCTAGAAAATACAGAAGAATTATGGTTTTTCTTATCTGTGCCCTTCAGATGGAGTGTGAAATTATTGTAAAAAAATAATAATAATAATTAAAAAATCTATCTGTTAGCTACATTCAGTGTCCTTTTAAAATACTCAATGAGGCCAAGCAGCATTGCTGAAGAAATCTCTGAGATACTAACAGAAATCTCTATGCAGTTCAGTGGAAGACTAGGGCAGAGTTAAGTAATTATCAGCATTCAACAAATCATACCATGTAATAATTAAAAGACAGAGATATAAAAACTGGACGATCAGGGGATCTTGTCACTTAGACTGCTCTAGGAGGCATCACATTATTTGCTTATGGTAGTGGAATATCTAAGATCTTTCCATAATTTCTAGCTTCTTGCTGATACAAGTATTTTTTAAGCATTACTGCGTATGTAGCATGTATAGCACATAATAAATTAGCTCCAAGGATCCTTTAGAAGCTTCATAGCTAAAAAGACAAACTGATAACAACTAATCTAGGAAGATCCTGTAAAAAAGGTATGGTATTTCCTTCTTCTCAAAGCGCTATTATCCCCAAATCTGCTCTTCTAGGGACCTGAACAGTGAATGCTGCAAGACCATCTGGCATGGAATACAGAAGGGTCATATGCTAAACAGAGGGGGTATCACAGGTAGCTGGAGTTGATCCTACACAAGGTTCTTTTCCTTTGCAAATTAACATATTTACCTGGGCCAGTGCCAACCATAAATTTCTAACTCCATCTGAGTAGAAATTAAACTGTTGCTACCAGGAGGTTGAAAACACCAATGCAATATAAACAACATTCACTGAGTATGCAGAAAGAAAAAGGGTATTTGACTTGCTCTGCATTTTGCTGAGCCACAGAAGCAGCAGCCTTAAATAGCAGGAGGAGAATATTGTCCCTCTGTGCAAAGATAGGCTAGAGACCTGTGGAACCCCTTGCAAATTTTCAGACTAAATATTAATCTCTGTGTTGTAAGGCCAGTTACTTTTCATCACTTCTAATCACCATGGGTGAAGGGGTTATATGGTTGTCATTAGCCTATGTCTCCTGGAGGAGCATATCAAGCCCTGCTCCCAAATGGCAGCAGAATTGTAGCTGCTGTCCAGCTTGAACTTGGGCTCTACTCAGCCAGCATCCCCCAGACAAGTTACTTCCTCACCTCCTTTTATTTATTTCTAGCTGTTTGATAGGTGTCGACTTCTATATGCCCTTTAGTGACTGGGTAACCATCTTAGACAGAGAGATAACAACTTCTCTCAATCGGAGATCTCTGTGAGAAGCCAAAAAACACCCTAGAAGAAACCTTTGTCCAAATCAAAAATATTGTCCCCAGTTGAAAATTAAAGACTGTATTGGGGAATAGAGTTCACTGGAAACTGCTAGGCAAAAGGTTGTAGCTCCCTCAAATACTCAGAAGGCCTGAAAAATCCAACAAGAAAATTAGGGGAGCCAGACATAAACGAGTCCTGCAGCATAACTAGCAAAGAGAATTTGAGGAGTGCATAGGCAGGAAAAGCACTTAAAGCCAAAAGCAAAGAAACTGTTTCCTGCTGTTGTATTCTTGCTGCCTTTAGGAAATAGGGCTGTGTGCATATTTTGAGGATTATATCAAAGCAGAAAGCGACTCCATCAGCGGCTTCCTCTCTCACAACTCAGCTCACCCTGAAGCCCAGGGTTTCTAAACAGCTGGGTCAAAAAGGGGCACGTGTCCTTAATTTCTTGCACTGTCCTTCCTGTAATTATCCTCTAATCCTGTTAATAGTTATTTTATTATCACAGTTCTACAAATTAATTTGGAGACACATATCTCTGTTCTTGTTAAGAAATAGGTTTCAGGACCAAAGACCAAGGATAAATGAGAAACATTAGGAAACACAGACTTCTCTGATTTTGTTTTTCCAAAGTGAAATAGATAATTCATGGTATAAATTATCATTCACCATACTTTTCCCATAAAAAGAATTAATGTATCTCCTGCTAGGCTAAATAATATGTTTCCTTAGAGATTTTCTGAGCTGTCAAGAACAAAGCCATTTCAAAATTAACAGAATAATCCAGCTGTTACCTGGCACCCCCTCTATGTGATGTTAAATTTGTTTTCCTTTCACTTGAATCAAATAGAACATGTGTGACTAAATGAAGTGTTCCACGGCAAAAGATACAGAAAACCAGCTCCATGTGTGCCCTTGAATAAAAAACTAAATTTGGTCTATCAGCAGTTATAAGGAAAATGCCTGGACCCACTCTGATTTAATTCCTGTGAGTACAGCCTCTTGGGATGCAGAAAGGAGACGATGATCCCCCAGCACTGTGACTCACTTAGCTCTTGAGGAAATCCATCTGAAAACAAGTATTATATGGGGATTTGTGAGAGAATGCTCCTCATCTGCTTCTGCCTCCGCCAACATATGTACCTACCACCGGGGAAGAATTCTGTGCTGGTCTCACATGTGAGGAGAAATTCTAGCCCATGACTTTGGGGATATTGTCACACTGACTAGGGAAGGTGGAAGCTTTTTAACATTCATGCTAACTAGATGCAGCTTCAGATGGTGATTCCCAATCCACGCCGAGGTTTTCAACATCCCCTCTTCCCAGGTGGAAATCTCTGCTTCTGCATTTCCACCCATCAGCAACCTTCACGCATTGGAAATATGGCTGGCACTACTCTGGCAGCAACAAAATTATCACAGTGAAGGGCTTGTCATGACTGGAAAGGAGCCAGTGGGGGAAGAACATTGTCAGGTGCATGCAGAGAGCAGCTAAGTGTTTGCAGGTCTGGGGAAACAAAGCTGTAATGACAATGAAAACAATGAAATGTAGTGATGTACCAACTATAACTGTGAGTGTCACATGCCAAGCAGAGACATGAAGCCAGACTGAGCAGCTCCTCTGCAGATGTTTAAGTGGAAGTAACTGTTGCTAAACTCCAGCTCCTCATATAAGATCCAGACACATTGCCATCCTTGATACTCAGAGGAGGACATGATCCATGGTCCCCCTGCCACAAGCGACTCACTATGGCTTGTGTTCCTTAAGCAAACATCCACACAGGGCAGCATGGTAGCCCAAAGGAATAAATATTCTTTTGTGTAGTTAATTAAGTCAAAAATATTGAAAATGGCAGTGTGCCACAAGGAGATTTTTATACAGCATGAAACTAGGGTATGCATTGCATGCCTTGGAATGTAGCAGGTGAGTTATACATGGACATCTGTTTGTTGTTTGAATGTGTAAATGTACCAACAGAGGATATTTTCTGAGCACAAACAGGCACCAGATACCAGCATGGGCTTTTCTAAAGAAATCAGACAATATGGCCACATTGAGGTGCTTGAAGGAGACACTGGCCTTCTCAAACAGCAATCTTTTCAGAGGTCCCCAGTGTCACAGCACATCTTTGTGCAGTGGCCTGTGAGCTGGCCCATGACCCGGTATGTCTGAATCAATGTGACTGCTAAAACCTGAGATGGAAAGAGTTTTTTGGTTTTTCATTGTTTTTGTTGTTCACTTTCATGAGAAAGTGAACAAAGGTGCCAAAGTTTGAGAGAAACTGTAGTTACATTTCTAAAAGGTAGTTCCTAACCCTTAGACGTTTATTAAGGCACAGAATAATGCTCATTTGTATTAAACAAAATTGAAATAGATATATGCAGGGTGATATATGCTTGTGACTGACAGTTTCTGCTTAAAGGAGACTTCGCTGAAAGAACCTTGACCTTATCAATTCAATTCCCCCTCCTTGTCTTCACCCCAAGTAACCCAAGTGTGCCACCATACATGCACGGTAAATTATGGTTTTGATTTATTGATAGTCTCAGCAGCTCAAGGCAGCTGCAAACCCAGTTTACCTGTCCAGTTAAAGTGGTTTTATAGCTGCTGTATACCTCTGAAGCCAGCAATGTGTACCACAATATCAACCTTTGTCAATTTCACCAGGCTTTTTAGGAGAACAAAAAGGATGCCATTGCTTTACTTCTTAACCTTTGGTGTTTTCAAGAGCCTTTTGTCATTCTGAAACTGTGCCCAAATTCTTGAGGTTTCATGCAGAATTTATTACTCATCTTCATTTTTTGGGATCTGTTGTGCAGTTTATTAAATCCACAGTTTGAAACAGCCATGTGTGTATAAATCAAACCATATAAATAAACCACCTTGTCCAGAGGAACATAATATTTAGGGCTTGTTGACAAGGGAGAGTATTCTAAGTGGGAATGTCAACTGGAAATGGAGTGAGTGATGTACCTTCAGTGCTTGAATGGATGCTCCTATTCTGTGCTGAATGCTTTCTTGTGCCTCATTTTAGTTCTTTTGAAAGCCAAGGAAGGTAAATCATAAAAAAAGCCCTCAGGAGATACCAAGAGTTTTTCCAGACTGACCTTGAGCTAGTGGGAGCATGGAATAGGCAGGGTGTAGAATAGCTGTTCTGTTTTAGTCCTTGCAGGTTGTTTCCTCCAGATCTACTGTTGGCACATGCTTAATTTCCCAAACACCTGTTTGTCCCTACCTGGTAGTTCTGCATGATCCTTTCTTGTGAAGCTGATTTTCTTCTTATGACATTTGAATGCACAGGCACCATCTGTGTCTCCTTAAGCATCCAGTCACCAAGAGCAGGGAGCTGGAAAGCAAGGACAAGTAAATCAGCGAGTATACATCTGAATCATCCAGGTGAAACAGATTATTCATATTCAACTTTTAAAGAATTAATTCAGTCAGTTGCAATAATGCTAATACAACTTTAGACTAGTGTAGGGAACGCTGTAGTCCAAGATGGCTTGGATGAATGGAGACGAGGGATCTCTGAAGGCTGCTCTTAGAATATCAGGTTTATTAGGGATGATGAAAGGTCTTGCTTGGAGGACGTCTGGCCCCTCAGAGACCCCTTATCAGGGGGCTTCAAGGTGGGCTGCTTAGGCCAATGGGGTCACAGACACCTGATGTTTCAGGGGAGGGCTACAGGTGTGGGGTGGACCATACATTCTGGGGGTTGAGATGGAACAGTCCATTTGACTTTTGGACTTATCTGTAGGTAAGGGCATTGTCCAGCCAGTAGGGGGGATTGTTTTCATCCTGGCTGTGCTATTGTAAATCTTTTGCCAGGCAATTGTATTTATCCATCCTTTCCAACAGACTAGGACTTTTTGTTATGAGTTTACAGGACAAACTTGATCTTGACCAAACATGACATATGGGTGATATTCTTGGCCATATGTGATGATTCCTAAAAATCCCATCAAAACAGTGGATGTGAATTGCACATGGAAGTTCCTTTACTGGCAGTTTAAATATGACTGCCTTTCAATTTGGTCCCTGTGTCCTCCTGGAATTTGCCATACTTATGCTGCAGAAGCCAACTGTCAAGGGGGAACAAACCCTGTTCCTTTCAGGAGGAAAAGAGTAAATTTAGTCCCTGTAGAGATATAAAAAGAGAAAAATGGGCTGGACATTAACTTTTTCCATGCAGGAATGGCACAGGATCATTATGGGGGGATGCCCTGAATCAGCTGAACTGGGGTTGCACAAAAAGCAGTTTACAGTGTTCTCTGCCACCAAAGTGTGGTATCTCTGTTGTTTTCAAACTCTATACAGGCCACTTCCCTTTGGCTGCAGGAGAAAGATGCCTTGAATGGTCACTCAGCAAAACTTACATGACTAGCTACAGCTCTGCTGGTACAGCACTTTCGTGTTTGTTAAAGGAATGGCAAAGAAATGCAGGAACTTCTGCTACACGGTGAAGCCCATTTCCATTTCTTAAAGCCAGAAATCTGGATTTAGATGCCAATCTCAAGAAGCGGCTAAAACCAAAACAAAGCAGTTGGGGAATTGCTCCTCTTGTTTCAGGCGAGAAGTTGTAACAGACTTTGGCTCTTTACTTGAAAAAGCATGCAAATTATGCTAAAATTTTCCTCTTCCTAGTGCTGCAGCCTCTGCTCCCATGCCTCCTCATGCAGCTGAACCATAAGGTAGTAATGAAAAGCATCTTTTTACTCTGTCAATACCATTGTTTATTTTATCTCTGCAGCTCACACAAGGTCTTTGAATTAAATGAAAAAACAGCCTTGCTGTTATCAGCACAGGGCAGAAGCAGATGGGAAACTTGTGGTATTGCTCTGAGTAATGCTGTGTCTTTGTGCAGCTGGAGTATGATGCTGGGAGATGCTGGATGCCTTCAGCACCCCTTCAACTCATCCAAAAAAAAGAAAACTAGCTTCAAAGCATTCCTCATTTCCCTGGAGTTGTTCAGCACCCCAGATTACTCACCATGTCTGTACAGTCTGGTTTCTGATGGTGACCTCTGCCTCATGCTTTCAGTGAGACGGACTCAGATCTTTTTAGCCAGTAGCTAAAAACCCTGGAGGTTCCTGTCAGCTCAGCTCAGGAGCTGCCACAGACTGCATGAGTTTGCATCTCACTCACTGGCTTCTCCTAGCCCAAGTTCAAGCACTTAGAGCTTGAGCAGGAGAAACAGAAAGAGTAATACCACAGGCTCTCCACCAGCTTCTGCCCTGGGCAGATAAGAAAAGCACTTTTCTAAAGTGGCCTGAGGCAATGCCATGACTCTGTTCAAAGTTGCAGAGACAAAATAAGCCACAGTGCTCCTAGAAAAAAAAAAAAAAAGACCTCTGTAAAAGCTCCAGAAGAACAAAAAGAATTAAGCACTTGAACAGAATAAAAATCTAATATTATTACTACTGTGATTATTATTGTTTGGTATTGAGCCTGTACTCCACAGCCTTTCTCTAGGACTGGAGCTGTTATGCTGGGCACTGGGTATGTGTGAAATGAAGAGACAGACCATGCTTCTAAAAGGCTCCCAGTTTAAGCAGCAGAGTGGGAAGAAGGGAAAAAAAGAGAGACAGCAGAAGATACCATTTAAATGCAGATCTTTCAGGACTCATCTGTGAATGAATAAGGACACTCCTGGGTATCCATTGAACAAAGTAGGGCACACCATCCTCACATCATAAGAAATTCTCTAGTCGATGTTTTCATTTCTCATAAGCCAAGTACAGCAACTGGGATTTCTGTTCCAAAATGCAAACAGGACTGAAGCTCCCAGACTAAGCTAACTTTCCACAGGAATCAGAATCTTTGCTGCTTTTATCCAAACAGGGCTGCATTATCACCCCCCTGCTTCACTTCAATTCTGCTATCTTTGCAGCACATAATTTCTTTCATTGTCTGAACATTGCCTCTCTTGGAGAGACATCATCCATTTGGAAGGGAAGAGACAAATGCTGAAAAAACCCCAAAACCTACAACTAGAGAAACAACAGCTGTTTGATTTTACCCAGACTCTAGCATTTCCCTGCGGAAATGGCTGAGTAGGCTTGATACAGACACAGCAGTCCAAGGAGAATGGACTTTGTCACCTTGTCTTGCCGTTCATGACAAGCCAAGGATGCATGCTCCAGGGAAAGACAAATTTTGCATGCTTGTACACAGAGGAGGCAGCCTCTAGTAGATGGAAATACAGTGAAAGGACTTTGCAGTCCTGCAGGATAAAGTACAATTCAGGCTGCCTCATGCAGTGTCTCACAGTGCTTAATTTGTTCTCGTTGTTCATCTGGCCCTTGCCACATGGGAAGCTGGGTTTTGTTAGCATTTAGCATTTAACTATATGGAGATTACAGCAAGAAAAGACACAGTGAAAGATTACTCTTAGACCTATGACAAAAAATTATCTTTCCTACTAAAATTAGTATTTCCCAGTCTATTTAGAGCCCAGAACACTTTTAATCCTCGAATTAAAAACAGTCCAAAACCACTCTTATGGCACTCCAGAAAATAAATACATACTGTCATCTTGGTTGTAGTTCATTAAATCCTTCGCAAGGTGGTAAAGACCAAGGAAGAGGTGTGGAGACCATTACAAGGGGCCCAAGATCCAAACCATGCTTTTCTGGCTATCAGGTGTCATAGGACAGTTGGAAGGAAGCAAATGTGTTCTACCTGTGGCTGAGGTAATGTGTATAGCTACGACCACCTCAGCCACAGGTAGAACACAGATAGATGTTTGTTTGTTTTTTCTTGGAGGCTGGAAGTGTTTTTCATTATTGTTTTTAACCTCTTCTTCCTCTCATCCACCTTCAGGTATCTCCATGCCTATACCCGTCTTTGGACTACAAGACGACTCCAAAGTATTTAAGAAAGACATTTTTAAGAAAGACATCTGCTTACTTGCAGATGAAAATTTTGTTCTAGTAGGCTCTTTTGTTGCATTCTTCATCCCTCTAACCATCATGGTAGTCACCTACTTTTTAACTATCAAGTCGCTGCAGAAGGAAGCTATGCTATGCGTGAATGACATTGGCCCTAAGACCAAGTTTGCCTCATTCAGCTTCCTCCCTCAGAGTTCCCTGTCCTCAGAGAAACTCTTTCAGCGCTCCTTGAACAGAGATACTGGGACTTCAGGGAGGAGAACCATGCAATCCATCAGCAACGAGCAGAAGGCTTCCAAGGTCCTTGGCATTGTCTTCTTTCTGTTTGTTGTGATGTGGTGCCCATTTTTCATCACCAATGTGATGGCTGTTATTTGCAAGGAGTCATGCAAAGAAGAGGTCATTGGAGGACTCCTTAATATATTTGTTTGGATTGGCTACCTTTCTTCGGCTGTCAACCCACTTGTATATACGCTGTTCAACAAAACCTACCGCTCTGCTTTCGCTCGCTACATCCAGTGTCGCTACAAGGAGGAGAAGAAACCTTTCCAGCTGATTTTAGTGAACACTATCCCAGCACTTGCATATGACTCCAGCCAGCTCCAGCTAGCACAAATGAAGAGTTTGAAAAAAGAGGCAAAAATGATGGCTAAGGATTACTCAACGGTCATGATAGGAACACAGCGTTTAGATGGTCCCTCCAAGGGAAGTATCGGCCCAGGGAATGAAAAGGTTAGTGGTGTGTGATGGTCAGCAGCTGCCATGACAACCACTGTGTGTGTGCTGAAAATTCCACCTGCTGTGAGAAGCTCTGATAGCTTAGGAAAATCAGCTGTGTTCAAGAGACCTTCCAACAACATCATATACTCCTCACATTATCCTGTGGATGAAAAGCAGGGTTGAAAGGGTATCAAATGTGCAATTTTTTTTCATACAGTACGTTGGCTGTTTTAAGCACAGGCTTTATTAGACTTATTTTTTTAATATTCTAAAGGATATATTTCTTAAAGAAAAAAAATGCAATTTCTGGTATTATAATATGGGCTGTGAAGAAATCTACGTATTTCTTTTCTCTTTGCAAATGAAAGTTAAGCTGCCCTTTGATGTTCTTGCAGAGTAGGCTCTGGCTAGTTTGTCTTGCTACAATTGAGTTATCATTAACTGAATGAGCACTTTACAGAATTTCAAATAAAATGATGGTTCATTTGTTAATATATATTTAAAATAAATCTAAAAGTATTAAAGAAAATCTATTAAAACTGCTAATTAGTTATATGGACATTTTGTTAACTGTTTCTATGCTACTTTTTCTTCCTCAGTAACCATCCTGAAATGTCCCTGGGTTTTTCTGCCATTTATTCTGTATTTCAAATAAGCAAAGGTAAATTATACTTGAATAATCCTCTGTTTCCACCACCATTTGTAATGTTTATTTCAGGACTTGTAGTTTAGTTGCATTCAAAAATTTCATGTGTTCAGCTAAAAAAATTGATAGTAATGTTTTCAAAATTATTGGTCTTAATTCCCTGCTCCCTCCCACCGGTGTTGACAGCAAGGTGAATTGAAAGAACAGTGGAAAACCAGGCACAACATTGCTAAATAATTTCAGCACCACTTTCAGATTCATTACTCTGTTCAATTCCAACAAAGTCTGATTTAAGTAGTGTCAGAGGAAAATCTGCATGCATCTTCAGTAAAAACAGATTCTCTCTCATCATGTCTCTTTGGTTAAAAAAGACCATTATGAAGAATCTTCTGGCTTTGGTTTAGGGCTTGTAAAGCCAGAATTATTAGAAAACTGTTAGTTGCTAAAATTAATTTTCCCTTGTTTCACTGTATTGCTGTTAAGGCAGATTGCTCAGGAATGGTCAGAGGATTGCACTACTAGGACTTAGCCTTAATGAAATACGTATGGGCAAATGGGGCTCATTTGAAAAATAACAGGACCTGTGAACAACACTGCATTTCACCTGCATAGATCCAAGGGCAGAATACATTGCATAAAGAACATAAAATACATTGCTTGACAGACATGCCTAGTCATGAAACTCTTTTCAAGACATCATAGCCAATGTCACTGAGGACAGTGGGACTTTGCTGAAGAGGAGAAATATAAATGCTGCACTCACATGCAAAGTTTAAATCAAATAATTTGATTCATTCCATGAATTTTGCAGCCATAATCTCATCAGAACCAGGATGTATTCCGGTTTCTGTGGAAAAAAAACACTGTCCATCCATGTTGGAAAGGATGGAATCCATCCTTCAGAGATCTCTTGTCTCTATTCATCAAAGCTGTCCTGGAGCACAGCCGTCCCTACACATCCAGAAGCAAAACTTCAATGCCTTCATCTGTCCTTCTATTGAAGTTGTTCAGTTTTTACAGAGCAATTAAATTTCCACTAAGCCAAAGAAGGAGCGAGACAGAGAGAGAAAGTGAACCTTTTTCTAGCCTACCAGGTGGGGGTCTTTAGAAGAAGAAGGCCTTTAGCTTAAGCTACTGATCTATGGCAGAAAAGGACTTAAAAGTTGACTGACAAATCAAAGTTTATCAGTCAAATAAATCCGTATTTGAATGATTTATTGTCATATATATTGTTTAACTAAATTTGCTAATTTTATGAGCCCTCTCCTCTGACATGGGATCAGTAGGAGCCACTGTGCACTGGTCACACAGAAGCTCTGCATGCACATGATGCCACTGACTCACCTCACAGATCTCAGCCTCCATGCTGGGATGAAGTGTCATGCTGTATCCCCATTCACAGTGATGATGCCATGCATGTCATCTATCACCTCGCAGACATTCATGGGTTTCCCCCCAAAACTGGTCGTTTAGGATGAACTGATAAATCAAGTGGAATAAATGCTGTGCTCACCATGTGCTTTATACACTCTCTGTCTCTGGGTACATTTGATCACCTCAGTCAAACTGAACAGCTTCAGTAGAAGCAAAAATGAACTCGCTGCTCCTACCTCCCTATGCACACATCCCGGTCTTACCCAGCACTGTGTGAGGGGTGTCACAGTGGCAAAGAAAGCATTCCAGGGGGAATCTGCTAAGTGCAGCTGAGTATGAGGACTACCATAGTAGTAGCTGGGAACAATGACTTTCCACTCTTTCCTGTCAAATTTGATATTGACCCTAAATCTAGTACTTTGAACTAAGGACAATGCTCATCTTGTATCCCACAGGCCATATCTCTCCACTTCACAACTGGAGTGATGGTTTTGAGGATTTATCCTTGGAAACAGGTATCTCAGGGAATAAGCAGACAGTAACAAAAGCAAAGGTGTTTTTTGAGAACAGATCTGAGGCTCTAAATCTGCCACCAAACCAGATTGCATTCATTTAATGAATATTGACAAGGGACTGAAGGTCTCTAAACCTCCATGTGAGGGGAAAGGAAACAAAGAGGTTTCCACCAAGGAGGGAATCACCACATTTTTTTGCCATTTATGCCTGACCTGATGAAAGTTTCTCTGGCCTTGCAAATGAAAGCAGTAGGTAGGACAGACAGTAGGTGGATCTTATTGCCCATTTGTGCAAGGGAGCAGAGCTCATCTGCATCCTGTACAATGTAATATGGCACCCTGCACTTCTCCAGAGCTCAATTTCTCCCAAATCTCCTGAGGGTCCAGTTGCTGCTCTGCACAGTCTCCTTCACCAGCTTGCAGCTGATAAACTGTTACTGAACATTTCACATTCACTGCTTATGCTCTCCACTTACTGCCTGCATTTTGCCGACGTGGCAGAGCAGATCAGCCCTCTGTTTCTCTTTCATTTCACTTTCTGTTCCTCATTCACAATGCGAAATTGCTCAGGTTGCAAATACTGACAGGGAAT
Source organism: Taeniopygia guttata (assembly GCF_048771995.1). NCBI lineage: Eukaryota > Metazoa > Chordata > Aves > Passeriformes > Estrildidae > Taeniopygia > Taeniopygia guttata. Next base: position 60,213,453 of record NC_133024.1, on the reverse strand, counting down.
GTTTCACTACAATCACAGAGGGTTTCAATTACTGGCTTGAAGTTTCATTACAAGGTGATTCTGAACAATCATTTTTTTTTCCAGCTTATTTTAAAATAAAATCTATTTTGGACATAAGAGACTTAACAGCATTTCATTAATTGACAGCTGGAGAGAACATAACACCGAGTTTTTGCTTAGAAGCAGGGAAAACTGATGCCTGACATTTTGATTTTGTAGCACTCAGATAGATGGTTTTATTGAGTAATCAGCAGCTTTTGCCTAAGTAGCCTCTTAAGGCCAAGAATGCACAGCAAAGACCACTATCTCTAGCTCTTGATGGATATTTCTTACAGCTTAGAAAGCCCTGATTCTGCCACCCTGCATTAAAATATTAATAGATTTTTGTGCAGTTTGCCTTAGTGAGGATGACAGACTCAGGATATGAATTTGTTCTGGCCACCATGCCAAATCTGCTATGGGTTTTTCATCAGTAGATAGCAATTAATGGACTCATTTTACTGCAGACAGATGACAGAGTTCAGCTGTTTCAAACTAGGATTTACAGCACTTGGCCCATGCTTGGAATGAGTACCACAGTTTAATATGACCAGCTTCAGAGCAGTATTTCCATCTTCCAGAAAACTGTGTTTGCATTATGCATTAGAATGGAATGGAACTTTTTGTAATTTTTCAGGTTAAAAAAAAAAAAGAGAAGACATTCATACAGACTGGTTCAGAGGTTAGGGCCTTCCCCTTTTCCTTTTTCACAGGAAAAGCATGCTGAGTCAGTCTGTCATACTTGCATCCAAAAAAACCACTTCATCTGAAAAAATTTTTCAGCATCAGATTTTCAATTGACATTTTATTACTGTTAAGACTGCATCTGAAAAATGTCCAAAGACATGAAGCTCACCATGTATCTCCTAAGCTGGTGTGCATCCTTTTTACACTTCAGGGTAAAAATTCCTATGTATCTATCCCATCCAGTCAACCATGCACTGTACTTATGTAATTATTGCCAGACGGTGAGATACATTCTATTTTGAATACCTATATGTTTGCTTATGTAAATACATACAGAAAAAAATTTGTTGTATTTTGTAATGTTAATGTAAAATGGTGTTTTGATGCTCTACTGTTTTGTCTGATCGCACTGCTAGTAAAGCAGATTAAAATACTCAAATGCCATCAGTTGTTTTATAAACTAGAGGTTTGTCTTAAATAGCTGATTTGGTTTGGTTTTATTTCTCCGATAAATATTCAGTACAATGTCTACTGAAAGCTAAAGTAATTTTAAATATTTTGCTGGAGAAAAAGAAAGAGCATGTTACAGAATTTAACTATTTCAAAACTGGTCCAAAATGAGCCATTGTAATAATTCGTTTTTTCTACTGAAGAGGTACTCTTTGGGTAAGTACATACAGCTTAGTAATTTTTGGTCTCAGAAACAGTATATTTGCAATAGTAGAAAGCCTATTAAATTAATTTCACTAAGAAATAGAACTATAATATTAAAATTAATAAGCCATGTTGGTTTGCACGGTAAGGTTTCACAAGTGAGGAAACTACAGGAGTGGGTTCTGTGAGATGTTTCCAGAAATTTTGCCCATATCTGACAGATCCAATGCCAGCCAGCTCCAGGATGGATGAAGCTCTGGCCAAGGCCAAGCCCAGCAGCCACCATGATGGTGCCAGTGGAATAACAGGTTAAAGAAGTGGGGAAAAGCTGCACCATTGCAGCCAGAGAGAAAAATGAGAACATATGAGAGGGACAGCTCTGCAGACACCAAGGTCAGTGGAGGAGGGGCAGGAGGTGCTGTGGGTGCTGGAGCAGAGATTCCCCTGCAGCCCCTGGTGCAGACCATGGGGAGGCAGCTGAGCCCCTGCAGCCCAGGGAGGTCCGTAGGGAGCCTGTATCCCACTGCAGCCCAGGGGGGTCCATAGGGGAGCCTGTATCCCCCTGCAGCCCAGGGAGGTCCATAGGGGAGCCTGTATCCCCCTGCAGCCCAGGGGATGCATAGGGGAGCCTGTATCCCCCTGCAGCCCAGGGAGGTCCATAGGGGAGCCTGTATCCCCCTGCAGCCCAGGGAGGTCCATAGGAGAGCCTGTATCCCCCTGCAGCCCGGGGGGGTCCATAGGGGAGCCTGTATCCCCCTGCAGCCCAGGGAGAGCTCCACGCTGGAGCAGGAGCCAAAGGACGCTGTGACCCTGTGGGAAGCCGGTGCTGGAGTGGGCTCCTGGCAGCACCTGTGGGAAGTCAGTGGAGAGAGGAGCCCCTCCGGAGCAGGTGTGCTGGCAGGACTTGAACTGCAGCCCGAGGGGAGGATGCATGTTGGAGAAGTTCATGGTGGACTGTCTTCAGACGGAGAGACGTCAACCTACAGCAGGGGAAGAGTGCGAGGAGTCCTCTCCCTGAGGAGGAAAGAAAAGCAGAAACCATGTGTAATGACTGTCCACAGTTCCCATTCCCCATCCCTCTGTGCCACTGTGTGGGGAGAGGTAGAGAAAATCAGGAGTGAAGTCCAGTACAGGAAGAAGGGAGAGGAGTGGAGGAGTGAAGCTGTTTTAAGAATTAGCTTTTATATCTCATTAGACTACTCTGATTTGATTGGCAATAAATTAAACTAATTTCCCTAAGCCAAATGTGTTTTGCCCATGACAGTAATTGGCGAGTGATCTCTTCCTCCCCTTATCTCGACCCACGAGGTTTTCCTCGTGTTTCCTCTGCCCTGCCTGGCTGAGGAGAGCAGTGGGAGTTTGGTGGGCACCTGGTGTCCAGCCCGGGTGAACCCCAACGCCAGAGCAGCACAAACTGTGGCACCGCTACAGACAGAAATAACCCCGGGTCACAGAACCACAGTGCCATCTATTGTCGGTATTATCTTTTACAAAGAGCACTGAAATAAGAAGCCCAAGTGGATTTTAATAGTTTTCATTTTCCCTGTCTTAAAACCAAAATAAATTTATTCCTCCAACTGATCTTACAGCATACAAGCTCTTGCTTGCAAAGGCAATGCATATCAAAGTAGTACAGCTGTTAAGATTTCATTGAGCCTTATAGTGTGGGGGAAAGAAGGATGCAAAGCTGTATTTTTCAGAAGCTATCAGACATAGGGACTCAGATTGTTTTAGCTGCAAATATGTGACATATGGTGGTATGATGAAATGTACCAGATAAAATCCCTGAACTGCAAATCCACGCAGTTTTACCTCAGTACTACTAGACCTCTGTATGTAGGCTCCAGTGTATCATGATTTGTTATGTTCTTTGGAAAACTCCCTGCCAGATTTTCTACATAATTTGCACTGATCATTGAAAGAGAATACATATAGTTTATCAATATGGCACTTCAAGATAGAGAAGCAAAGATGTTTGGAAAAGAACACACTGAGTTCCATCTACAGATGTATTCTCTGAAGGGAGTCAGCATTGCATATGCATCAGCATAGTCCCTTATGAAAGGCTCAAAAAACCCCAGAAGTTAAGACAGTTTTTTTGTCATTACTATCAGTTGTCACCATGAAAGCAGCACACCTGCTCTTCCATAAATATTTCTGCAAATGCCTTTGCAACTGAGGTAAAAACAAATCTCAAGGAATTTATTTGCAAATTCTTAGGTCACTATTCAATGATAATACAAATATTAGCATTTTGTGAGTTTGCTTACCATTTACATGGTAAATGTTCTGTAGCAGTAGAAGAGATTGAGAGTCTCAGAATCCTTAAACACTTCTTCACAGCTCTCAGGAACCCAGCAGTAAAAACTATATTCCTGCAACCATATAACTGCCACAGGAAATGGAAGCAAAGAAATCAGTAGTTCATTCCAATCAAATTTACAACATGCTTGTTTTGTAAAGTCTCTGCTGCTGAATAATTTGAAATTACAAAGATGTTTGGGTTATCCATATCTCCTTGCAAAGAAAGCAAAAAGTGTGCAAGTTGAAAAACTTCTTTTTTCATGGACCCATTTAGACTCCATGAAAACTGGGAACTGCTGGTGACTCCTAGTTAAATGTCCAGGTCTAAGCCAGTTGAGCCAGCTCCTAGAGGCAATAGAGAAAGAGAGGCAGATGAAAATTAGTATTTTAAGCAAGTGGAAAGAATTATGCTTTGAAATTACCTACTGAAGAAAATCCCAGTCTTCAAATCCCACAAGTATAAAATGTCTCGATTCCCAACTAACAGCAGATCTAATGGGGCCACATAACTCTGCTTTTCAAAACTAAATACTTGGGGCTATGGGGCTAAGGCTAAGCCTGGAGATAGGTGTAGGGAATATTTTTCCCCTTGTAAAGGGATTATTAACATTCACATTGGGGATCCTTGAGGGAAAACAGCTTCTTTGCTGAATGGGTCTTTTGAGAAGATAAAAAGATTCTGATTCAGATTCTTCTGATCTGCCCAAGAAGACAGTGGCTGATGAAAAAGGAACACACTGTGACATATTAAGTGAGGTTCCACCTTATAGACCTACACCTAAGGATAAAAATGGGGAAAGAAGCATGTTAAACAGATTACTGCAGTCACTGTCAGAATACATCCACTTTTATTTATTCTTACAACTGTTTTCATGAAGCGACAATTGTTGCTGGGGACTTTTTGCTGATGGGCAACTGAGATACAGTGAGATAAAATCAGCAAAAGAAGCCACTCAGTAAGCTAGGAACAGAACCCAGAGCTTAAAAGACATGGATGAGGGTCCCCTTCCTATAAACCTCTACTTTCCAATGCTGGTGAAAACAGATTTCAAACATACATCTGGAAATCTGCAGTTCTTATTGACCCATTAAAAAAATCTAGCAATGCACAGTTATTGCAATTGAGATTTGTGTGTTTGAAATAATCAGGTTTACCTACTTTAGGTTTGTAGAACCAGCAAAAATGTGGATCAAAAGCAGTTTATAAATGCACTTCCCAAGATGAAGTACAGCAATTGTGAGACCCTGTATGACCCAAAAAAAGACAGATTATCCTAAAATTCCTCTTTGATACTTCCCACAAGAAAAATATGACAGACATTTGGGAAGCAGCACACAGGACCTGAAAATTCATCCAAGGCAGGATACCTATTTCAGAACATTTTTTGAAAGAGATGGAACTATCCAGGGTCAAACAAAGGCAGAAAATATCAGGATTCAGAAGCAGACTAGTCCAACAGTTACTCCACCAAAATATTTGGAATTGCTGCCTATAATTATGCATAAAATAAAGGTTGAAGTTTCCACAGGAGTATGATCACCACAGCTGCACTCTGGAAGTCAACATTTCTGTTGTCCACATGAGAAGTGTAGAAATTATTTTTTTCCCCCTTCCTGTCTTGTAGACAGTGAACCGTTCAAGTGAGAAGGTTTGCTTCAATAGGTTTTTCTACAGTGCTTAGCATTGTGGACCTGGTCACTGTCAATAGCAATAAGTTCTTTCCTTTTCTTTCAATGAACTGTATTATCAATAGTGACCTTTATTGTCAATATCCCCTCCTTACTGCAACTTAGATTTTTTTCCAGAACTCCAGATTATGTTTCTGAACTGAAGTCTCTTCTTTTCCCAAAGATCTATTATCCTTCTATCTTTATCTTTGTTACTGCAAGGAGTAATATAAACTGGCTTTTTCTTACCTACATATCTCAGACTTCCCTCCATCTCATCACCCAGCTCACTGATAAAGACACTAAACAGTCCTGCCCATCGTATCAATCCCTGAGGGGTGTCACTCTGGCAGCTGGACTCTGGACTGCTGATCAATACTCCCTGAGCCCAGCAATGAAGCCAATTTCCCACCCACCTTATTTCTCCAATCTCGTTACAGGACACAAGGAGACCATTAGAAGTTCTTTCAGAGCCCTTGCTAATGTACACAACTTCCACTGCTCCTGCTTTGTCCGTTGATGCAGAATTCTCTTCAGAAGGTAATTAGACTGATCAGGTGTGCTGTGCTCTTGGTAAATCCATGTTGGCTATTCCTATTCACCATCTTGTTCTTTGTGTACCTGGAAATGGCTCCCAGGAGGATTTGTTCCATTACTTTCCTGGAACTGGTGGTAAGGCTGACTTGTCCTCAGTTTTCTTGATCTTTTAGACACTAATCTAGACACTTTTACACACTAACTAAATAATCCCTATATTAGTGATTGAAAACTTGTTCCCTTCAAGGGTTTTTTTTTTTTGTTGGTTTTTTTTTTTTTTTAACTTTCAGAACACTTATCTTTTCTTAAAATCAGTTCAATCAAGTTTTTTGCCAATTGTCTTTGGGCAATATAAACATCTACTTTTACTTTTTCAGTTTAAATTAATGTTTGGAATCTTCTGACCCTTTCATTGCCTGTACTCCCTCTGGGAATCATATACATTATTGAAAAATATTCACTCTGCTGGGGATCAGGCCAGTTGCTCCAAAAGCCATGTAGGCATGTTACCATACTCATCTTTGACAGCAATAAATTGCTGTCTTTTCATCAACTTTTCTAAAAGCCATGCTCTTTAAAGTAATCCTTTTTTTTGTAATTTTGCATGACCCTGTCTTATTATAGATAACAGATCTAAATAATCCTTACAGGAAGAATTTATATATATCTCATTAGACTACTCTGATTTGAAAGCTCCTTCTGCTACTTCGACCCTAATTTTGATAAATGACTTCAAGTCTGTGGCCTGAACTGTCCACCAAGCCCAAGAAAGAAAGTCTATTGTACATGTATTACTTCAAGGCTCATGTAGGGGTCAAGGCATGCCAGCTGGTGTTGTTGATCTTAACTCATTCCATAAGACCTAAAGAAAAGCCTGTCTCCCTTGGAATGACAACCATAAGCCTAAATAAATGGTATTTATGCCTCCACCTCTCCTTGCAGCTCCCATTAATAAGACAAGCCCTAATGTTCTACTAGATTATTTATTGGCTTAAATTGAATTTAAATTTTTCCTTTGGCATTTGCCAAATCAGATCTTCACGATTACATTCCTGTCAGCCAATATCTTTCCTTAGCTGTAACTATACATCAAAGTTTACTTGAATATTTGAATTCAAGATACCAGCCTCCAGGGTTCAGTAAATACATGAGAAATTTAAAACTGTATGTGGAAAAATTTCTCAAAAAATCAGACTCTTCATAGGTTCAAAATTAATCTGTATTAGAAAGAAATAGCAAACAAAAGACATAATATAAATATGTGCAATTAATTTACTATGAAAAAAAAGACTTCTCCAATTTTAATTGTAACACATTAAGAGGAAAATACTTTCTGTCAGAATTATCAGGAGCATATTCCTCACTGGATTTAATATCAGCTGTAATGTGCCTAATTTTCCATTTTTCTGAAGCGATAAGAAAATATTACTAATATTTCTTACAATACTGTAATAAAAGTAACATGAGAGGGTGTTTTTTCCCTTGGAAAAGTTGTAACTGCTTTAACTGCTCCAGGGACAAATAATTTTTCAAAAAACATTACTTCTATTTCCTTATCACAAGTTATTTGTTACTGCAACTGCAAATCTTCTGTATATGTATTTTCCACAGCCTCTCTGCAAAAGCGGATTTATAAATGTGCTCAGTATCATAGCAGCTCAGAGCTATTGAGGCCATTCCTGACACCCAGTGCAGTGCTGCAGGAGCACCATTCCAAGATAAAGCCAAGTGAAAGAGGAGCCAGGGGAGTTATGTAACTAGGAATACAGTGCAAGCAAGACCAAAGGACAATGCTGTGTCCTCAAAAGACCTAGGGACTCAAATGACACATTAATGAACAGAAATTAAGAATATGAACAGAGCAGGAAAAAACCCTCAATGTACACAGATAAAGAAAGTGAAGGTTTGTAAGAAACAAAGAAAAGAAGCTCAGATCTAACTCCCATCTAGGAATAAAAGGTAGAAGATAGATGGATGTAGAAGGAAGGGGAAATAATAAAGAAAATTAATAACAATGCAGTTGTGCAGAAATGTCTCCTTTTCCCTGTGCAAACTTGCTCCCGTGAAAAGCTAGACTTGAAACAGGTTGTATCAATAGAGCCAGCATGAAATATACTGAGGGATGATACTGCTGCCAGCATATAGATTTCTTAAAAATGACTGATAGCATGGCATAAGACAGTTAAAGATAATTCAGATAAATATCATACTATAATTCTAAAAGACTTAATTATAATGAATTGCTATAAAGAACACTGGAGAAGTTCTTCACAGAAAAGAACAGCATAGAAATAATCCCTTGGCAAAGTCAACAGTGAAGGGTGAATTCAGAGCTCTGAATAGTCAAAGTGATGATGAGATCACATACAAAAAGCTGAGAAAAAAATGACTGAAAAGCAGTCAGGAGAAAGGTAGTAACCACCACTCTTAATTCGGACTACCACAAAAAGTATTAGAAGATTAGAAAAGTGTGTACCCAGATGCATGGTTGAGGGAAAGACTATACTTACTTGCAAAGAAAATGGGAAAGGAAAAATTTGGTGTCATAAGCTTAAAGTCACACAGATTGTTTGGCTACAATATGGAAATCTCTTGCTGGAAGCTTTATGGAAAATGTGTTTGAGAGTGTTGAAGCTAATGGTATGTTTCCCCAAGTACAGAAAAGATGGTGAAAAGGCAAAAACCTTGCTGACAGAATGCAAAGACTTTCTTACTGATACCAAGAGAAATTCTAGGTGGATGATGTGAAATCATATCTCACCACTGGATGAGATCATCCAGTGATCTGAGTGGTAAGAAGGTAGAAAGCACTGTCCGTGTAGGGGGAACATAGAGAAAGTGTGTTGGAACAGTATGTGCTATACTGGAATATAATAAAGCAAGAGTACATAAGCCAAAAGATTTTCCAGAGTGTCTGTCATTCTTTTATTTTAGTATCCTCATTTCTACTGGTTGCCCTGCTGTACCATATGAGAAGCCTTTTAATGATGAAGGAAAGGAAGCCTGTTTCACATCTGATATGTTTCACAGAATCTGAAATGATAGGCAGAATGCAAACAAAACGAATTCACAGATGAGAACTGCGGACACTGTCTGAAAGAATACAGAAATGGAATTAAGGTTAAACAAATGTCCACAACCAAAGATACTAGAAAGATCTATACTATAGCACAGAAGAGACTGCACCAGCTTGGCTCCCTCTGCCTTACACTGTTCTTAACACTATCCTGGTGTGTCAGCTCTGTGCCATGAAAACAGCTCTCTGAAGGGCTGAGCCGCAGCCCTCACATAATTTACTTATGCATTTACGTTCAGCCATTTTTGATGGAAAAGACATAAAAATAATGCATACATCTTGACATGGAGATGTGGGGAGGCTAGGGAAACTTATCTGCAGGCTCTCAGGTGAAGCCTTCTGAAATGGGAGTAAATAGGGCAGAGGTTATCTAATGGACTTGGATAGGAAGAGCACGAACACACCAAAAATCTGATCAGTATCACTGCCTGAGTTGGGCAGATTTCATACTGACAGTAGATAAATAACAACAATTGCAGATACCAGGAAAAATGAGATGTGTGTAGCAACATCTGTCTAGATGTATAAGAGAGAAAACAGACTGGCTACAGTTCAGTTCAAATAACTAACTGGCCATTATCTTGCTAGTGAGAGATATTTAGGGAGCTACAAAATGCACACATAGAGACGGAAGGAACAACCTGAAGAGTACTTCAGTAGTGAAGAAACATAATTTAATTTGATTGTTTGCAATTTAAACACAGCTTGAAAAAGAAAAGTTGCTATGAGGATGTTTAAACAGCTCAGAGACAGACTATTTGTACCAACTATATCCAAGTACAGAGGCAGGATAGGAAAGCTGCTCTGGAAGACAGGATGAAAGGGCCAGGTCTGGGGTCCAGCAGCTGTGGTCCAAATTGATCTGCTGGGGAAGAATAGAAAGTAATGGGGGGGACAAAATCATCAGTAATGTGCATTGCTAGAATTAGCAATCAAAAATAGAAAAGGAATTGGAAAAGTCAAGATAAAAAATATTAAAGGCAAAAATAGTTGCTGCCAAAGCAGTATACAGTACAAGACTACAAAGTAGGAGGTAGCTTTGCTGAGAACATTTTTTGACAACTGACAGGCATGTTTAACTGCATATCAATAAATAAAGAAAGAAATAATTAAAGCCCAGCACAAAGTGGGATAATTTGGTTTGTGAATAAGATGGAAGCACTGCCAAGTATCTTCATTACTTTGTGATCTCACAGGTCAGGTGTAAAATACCTACACTAGAATTTGGGTTTATTATAAAATCAGCAGTTTGTCCGGTGGCACCTGCTATGAAGAACTCTGAAATCCTGAGGGGAAGTAAAACATTTGCAATGCAAAGGTGCAATGATCCCAGCTCAGGCCACTTCGGCAAGTTTTCTTCCTTGAAGTGGTCAAGGGACCACGACAGGGACAGAAAGGCTGCTCTGAATAGTTCACTATTATGGATTCTCTGGTGGGTTTCTTGAGTCAGTGGGTTGCGAGTGAACGGTCACGATCTCCCCATCAGAATTATCTTCTACTCAATTAGAGCTGATTTCAGCACAGTTAATGAGTTTTCTGTGTTACTTTCCTGTCCTAGGAGTTCTGCCAAATGTCCTTGTGGCCTGTGAATCGTGCATTCTTTGTGCCCACTATCAGCAGCACATCCCTGTCCCCAAGCTTTGCTAACCTCTCCCTAGGTCTCAGACCACTGAAACATATCCAACCCTAAAATTAACGAGGCAATTCCACCGACAAGGATTTGTCTCTCTAGCACCTGGACATCAATAAGAGCTTGTTCGCTTCTGTTTCACGGATTAAATCTCTGTTCTTGATTAGGCTTCAAAGTATATAAAGACCAAACAGCACAGAGCAACCTTTTTTAAGGAAATGTTGACACACACCCAGCCGCACGACGCCGCAGGCCCGGCTGTGCTGGGGCGGGGCCGGGCCGGCAGCGCCATGGCGGGCGGGGCGGGGCGGGGCGGCCGGAGGAGGAGCCGGCTCCGCGGTGGGCCGCCCCTTCCCGCCGCGGTAAGGCCGCGGGAGCGGCAGCGGGAATGGGCCGGGCCGGGAGCTTGGGGAGCCGGCGGCGGCAGCAGCGCCCGGAGGGGAGGGCTCGGCGCCTGCGAGGGCGTGAGGGTGGCGGTGCAGGCAGCGAGCGCTGTGCCGCTGTGTGCTCTGGGCGTCCCGGGCCGGGCCGGGGCCTTGCTGCTGCCCCGGGCTGCCGTGCCGTGCCGTGCCGCGCCGTGCCGTGCCGTGCCGTGCCGTGCCGTGCCGTGTCGCGCCGTGCCGTGCCGTGCCGCGCCGTGCCGTGCCGTGCCGTGCGGCGCCGCCGGGCGGGAGGCCTCGGCCCCAGCCCGCGGGACGCAGCGCTGTGAGGGACGCACCCCGAGGGCTCTCGGTGCTGCGCGGCACTTCTTGCCCGGTGCCCGTAGGAGCGCGCAGGTGTCAGGGGCGGGACGCTTTCGTGTTAACATTTGTTACCTGGGTTCCCCTCAGGGTTTTCTTGTGTGACAGGACCCGGGGCAATGGCCTGAAGTTGTGTCAGGGGACGTTCAGGTTGGGTATCAGGAACAGGTTCTTCACCCAAAGGGTGGTTGGGCACTGGAACAGGCTCCCCACGGGAGTGGGCACAGCACCAAGCCTGACGGAGCTCAGGAAGCATTTCCACAATGCTCTCGGCACATGGTGTGACTCTTGGGGATAGTCCTGTGCAGGACTGGGAGCTGGATGTGATGATCCCTGGGCATCCCCTTCTGACTTGGAGTATTCTGTGACCCTGCAGTCTGTTCACCTTTCAGCTGCCTGCTTGGCCTTACTGCCCCGTGCGAACTGACAGTGTCCACCTTTGTGTCAGCCTTCCTTTGTGTCCTTAGCCCACTTGCATGACCAGCTGTTCTAAAACTCCCATGGCTATCCTTTCCTTGTACTTTTCATACTGTTTGCCGTGGAAATAATCCTTCTGTGCCTCTGTTTCTGCTGTCCTACAGACTGTTAGAATGTGGTAATTAACTTCCATCAAAGATGAGAATAAGGCTCAGTATTGTGGTAGTTAGTGGCTGGATACTGTCACACACAAGAGAAGGAAACGTGGTATAGTTTTTCTTTCTGCATGGTAATTGTGGAAGTAACAGCCTGGCCCAGGAAGCTCCAGGTTAACCACAGCACGTGGGAATGCTTGTTTGATAGCCAAAGAGCAAGCCACAGTTAGTGCTGAGGTAAAGGTCATTGGAGATGTCGGTCTGTAGGAAAGCAGGTAGGCTTTGCCCATTCTGCTCACAAGAATTCAGCCTCCCCTGTCCCTTTTTTGTGGGGAAATAGAAACTTAATGAAAGATCAGCAAAGATACTACAAGTTGTATTCAACTCTTCTCAAAAACTCTAAGACCAGGATTGTTTTATTTTCAAATTTAACTTTATCCTTTTTTTTCACAGTTAAAATCATGGCACTGAAACAGGTTTCCAGCAACAAATGCTTTGAAGGTTTCCAGAAGGTGTTTGAACATGACAGGTAAACACCACTAAAGCAACCAAGATGTTTAGCTTAGGGCAGTGAATCCATTGCTGTCTGTTTTCAGTCTGCAGGAAAACAGCATGCTCTCACCAATATCCATATTTCAGTCAGGAATAATGTCTACTGCTGCTTTGGCTGGGCTCTTGAATTTCTGTGTTAATGTTTAACATAATCTAGTATACTTAGTGCTGCAGAGCTTAGGTGGGAAGCTAATATTTTTACCTTTGAAAATGGAGCTTTGTTACTTTGGGCTGTCCTGTTTGCAGCACAGAGAACCACTGTGTTTGCAAAGTTCCACTTGCTACTGGGTCTCTTACTTCTGTGCACTCTGGGAAAGTACTGTGAGCAGTGACTCAGTGAATAGATTCTTGTTTAATGAAGATATACAAAAATACCAAATTAAAAAAAATGATCCAAATAAAAATAAAATCATCACTTGTGCTTGGATAAGAGTTTATTGATCGTTTTAGGCTTTAGCATTAATTGAGCAACTAATTGGTCTGAGACTTGGTAGACTTAGTAGATTGAAAACCTCCCTTGCTGGTGCATGCTGTGCGTTTTATGTTGTGCAACTCATGTGGCTGTGTTCTTCAGTAAAAATTACGTTGCAATTTGATAGCCAAAGATCAAGCTAAATATTGCTGGGATTCAAAATTCGATTTTCAACCTGTTCTCGGTTAGCAACAGTGTGAAAATGTGGCTTATTTGTAAGTCTCTTTTAAGTATATTCAACAAAGTTAACTGGAAAGTTAACTGTTGCCAAATATAGAGTCTAAGGCTGAGTTTAAAAATTTTCCCTTCCTTTTACTTAGTTGCTACAATTCACATCTCCCTTTCAATGAAATGCCCTGATCCACTGATTCCTTTTTTTAATGGTAGTGACCTTGTTAATTAAGTAGTAGTGATAACAATGAGTATTTTATTAATACAGTGCAGAGCTAAAATGCAAAATGAAATTTGGAATCTACTTGCCTCCAAAAGCAGAAACTGGGAAGTGTCCTGTTCTGTATTGGCTGTCGGGTAAGTAACATGAGTCTTAGTAACTTAAAAAATACAATCATAAACATTTTTAAACTACTGGACTACAGTTACTGAAAACTTAATGTAGAGGTACTGCAGTGGCAGCTTTTGGATTCTACAGAAACTCATCTTCTCAAAGGTACACTTAGTTTGAGTGTGCTGTGATAACTCAGAATGCAGCTTGGGGGTAGCCTACCAGATTGTGTTCCAAAATGCTCAGTGTTCAAAGTGTTCTACCCTTTTGTTCTAAAATGTTCATACCTTTAGTTCCAAAGCATAGATATAAAGGTTCTCCTGTTGAGACACTCCTGCTTTCCTTTGTTTTTAAAAACTGCTTCAGCTGACAGAGTAGGGATGTGAAAAGAGCCAATGGAAGCTAGCAAAATTGTCCTGTGGGCTCTACCTTATTCCAAGTAAAACTTTGCAGGAAGCAACTGGTGAACAGTTGAAAAGAGAGGTGCTGTCGGCTGCCTTAGCACAAGCATGTCTGATGTGAAGTAAATCTGTGGGATCAGAAAGGGCCAGGGGCTAAAGAGGCTTGTGCAGCAGGAGTGAAGGTGTCTCATCAAAAATTAATTAATTAAATATTTTTTTTTAAATTCAAAATAAAAAGCAGGAACTCTGTTCTGTAATCCAAGGAGTTGTTTTATTGAGATTTGTGTTTAGAAAGTTGGAGACCAGGACTGTTAGTGTGGAGAATTGTGTTCCTTGTCACAAAATAGCTGGTGGGTCTAATTTGTGTCATGACAGTGGATGGTAAAAATGTTTATACTTGAAGTTAGGGACATCAGAATTGTCTGAAGAGCTCTAAGCCATGCAGCACATTTATTTTATTGAATGTAAACTGTATTGTCTTGGGCAGTATATCAGTCAAATTAGGTAACTGGCAACTTGTCCTCAGAGAAAAGTAAAATCATTAACTCCTCTCAATTTGCATAGTGAAGCAAAATTGAAATATTGGTGTGAAATGTAATTTATTTGTAATTGGATTTATGGACCTGCTGCTGTACAGAATGCATGCATTGCTGTGGGTTTTGGAGGCAGGGTGCTTAGGGGCCCTTTATCCTGTCTAAAGTATGGAGAATTTGTCAGACCACATGTGTGATTCTGTAATGCAAACAGCTGAGATGACAGTACAAAGCAAAATGTAGTTGCAGGATGAGGTGTCAAAAGTCCTAAGTGTGAGTCTGAGCCTTGGCAAATGCCTGTGGTCAGTGGGTTTCAATGCACAGTGCTAGGAGGCACCATGCCCTGCATGAGCCCGTGCTGGAGGGGGTACAGCGTGCACATGGGTCTGGTCTTGATCAGGTGTCAGTGTGACTAGATGGGACAGTGCAATTGTATTTCTGTGGGTTGTTAAGTATTGTTGAGCCTAATGAAAATGTTTTCCATATTTATGGAGATAGGAATCCTTGTTTTTCAAAACCTTTTCTGTCAAAAGAGTTTTGAAAGCAGTATGCCACGAGCAATGGGTAACCGGCGATGTTTTTATTTCCCCAGGGCTGACCTGCACAGAGCAGAATTTCATAACGAAAGCCGCCTTCCAACAAGCGGCAGCAGAGCACGGCCTTATCGTGGTGGCACCAGACACGAGCCCACGTAAGTTCCAACAGAGACATGACAGGTAACAGTCATTGCACTGACGTGCACTCTCTGTCCTCAGAGAATAGTGTGCTGAAAAGTGTCTGGCCCACCTGAGTCAGAGTTTGACCTCACCTCTGCATCTTGCATTGTTCACTAGATTACACTGTATGTGTTTTTAATAGTGGGGTAGCGAGGGTTTGACACTGGAATGTATTGTTGTACTAAAACTAGAACAAAGAGGCTCTTGAGTTCAGCACAGACGAGGAGAGGGAAGAAAAGTGAAAGAACAAATGTGTCTTATTAGAATTCTTGCTGACATTTTGTGTGCCTTGCTGAGACCCTACAGAACCTGCAGAACTGTGTTTGCACACAAAGATGCAGTGCTTGCTCTTAATAGTATTCTGTCTTCTAAAGCAAATTAAATATCTGCCTTCAGAAGATTATAATACTTGAAAAGTAAACCAGAAATGCTTCTCCCCTCCAGCTACAACAGACTACTAATGAATGGATTTTTTAAATTATGTGCCGTTATTTGTATAAGGCTGAGCTTATGGTATGGGAAATCTGAAAATGGTGGATCTGCAGTTATTAGAAATAGTGGGGATTCACTGTTTTATGTTTTGTATTTGCCACAGTCTGCCACAGTCTCATGAGTGCTGTAAACAAAGGTGTCAGCCTTCTAATATTTCCCAAGCTTTAGTGGGTTACAATCTGACTACAGGCATTACAGGAAGGAAGCAATGTTCTTTCCATAAAGCATTTTTTACATCTAGGTTTTGAAGTTGTGTCAGGTCAAAGAATATATGTTTCTAATGAAGAAGAGGAACAGAAAGCAAAACTTGTGAATGAATGAACTTCATTCACACTTTGCTGCAGGCTAGAGATAGGCAACTAACCTTTGCTTTATTCATATTGGGTAGTTGGACTGGAACTTGTTTTTGGTAGCATCTGTGTAAATTGTCTCTGTCAATGTGTAACTGCCTTTGCATAGGTCATTGCTTTGTCCATTTACTTCTAAGTCCCTCATGGCAACTTCTATCTTGCCTTGTAGACTAATAACTGATAAGGATTGCTCTACTATTTAAGTGAGTTTTGGTATGAGCTTGATATTATACTCTTAAATTTTAGCTGAGAGGCCCCAGATGTTCTTAAGTCTGTTTGAGCTGTGTGCAGAAACAAGTGAAAAGCAATTAAAATATAATGAGCTGAGAGGTATTGAAAATGCTTACATATGCATTTTAATTATGTTGTGCATGAGAATTACCATCCAGGAGCCAGGAAATGTATCTGGATGGGGAAAAAGATATGAAATCATTCAATACTTGTCATTACAGACACTCTGTGAGGCCTTGATAGACTTTACTTTTCCTGCTTTGAAGGGGTTTGTTTTTCCAGACAGGTATGCTGAGCAATATTGTGCAGATTCCTTTTCAAATTTCTATTTTTCAAGGCTTCCTGAAAGTTTTTCTTAGCATAATGAGCATTATGCCTTCGTTGCCAGGCAGGACTTATCTGCCTGGCAGATAAAAACTCTGAGTTTTTATCCATCTCCAAGGCACTGAAGACAGACTTTTTACATCCAACATGTTTAAGCACCCCAGCCCTGTGATTGCTGGACTGTTAAGTCACAGAATTGCTCAGTGTTCAAGGGCACGTCACTGGTGCAAAGTCAACTTTGATCCTTGTACAAACCTGATTTCACACTGTGGGAGGGTGGCAGCCCTCCCTGCACAAATTGTGAGGGACTGTTGAGCTACATGTGGGTTTGCAGAGTAGTTTGACAGTGGTAAAAGCCCATGTAATTTTGGATTGCATAAACTAGGAAAGGCTCTCTTTCTCCAAAACATTCCTATCACATATAACTTGAAATATTACATTGAGTTCTGCAGACCAGGCTGGTAAATCACAGACTAATCAAAGGGAGGACTGGGTGGGATGTACTGACTCTCAAGAACGCATCTGCAAGTTTAGTTTGAAAGTGTAACCTTGGAAAAGATACAATCCTGCAGTTATTCAAAGATTTAAGTTTCATGGAAATTATAGGTGGGTGCAATGAAATTAATTGTAGAAGGTAGACTTGTGAAATGATAGGAGCAGTGTATTATTCTTCTGGAGAATCTTAAAAAGGGAGGTGTAGCAGGCATTATTTAAAGCACATAAATTGGCTTGGACACACCATTTGGTGATATACGGTTCTGTATTCTGTGGAAAAGGAATTCTTCTTCTGTTTCTCACACACTTTCTTGTACTTGATAGGATGAGGTCTAATGACTGAAATAAGCTGGTAGCACCAATTAACAAGTGCCAACTTTTGATTAAGTTCCTGAGTAAATTGGACATATATATATTTATTTATGGAGCTATTGACACTATTTAGAAATTGGATATATCTGTAGGCATTATGTAAGTGTAATTTTGCAAGTATTGAAATAACACTTGAAAATATTGTATAAATGAATTAAAATCTGAGTTGTCTTATAGTTGAAGGGGTAGAGAAATGATTGAGAAACTTGTGTCCCAAGTCTCGTTTCTATGGCAGTTCTCCAATTCTGAACATGCAGTAAAGGAAAGATTTGTCATGTTAGGTGGCTGCAATATTGAAGGAGAAGATGAAAGCTGGGATTTTGGCACCGGTGCTGGTTTTTATGTGGATGCCACTGAAGAGCCTTGGAAAACAAACTACAGGATGTATTCCTACATAAAAGATGAGGTAATTTGACTGCTGGGTTCTCCTGGTGTTGCTGGGTAAGATAAAGGGGTGTAGCTCACTCATAGGAAATTCCCACATCTGGTGTTACAAGGTTATGGGAGATTTCTATAGAGATACTTTGAGTTACTTATCAGCTGAACTGTTGCCTTCTGATTCACATTCTTCAAGTTGCTTTCAGGCCATGACCATAAATGTCAGGCTAGAACCAGAGATATGCCTTTGGTTTCAGCGGCATTAAAAGTTGGTTAGATGTGTGCTTTTTTCTTAAACATACTCAAGTTGCTTTAACATTTTTATTACACTTTTGTTTTCTTTACAGCTGCCTAAACTAATAAATGCCAATTTTCCAACTGACCCTGAACGCATGTCTATTTTTGGGCATTCCATGGGAGGTCATGGAGCTCTTATTCTTGCTCTGAAGAATCCTGGGAAGTACAAAGTAAGATGAAGTATAGCTTATATGAGGTACACTAATGCCTATCTAGATTTCTGTAAATGTGACAGAAGAAAACATAATACTGAGTTGAAGGCATTAAATGTACAAATAGTTTAATTTGCTGCAGTTCATTGTTACAAAGTTTTGGTTTTTTTGCTGCTCTTTTTCTGAACAGTCTGTGTCAGCATTTGCTCCTATCTGCAACCCAATTCAGTGTCAGTGGGGGAAGAAGGCCCTTGGTGGATATCTGGGACCAGATGCAAGCAAATGGGAGGTATGTGTTGCAGCTGCAGTTCTACAGTGACAGATGAATGAGTGATCTGTAATACATCACAGCAGGAGCCTGGAAAAAAACTCTGGATTGCCCATGAGCTGGTACTGTTGTTTTACTACACCCCTAAGCACAGAAAAGCATTGTTTGTTCCTGGCAGAAGTGACTTGCTGTTGCCTTATGGTGCTTATTAAAATGTAATGAGATACAGGCCTCTCATCAAATCAACTACATTTCTCTCAGTTTTATGAAGATTTAAAAGTCTGGGCTGAGAACAATTATGAGCAGTGTATTTTTGTAGTAGCCTGAAGAGAGAGAGTGCCGCAAACTGCATGACGTCCTGCATGGGCAGCCTGTGGGAGGCCTCAGAGAGGAGCCTGTCAGATACTTGGAAAATGGTATCCTTATCCTGCAGAACAGCATTAAACTAGACAAAGTTTTAGCTCCAGGACCTTAATTTGGAGTTATCAGTAGTTGTATATGAATGGCTAAGATACAAAAATGTTTGTCTGCATGGTTGCTGCATTATTTGGGCAGCCCTTCAGTATTTTTAATCTCAACTTAAACATTGCACTGTATTTCTATAATTAAATTATAAGGGATCATTGTGACCATGCACTCAGATTTCCTTGTAAATAAGTACAAGCTGGAGTTCAATCCCTTGTAAATTGGATTAAAGTACGTTTTAGGAAGACTTCCAGGTCTGATTAAAACTTTACAGGATTGGAGAGTATTCTCTGCTTTTCTAATTATTAATAGAGTAGTTTGTGTATTTAGAAACACCACCAGTTAAACTTAGACTTAATGGATTTTTTGTGAAACAAAACAACCACCCAAAAACCTGTTTTCTGTCCCCTTGTTTTGGAGTGTTTCTGCAAACCTAGTCCAAGGATAACAGTAATCATCAGAAGCAGACTTAAGATTTGCCTTCAGCACAGATATACAACCTCTGATCTCTGTTTTAGCTTAAAATTGCCATGTAAATACATTCAGGATAATTTGATACCATCGCCACAGTGCCGGACTGAGCCCAAGCTCCCACTTCCATCGCAGTGTCATTTCTGCATCTGGTGGCATCCTGGAAGGATGGCTGTGATGCCTTGGTGTAGGACTTTGAATTGTGCTGTACATTGGTGATTGGTCTTCTCCACAGCATTTAAACACTTTGCTGTCTTTTTAAAGGAATTATTTAGAGTATATAATAAGCACAGGACCACATGGGTAACATGTTCCCCATCATAATTACATTTTGATACATGTATGTTTAGAGTTTTTAATTCTTGTTTCTCAGTCAAACCAATTTTTCTTGGTCAAATGATCATGGTAACCTTCAGGTTAAATGCCTTCCCATGAGCGTAGTTGTGTCACACTGGTGTTTTGACTTTTACCTGCCAGAATAAATACACCAAGATACCAAGTTTCTTCAGCAGGATCTAGTTTCTGCACAAGGTTGTGAATTAGTGCTGACTATATATATTGCTGTTCTTCCATTCTGTAGGAAGGCAGCCCTGGGCTGGATGTGCTGTTTGGTTAAACTGCCAACTTGGTAATTAGCTCATACATTTGTCCTTTTTAAAGCAATAGGTATTACTATTCAGTTGCCTGGATTTTCCCTGCTTTTTTGTTCTTCCAAAGTGCAGCTTGGTGTCCTGAGCAATGCTGCCCAGGACCCTCTCTCTGTGCCATTCTTTTCCTGTGGTCAGCAAACTGAAACCAGTTGAACATATGTAACTGAAGTAATTTCTCTTTTATTTCTGCAGGCATATGATGCCACACAGCTTGTGAAGTCCTACTCGGGCTCTCGCCTTGACATCTTGATTGACCAAGGCAAAGATGACCAGTTCTTGTCTGCAGGCCAGTTACTGCCTGATAACTTCATTGCTGCCTGCACTGAGCGGAAAGTCCCAGTAGTCTTCAGACTGCAGCAGGCAAGTTGCTTCTGCAGTCCTTGGTTGTTGTATTCTTTTTTGTGATTTTTGGTTCTATACAGCAGGCAGTGAGGAGAGTGTCTGTAAGGGGGCAGGCATGCTCTCCCTGTAGGTCTGTCCCTGGCCACTTGAGGAGGAGGGTGAGGTCTTGGGCTGCCGGTGCTCGGCTGAAGACACAGCATTAATCATTTTGCATGAGTATTGCAGTCACTGTACAGCCAAAGTGACGAATGACCTTCTGCTGCATCCCTTATCTGTGCTGTGGGTTTTGCATTTACCATAAAACTTTGTGATTTAGTTTGTATGTGTTCGTGTAAATTCCCTAATTTACACCAAGGGGTGGAACTGCTTGACAGTCTAGATTCATGTCAAGACCAAAGTGGAAGGGTCGCTCTGGAGTCTTTGTAAGCCACTGGCAACTTCCAGCCAGATCGTGAGGAGCCCGGTTGTGGAGAGTTGATGGAGCTGTGGATTGTCCTCTCTGGTTTACCATAAACCTTGCACCTAAAGAGTTGGTGCTGATGGAGTGCTGTGGGCCAGAGGGTGACATTTCAGCACAAAGATGGAGCAGTAACTCAGACCTGGGCTGTGTTCTCCTTATCCCTCACACCGTATTTTAGCAGAGGAGCAGTGCCCCTGAGGGCAACTGTTCTCAGATTGCCTCTCCCTCTGCAGCTGACCCTTCCTGTTACCCATCGCTAGCTTACAGGCCTGGATCTGGGCAGGTTAAGGGACTTTCTGTTTGTTCAGCTTCCTAGTGGTTATCTACACTTCATCTGTTACATATCTGTTGCCATTTTAAAATATATTCCAGGTATTTCTTAAAATGGATAAAACCAGGAGAGTTGTTACATTTCCTCTAAAGTAGCTTAGCATGATTACTTTATCACGAGCTGTATGTTCTCTGCTGATTTCTTTGTTGTTCTTTTCTAGGGTTATGATCACAGCTATTTTTTCATTGCTTCATTTATTAATGACCACATCAAACACCATGCAAAATACCTCAATGCTTGAACCATTTGGATGTGAGTGCTACCTGGCCAATATGAATCAAGAGATAGTGGTGAACTAAATGAAAATCATTTGCTGAAGTGATGTTTGTAAAATGGAGCTCTTCTGATTGATTGTACTTTTAAGAAAAATAAAAGTCCTACTTAATTTGATGTGTGTGCTTTAGAGTAAGTATTGGGAATGTTCTTACATGCTTGGAAAATTCTTGATGCCATGAGGTTACAGCTGCTGCATTTTGGGTCAAAATGTAAGCCAGCAGATGAGTGACTTTCGTACCATGAGTGTGGGTGTGGACATGGTACCTGCAGGCAGCTTCTAGTGCAACTGTGCAAAGACTGATTGACAACAATGTGCCCATTCAGCTAATTAATTACTGGGCTTTACTTCAACCTTTAATGGAGAAGGAAGTTGTTAGAGGCACAGCTACTCAAGCTACTTAACTAATCTGAAGTGGTAGGTGTGTTTTTCCTTGGCCTGCGTAAATATCTTCCAAGGACCAAGTCTGGTGGAGACTGCAGAGTACTGTGCACAGTGCTTTACTGTCCTGTGCATTATCAAGCAAATGATCTCCAGTGGTCCATGGATGATACTTACAGAAAAGACCTCTTAAAAAACATGTGAAGGGAGCAGTCTGTACTAGAAGGGATTTTTTTCTCCACTTGCCTTTGATTCTTAACGTGTGAGAGACTTGTACTGTGTATCTTGGATATGACAGGACTGAGAGGAGCCTGCTAAATACATCTAAAAAAAGCAATTGCTATCTCGATGATCTAATAGCTCATTGCTGAAATCAAGTATGCTTATTTTACAAAAGATTGCAGAATTTAGTTCTGATAGTTGTAGATCTAAAATAGCTCTTGGTGATATAATTCTGCCAGCTACCGTGGACAAGAACCCAGATTGTTCCAGTAAGCTGCAAGTAAGCAGTGAGCTTTCTCAGGGCTCAGCTGGACCTGAATCGTTGCTCAAACCTTGACTCATTCTTGCCAAAGGAAACGGTACCACAGATGTAGGATGGATTTTCTTTTTTAGGCAATGCTGAATGCTCTCCTGTGTCTCTGACTCCTGCTAGATTCTAGGTTACAGGGAGGCTGGTGCTGGTGACAGCCTTAAATTATGCAGACTTGTATCAATCCTGCATCTATTTATTCATGAAGTAAGCTCTGAAGGCTGGGAAGATACAACTGTGCGCATTGCAAGAGCTGTCCAGAAGGAAATAATTGCAGAAAGATCCTCTGCTTCCAAAATCCCCTATCAAATGTGAAGAAGTACAGCCCATAAAGTCACCTGTCACTAAGATAAAGAACTCCATTAGAGAAATTGGAATCTAGGAGAATCTGTACTTGGATGACTTCAGAAAACTGCACGGGCAAGAGAAGGCTGGATGCTGTGATGTGCTTCTTCTTTCTGCAGCCAGAGGCAGAGCAAAGCAGCTGAGCACAGCCTTGGCACACTGGGTTATCCCCAGGGGCGAAGGTGTTGCTGTGCTTACTGCTTGGATTCAGTGCCCTCCAGGAATCTTCTGGTTTTGCTTGCTGAAGCAGAAGGCTGCAGAACAATATCTGCATTACAGGAGGAGAAAAGGCTGCCCTATAGAGAGAAGTGTTAGCAGTAAAATGAACAACTCTCATACACCAATGTGAGCAGGAGCGAACTGAAGGAGGGGTCCCCCCCATCTCCCTGAGCCCAGCCCAGCCCAGCCATGGCAGCAGAGGGCAGGTAATTCACTGCCACTGACAGAGTGGCAGGAGGCCTTCACAACAGCAACGCTGCAGGGAGAGCACTCCAGGTACCCAACAGCTACCAGCTGGATCTTATGCCTACTTTATTTGCATCACATCACCATCTTCCCCCAAACCCATCATTTCCAGTGTTACACTCTCCAACCATGTCTTTTACAAGAAATCATCAGTCACAGGGCATTAAAGGGTTTCTGCAAATAATATAGTTTAATTGAAACTACAGTAAAGATTTTCTATATACATTATGTTCACTGCAGAGGGTATTACAGATTTGCCATGCATGTTTTATTGCACATATAAATATTGTACAAAGGATCATGAAGAGTCTCATTTTAGCCATACAGGTTAAGACTGCATAAAAAAAAAAAGCCGTATTACAAAATACTTAGAGCTATTTATTTACAGCCAACTTCAAGCAAATACTGTAAGACACTATCAGGAGAAAAGCAAAATTTTAATTATGAAAAAACAAGATTTGTCAAAATAATAATAATTACAAAGCTTCATGTTGCCATATATACATTGTAAAAAAATATTCAGGAAACCTGCATTTTTACCCTCAAGATGCAGAAACCAATATTCCTATCTTTATACTTGATCCTTGAATGCTTCTAAAATTTGATAAACTCTGACTTGAAAACTTATTTTCTTTACATTGTTCGTGCTTTTTGACAAAACAGATATTTGTGCAGCTCTCTAAAATATTAAAATACATTTTCATTTTGTGTTAAAGTGCACAGTACATTTTATAGGAAACAATATGCTAGCTGCCAATCAAATCGCAATTTAAGTCAATGTTCCCTCTAGAAAATAAATGTTTTTGCTTTGGTTGAAGTAAGTGGATATTCCATGCATACTGTCTGGCTCATTGTCTGCGAGTCCAGTTTCCTGCTCCTCACACGCTGCTGTCACTACCTCCCAGCCCCGCAGCAAGTGGTGGTGTTGAAGCGTGTGCTCTGTGTTCAGCAGCATCTGAAGCTCAGCAGCTCTGCTGCTGAACATGGGTGGGTTTAAATGCAGTGCCTGTGAACGTGTGTACAGCTGCCACGAGAGGGGGTAGTGACAAGTATGCATCACTCTGACCAAAAACCTTCATACAATAGCTCTCTCCACATCCTTGTGCTTAAATATTTAGTCCTCACACCCCCTTGCCCCTTTTTTTTGCCACTCTACATTTCAAACTCCCTGCTTGTGTGTCCCCAGCCAGCTTCCCTTTTCACCACATGCAGCTGCCCCATCCTGCTTGCCCAAATCCCATCACTGGCTTCTTGTGTGAATGAAAATGGGATGTTCCAGATAGCAGAAGAATCACTGTGCTGGAACTTTTTGATCTAAAATGTGTGATGCCTTAATAGTAAATTAGACTTTTAAAAATCTCTTTGAAAAATGTAAAGTGGTAAGAAGGAGAAGAACTTTTATTTCCTATTGCTGACATGGAAGTAGAGGTCTGATGCTGCAAATATGCACTACAGAACATTGTGCTTAATTCTGTGGATACTTTTTTAAAGAGAATCACTGTACCCAGGTAGGTTGGATCTGGAAGATCAGGTCTTTGAGACTGCCTTTAGCAATTTCAGTAATTTTGTCTCCTCTTGAAGGAATCACTGAAGAAAACAAGTTAATTTTTTGGCTACCTGTTAATCTTGTTAACATTCCTGTGCTATTTTTTACTATTTGTTCTGTAGTGCTGTAATCCTTAAAATAAATCAAGTTACAGTGCAAAATTACATTTCAAGACACATGATCCTAATGCACATAAATAATTTCGTTGTGGCAAAAGTTAAATGTCTTGTGCATAGTAAAATAAGCAATCAAAAATATTTTTTCACATTTATTTTTCAAGTTTACATATTTTCTTTTGTTTTAAAACATCTATATACAAATAAAATGGGTGTGCTCTCACTTTCAGCCAATTTAGTCTATCTAGTGACGGGAGAGGTGTTACTGGAATGTAGGAAACTCAATGGAATGCAGACAATTTTTTACCAATGTTCCACAGATTCAGGAAATAAAGAATGCCATTCCAGCTAGCTGTTCTTTTAATAGAAGCACCTATTTTGTTTGCTTTTTATCTTACATATTAGAAAATACAATTTACGGAGATCTAGAGCTACTGCACACCAAGTAGAATAAAAAATAACTAAGTATTTATATTAAAATAAAGTGTTTAACCACAAAAAAAGCAGTAATAAAATACAGTTTCCTAATTTACATTTTGCATCCAAAGGATGAATAACAACTCACTAATAAATAATATTTATATAAATATTTAATGTCTTGGTATTTTTAAAAGGCAATAGCCTGAAGCAACTGCAGAAAAACCTAAGGTGGTAGCAGTCTGATTTACTCTCCCTTCTCCCTCCCCCCAGGTGATTACAGTGATTCTTAGTTTAGTAATACAAAGGTATCTTGCTGCAAGACAGCTGTGTACTCCAAACGATTTTAAGTGGCAGAGAGGTGGTTGTTTTAGTAAGTACTGTACAAAGTGAGCTATAAAAGCAGTGAAGTGCCAACTTCCTCTAGAAAATGTTTTGTTCAGTTTCTGCTTTGTAGTTCAACACATACGTACAGTCTGAAACGTGGGTTTAAAATCGTAAGTATATTCTTGGAGTACTGGACTTGTTTTCAATGCAGTTTGAAAAAATGGGCAGTTTTTTGATTCATTCATGGCACAGTGTAGCTGGTAACAGCAGAGAGAGTAGTTTCATGTGAATAAAGCTTGTTTCACTGTGGTTACATCTAGCAATGCTTGAACTGTTATGCTCACTTTTACCAAGCCCTTTTCTTCTAGGATGTGATGTGGTAGGCAGAGCTTCTCCTAGAAAAAGACAAAAAAAGGAGTAAAAATTAGAATATTCAATACTCACTACAGAACGGCGTTTCACATGATCACATTTGGAAGACAAATTCCAGCAAGCAGAAGTCATTTCCTATTTTTAATTTGAAAGAACTTCCTGTGATTTTGACTGAAAGTGTCTGAATTTACTCCCGCTACGTCTAAGAGTTAGTGAGAGATCTGTTAATGCTCTGGGCCCCAGAAGCCAAGATGTTCTGTGGTCATTACAGCATGTAAACAGCTAAGAGTGAGGGCCAGCAAGCACACACCAAACTTTCACCTATGAAGCAGGATAAAACAGCATTTGTCCTGTTATGACATATGTGTGAGATGGGGGGTGGAAGGCTGACTTTAAAAAAAAAAGCAAACCAAAAAACCCCTATTCTCCCACTGAGCTCTAGACAGGACCCAGGATATGCACTTTGAAAACTATACACTAGCACATACAGGGAAGTATGTGCAATGTCGTGCATTCAATGGGCAAAGTATTTAGTTTTGAGTATTGGCACCTTATTTGAAACACCCGGGAATCAACTATTCACCATAAGGACACAGCAGTCATGGCCAGGATGGAACTCACTAGCTGTCCACAGAGGCTCTCATA
This sequence comes from Taeniopygia guttata, assembly GCF_048771995.1. NCBI lineage: Eukaryota > Metazoa > Chordata > Aves > Passeriformes > Estrildidae > Taeniopygia > Taeniopygia guttata. The sequence goes on along the minus strand of NC_133024.1, from coordinate 60,186,872 downwards.
GCATGAGACAGTCAAACAGTAAATACTGTATCTCCTACAGGGAGAACAAGACACCCACCATGAATAATTAGAGAAAGCCTTAAAGGAGCAGTCTTGTGTCATGACTGGCCCTCTCCTTAGAAAGTTTTTCTCAATGTTACTGAGTATTCTTGTTAAGAAATCAATGAAATTATGAAATCGGGCAGCAGATTCATAATAAATAAATGGAAAAGCCAGACTACATCACATAAACCATAATTACAACTGTGAGACTCACTGCCACAACATAGAAGCCAAAAGCGTAAGTGGGATGACAAAAATATACAGGTAAGAGAAAAATCCAAACAGAGCTATTAAACAAAAACACATGGAAACACTGTCTGGCTCATGAAGTCCTTCAGCTCTGCCATTGCTTTAAGCATAAAAAAGGCACCATCTGTGTGGTCTAACCTGTTAATTCCCAAAACATCCATACATAACCATCAGCAGACTTGGAATACTGATTTTTTGCAAAGAGAGGGTGGTTTTGATATTCTCACTATTGAATATCTTAGTTATTCAATATGCTTTCAGCTTTTAAAACTACTGATGCATTTGAGATTGTTTTAATTAACTGCCTGTCTTCTACTTAATATTCCTCTTGCATCTGTAAGGTTAACTAAGGGTGCCTTATTTTTATCTTTATACAATTCATAGTGCTTTTCCACACTTCCTCATACTGATTACTTCTTCAATTTAAACTCACTGATCTCTTTAACCTCTCTTCTCATGACACATTTTTTTCAGTTCTAGTTCCTTTCTTGACTCCTGTGGACCTTACAATTCAATACAATGGAACTGGTACACACACGAACAATTCACACAGTCTTTACTGTGTTATGCACCTATGTTCCTTCCACTCTTGTCCAGTCCTTGCTCAGGAAACCTCCTCCAGTGGTCCACAGCTCCAGAAAAGTATCAGTACTAAACAGCTGTTCCACTACTTCTGATGTTTATGACTTTCTTTTGTTAATGAATATTTCCCTTATGCATAACCAATATTTAGTTAGCTTAAATTTCTTGTGAAGCTCCTCACAGCCCCAGTGAGAGGAAAAGCTGTAAAACATACCTATTAACTACTGAAGCTGAGGATGAAGCCAAACTTCATTCACAATCACAGCATTTGATACTGATAACTGTAATTTATCTGTATTTTTTTTTTACATTTTATATTTACTACTGAAGTTGTTTTAGTATTTATTATTTTATGTTTGAAAGATTTCTTTAAGACCCAAGAAACAATTTCAAACAGATAATTTTCAAGGAGCTTGGATGAGTAGGTCTGCTGGAGATGGACAACATACATGTCCCCACATGGAAGAGAGTTTATATAGTAATATTCTTGCAAATGCTGAGTTATTATTTCACTGAGTTTGTGGATTTTGATTCACATTGACCAAACTATCGTGGCAAAAGCCTCCTGTTCCTGTCAGCCCTGCCCCTCTCTGCTGCAACTATTTGTCCAGTAAGGCCAAGGAACTACCCCCATCTTGCAGCCATTCCAGGTCATCAGTCACATTTCCATTCCAAACATTCCTACCATAAAGTGATCATTTAAGTTAAGACGGTGAGTCTGCAATTCATTCTTCTGACTGAAATATTGACATGCAAGCTTTCAGAGATGGTTCCCCCCAACTTTTATTCCTCTGGGAAAAAGAAGTGTCTTTTCCAGAAAATCATATCGTTTAGGATGCAAACTCCTAAACGGATGCTGATTAGCTCTGGAGTAGCTACATAAGAAGGTAGATACAGTGATATCAAATAGAAGGGTGAAAAAACCCACCCAATATTCTTCTACTTCAAAGGTGTGATTTCTACTAGACATTTTACCAATCTACTGTCCTGGGAGCAAGTTCATCTAAAAATCCACAATGCTCTCATTTTGATATTTTTTTTAGAAAATATTCATATTAATCTTATTTGAGAATAGAAATCAGACACCTGAAGTGAAATGTTAATTCTTTCCACACTCTTGTGTCCTTGCACAGTAGGCTCTTGTTTCACAGATTTGGTGGTCCTTAGCATGCCAATATTTCATTATTCTTCCATGCTAGACAAAAGGCATTTAATAAGAAGGCCTGTTGAATCCAGTACCTGAAAACTAAGGAACTAGTATTACACAGCTGAAGGGTATGGACTGAACCCAAAACCCCAAACCTAAGAAAACCTACCTTGCTAGATATTTATGTTTGACAATATTCTACGTTTTGCTATTGAAGTCAGATTTGCTTAAACCACCACACTTAAGAATGTTTGCTTAAGAAAAATTTTAATTCCAAACCCATTGTTTTTGTGGCACCTTGTAGCACCCACTGAGCTGTTCTGTCATGCTCTCTTGCTAGGATTTTTGCACTTGCTTGTAAGCACATTTGCACTTAAAGCATAAGGGAATCCATGCCCCATTTCCTATAAAAAACCCATACAATATGTTTTTTTTTCTGTTTCTAAGGGCAAGTTTTATCTTATTATTTTAAATACAGCAAGTAATTTTGTCTACCTGCTGTATTTACAAGATGCATACTCCAATCAGGAAAGCTGTTCTAGGAGATCTGTAAAAAAAAATGGGACCATACTACTATGCTGTAGGAGTGAAAAGTTTTCCACCATGTAACTTTTTTATGTATCATTCTATGTTAGTGATCAAAACATATACTTGACAGCCTTCTCTTATGAAGCATGTGGAACTTGGCTAGTATTTTTTAGTTCAGCAGCTAAACACATGGCTATAAAGAACTTTCCAAACTTGACAATGAGACTGATGCCACCTCCCAAAAATGACAAACTTCTGTTAATGTGTCAGAAATCAGTTCTATATGGAAGCCCTAAACACTATCTTAAAAGCTTTGGAAATGGCTTTTATCAACCCTGTCTCCCGCACTTTTCAAATCAGATTTTTTTGAGTCAGAATTTTTTTCTCAGACTAAGAAAAGTCAAATCTTGCCAAGATGGAATCCAAAGCGCAGACAACAGCTTTCCATAATAGCAGTAACATCCCAGGTGTCTCCATACTTAAGTTCAGTTGCTGTCCCTGCTTTTCATGCTCTGCCTCATTCCCTCACCAGATACAACTGCTCTCTGAAACCGCAAACTGCAAGCCATGGAGATTTCAAAGTTTTCCTTAAATCCTAGCATTTTGAAGCAAATATCTGACCAGCCAAAAGGAGAACTTTCCCCTGGACTCTGAGGATGCTCAACTTCACTCACTTCTCCCCACATTAAATAAAATTTCTGTCCCAATTACAATAGATGTAAACACATAACATTTTTGTATAGAGGTTTGAATTCTCTCTCTCTAAAAACATCCCTGTCAAAACCATCACTGAACAAACACCAAAAGAACACATGGAAGAAATGGATACTAATTCTACAGAGCAGATTAGAATAAATGTGGTGGGAAGGGTAGCCACACCTCTCATAGCAGCACCAATTTCTCTATTCTCTATCCAGTACAAAAATGAATATCTAATATATTTTTACTGCCTTTTTTCTCTCTAAGAACACAAAGGAATTTAAATTACTTGTTGCAAGCAAATCAACTACAGACACACACCCATTTCAAATGAATAAAGATGTTTTCAAACTCATAATGAAGCAAAAGAACAAACTCCTCCTGAAGGAAAAAATGTTAAGAAGTGCACAAAAAGGAGGCAGCAGCAGGAGGCTGAATCACAAAGCAGCACAAAGAAACAGCACCACAGATGTACCCACAAAAGTGCACATGTGCATGTGCTTGCCACAGCAAGTTTCTAATCCTGGATGAAATATCTGATTTAGGACAGAAGTCGGGAATACAGAATGACACTAATGCCTCAAGAATACGTGACACGCTTCACATACATATCTATTTTTATTTGACACTAGATGTCTTCAAAGTTAAGACAACTGAGTTAGTTTATGGCAGGGCAAGGAGCTTGGCAATTCAGATCCAGTAAGTATTTATAAAAAAAGACGCTGCTGTCAAAATATCAGATTGGTAAGTGGTAAAATGACCACATCATGGTAAGAGTAAGGCCCAGCTGTCTGTATTTGTTGGTAAAAATACAGAGGAATGGAATCCCACACTTCAGCAAGAGCCTTTCTCTTTCTTCCTTGTATTTGTAGAATGTGAGATTTCAGATGTACGGGGGAAAATATTAATAAAACAATAAATACTGGAATGTGCAATTTCTCAAAGCACAAATTAAAAAATCTAAGTCCATGTAATGCCCATTATTTAATGTTTGAAGCCAAGTATTTTGAAGTGGGAAGTCAATAAAAGAAACTTCAGGGCATTACACTTAAGCAAACTTATGTCCAATGTACTCAACCTTTGTGTTTTTTAAGGACAAAACCGATTTTCTTTCTAAAGGTCAGAAAAGAAAGCTATAGCAAATATTTACTTTTTCATATATCTAAGACAATTTTAAATTATATACTTTTATATATTTTTTCCTTTTCCACTATTAATGTTGATGTTTGTATATGCCCAGATGCCCTGAACTACCATTTCGAGTACAAATGAAAAGATATAAAAAAGCACAGTAATTCAGGCTATACTGCAGCTGCAAAATCATGTACTTGGTGTACAGTTAGACATCTAAATAGGTGCATCTTCTGCACATTCAATAAATCGGAAATATTTGCAAAACTGTAATTGTTGATGATGAGCTTTGGATTCTTCTATAAATTATGACATTGAGCCATAAAGTTTAGAAGTAGACCACATATTTTATAAAATCCCTCACAATTTTATTCTAACAAGCTTGGAAAATGGTGACCCAAAACTCCAAGGAACAAAAAATCTTAATAAACACAAGACACACATGAAACAGTAAGAGAGAACAGAGTCTTACAAGGGAAATACCAATTATACCATAAACTTACATTTTAAATTCTGAGAAAGTCACAAGTGCTTTGTATCATCAAAGCAAAATATATCATTACCTTACAGTATTTTTCTACTGCTCTTTCTGCATAATACAGCTTGTGTTCCAGAAATGAAGGAAATGGCAAACGTTCATAAAACCAGCTGTACTGTTTTTTTTCTTCAACTTGCATGTATGACTGGGTTTTTTTGGGTTTTTTCTTATAACAGGAGAAAAATTTTTGTATAAAACAATGACATGGCAATCCTTTGGCAACTTATTAAAGATTCCGACAGCAAACTCCATTGAATATTTGCTCAGATCTAATTCAGTCCCCATCCACATAACGTTCAACTTTCAGAGCACTTATTAGGAGCACAATGGGATCTATATAAAGCTTTCAGTTATAAAAACTTGTTAATATACAAAAGGTATTTGAAGGACTACTACACTACATTACACTGCACTTGAAAATATTTCTTTTTTCTGGATCAAGGAAAAAGCAAGCCAAATCCTCACATCAAAATGCCACTTGTGATCCAGTGCAAACACATTTTGCCTGCACAAATATCCGCTACAAGCTATATTTAGTATTTTATTGCTGTATGGATGAGATGACCTCCAGAGGACATGAGACTATGATTGAGCACAGCACAGATTGGAAATCCATTTATTAGGATATCATGGTTTGAAAATCTCTGATGATCACTGCAACACAAAACAATGAATGGGAAAAGAAACACAGAAGCAAATATAATTAATATTATTAATGAATATAGGGGTGAACTACAGTGAACTTTTTTTTTTTAACTCAAGGCGATCAACTTAATTATGTGACTGGCTATGAGCAGTAAGTACCAATTATATCTAACTGGGTATCTCAATATTGACATCTCCTCAAAGGTGAGGAACCATCAAAGAGTTGAATTGTTTGGTTCACAAGTACTAAAGCCACAGAACAGCAGCACAGAAGCGGGACTCTGAATTTAGCAAAGAACCCATTAGAGTAGATTAATAATGTTTTAGTTTCTAGTTTCCCATTTAGTGTAAGAATTACTGACTTCAGAGATGGAAAGACATATTTTTCATATTTGCATTACATTTGAAATATATTTTGAGAAATTTTATTATATTCAGACTTAGAAAATGTAAGGGTAATTTCACTACTTCTTTCCCTGTAAGATTTATAGATATTTGGAAGTGTAATCAATAACAACCTTCAAAAAATACCAAACTGGGTAAGGTGCATGTATGTTAGCAAGGTGTACTTGTCATGAACAAAGTATGTTTGGTGTTTTCAACATCTGTTTCAAGATAGCTTTGCCATCTCTAACTACCAGAAACTGCACATAATGCTACACTTTAAATACCAGATATTGTCATAGCTGAGAACAGAAAATGGTCCCTAAGTGATGACTCTGTTTGCATGGTAAGTATATACAAAGTTAGGACATCAGACAAGTTTGAGAGTTAAGTGTCACTGTGACTGAGGGACATTCACTTGGTCTACTGGCACAACAGTACTTCAGTTTCTGGCCCAGTGTCTACTCTGATAAAGCATTCAAAACCACTGAAGACACGAACTTCCATTTCTGCACACTGAACATGCAAAACACATTGATTACTCCTCTTACTGCACTCCAAACTATTGGATACAGTGGGTAATCAGATGTGCTATTAGATAAAGAGACAGACGTGTAGTATAGGATGGTAGCAAAACCTTTCTCCATGTGATTTTCTAATTTGAAAAGATGAACTTATACATGTAGCTCAGCACTATATAGGGAGGGCATAACACAGACCTGTTAACAACTTATGGGAACAGTATCAAAATCCCAACCCTATAGAAGACATCACTTCTGTCTCAAATGCCAACACTGGATTATAGACGAACATATTAGTAGATTCTGAACTGATTCAAGCCATATGTCACTCAGTTTCATCAGAAAAGTAAAATAATTAGAACAAGACAACAAAAAATCAAAACAAAGATCTGCTCGAAGTGGAAGCTTAAATGTCAAGCTGTGACTGAATAAACAGGTGTCCGGTGTTGGAATTGCTGAAATTAGGCACAGAGTTAGAAGACAGGCCTGTGCAGGATGAGGGAACAAGTCTATAGCTACATCCAAATAAAAAGCTTTAAAGCACTCACTGAACTCTCACTTGGTCACAGATGACACTCTTTACAATAAAGTTGTTATAGGTATGCACTGGAAACTGCCAGACACCAAACGTTTTAAAAATTTTGATTTATCCATCATCGGAAGTTAATTTTTCCATTGTAAAATATGTATCTAATAATACATTTACTACTTTTTATGTCTATATCAACAGATATATATACATATATAGCTATGTATTTAAGCCACATAAACCAGGAATAGAACTGCATTTTAAAGTTTTTTAATAAAATTTTATAAGTATCTGTGGAGTTGGGATATTTCTAGAGCAGCATTAAATAATAACTGTATGGCCAGAATAATCAGTAACATACAAATTCTTAGCCTAGTTATATTCTAAAAGTCTATAGCTTATTTTATTATATACTAGATGGGGGGAAATGAATGCCTGCATTTCCAAGACACAAAACTGATGTCCTTTGGTTAGCTAGTCTGAGTTACAAATTTAGGCAACAGCATCTAGGCCAATATTGCAACGTCAATATAGGTTTATACTCGAGGGTTTGTATTTTTCTATCAATTTTCATTTGTATATTTCATGTCAATAAGGAGGAAACCCAAAAATTGTCTTATTTTAAGTTTAGAGAGGATGGACAGGACCCAGACCTGGAAGGGAAATGAAAGTAACTGGTCCAGCAGTCTAACCACAGGCAGAGTTCAAACATACCAAAATAGCTCCTGCCTAATGTATGTCTAAACTGCTCTTTAAAACTTCCTAGGATGGAAAAGCTAGAGTCTTCCCAGAGGATCTGTTTTCCTAGCTACATTGTCTTTGCTCCACTGCTTACACAAACAAACAAACAAACAAACAAACAGTATCTGCATTTTCACAGGTGATGAAACAGAGAAGATAATGATGGGACTTGCTTGACTACTTGCTGGACTAAAGAATGGCAGGTAAAGGAATCTAATAGCTTATTCTTAAACTGTCTCACTGTACCTGAAACATTCTAGAGTTCCTTGGATTCTATGGCTTTGCTCATACCCATTGCTAATCTACAGTCACCTTTGGAGTCTAATGTAGCAAATGTTTAAAAGGAGTCCAACACTGTTTTGTGTGACAGAAGAAAAAGATTATTCTACCATAGGAAAACATAACTACTCCAGTATGGAATTTAATCAGAACAGCAGAGACGAACAATAATCTTTAAAGTTACAGTACTCTTGTTAATATATAAGACTTTTAAAAAAATCACAGTAATTTGAAAGATAGTTCTCTAAGTGCTCTTAACACAGCATGTGCAGAGATAATTAGCACCCACTCGGAAAATACTATCACTTGCTGGAAGTGCCACCTGAAGCTGCCTCAATATCTGCAGCATTCTTGAATTTTCACAAAAAGTAAGAGGCTCAGCTCTCTTTAGCTTGTGATACACATCTAGCCTACACCCAAATATGGAATAAGAGGAGCTTCACTGCTTTAACACATTTAGTGAGTAGTCTAGGCAACATGAAAGAAAAGCTATAAATAAAGAGATACATAAGTTCTTAAACTACAGCTGGAGGGGACAGAAGACATGGGACTTGCCTTCAAGATGCTACTCCTCTCTTCTATTTCAAGAGATTAATAAAGATATTACAAGGAAGGGAAGCAAGGGAAAGGGAGAAGTTTGAAAGGCAAAGGAAGGAAATTAAGTACCTGTAATTTTTCAGAGACAAAGCAGAAAGTTTGTGCGCACATGCGAACAGGTTATGCTGTTAGCAAATTCCAGTGATAAGTTATATACATCAAGACTATAAAAAGTATATGGAAAAGACAAAAGCCTATTAGATCCCAGGAGCGAAAAGTAGAAGTTGATTGTGGGGGTTTCTCCCCGAGGGCGAGCAGAGTGTCAACAGTCTTTCGAATGTGACGAATATCCGACTGCAGGATGTCATACGGAGAGCAGAGGTCAGCCTATCCCGAAGGGCAGCCATTAGAACAGAAAAAGAGTGCAAAAAATTAAAAATACAAAAATAGAAAGATATTGATAAATAAACTATCACAATATTCTAGCATAAACATGTAGGAATAGTTTCTTCCTAGTATTGCCTTAGTCACTAGACAGCCCAGATTTCTTTTATTTCCTCTAAATACTGAAGCTATCATATAACATCAGAATGCTAAGATAGAAGAGCTTAGGCTTTCTAATCCTTCCAAAATTATGCCCAAGTTCACAAGGATGAGGAAGCACATGTGATCCACTCATTCCAATGAAGTCTGCACATTTTTGTATATCTGGACATTATTCAAATGCTTAAACGGAACCAACTGAAAAAACTACCCTATAAAATAGCAAACAGTGGGTTAGAAAGCTGTTAAAAGCACAAGCATAAGCAATATGAAGTCTAAAGAAAAAGTACTTGCAGAAAACTTTAGAAGTACGCAAAATTCTCTAATATAATAGTCTAAAACTTGGTATTAAAATATCACCTGATACTTGAAAAATATCTGATATTTGAAAAATGATACCCAGGGATAGAAACTCAAAAAGGCACTATACTTAATGAAGTTTCTAAACTGAAGCACTGGACACTAAATTTCTTATGTAGCATTTTTTAAATTAGCAGGTTAGACTCCTGTACCTTTTTTGGATAGTACCAATGCCTTGATGTGGCAACTTACTCTAGACTAGCTATACAATATGAAGTGCAATATGTAATACCCATATATTCACACAATATTTAACATTTAAATCAAACCAAGCAACACTAGTACTTTCAAAAGGCTAAGATACACCATTTTACATTGCAAATAAGGCCTTACTGAGATAATGAATACTTACTGAACAAAATTACATACAGTAAGAGTTTGAGAAAACAGTGTTCCTGTGGAAGCTTTTCAGTCTCACTTCCTTAATGAGCTGACAGTACACCAAATAAACCAAGACATGGAAATTCAATGTCTGTTTTCTGTTAGTGCAAAGTTTCAAGCTCCAGTTTGAAATAAATTAAACTTTAAAATATTGTAAATGTCTCTCTATCCTGAAAAGTAGCTAGTGAAACTGGAAGTCAAAACTGTCATTCATACACAAATTAAATAGTGACACTTTCTTTTCTTTTTTGTTTTATTATTGCTTACCATGAATGGTTCTAGCTTTACCAGGAGTCAAAAGCTGCATAATTTTGTTACTTAGGCCAGCAGATACAGAGCAAGGAACCAACCTGCCTAGCAACAACACTTTTTTTGCAGTTTTTTCAGAATTTTTTACTGCAAAACTCTAGTGTGATAATAAACTTCAGTGCGATTCTGTTATTATTTAGAGTATGAAAACTCACAGACAGCACAAAACATGCTGATCTTGTTTAAAAATGGGATAGAACTAGTACTGTATTTGAGAACACCTACATCCACAAGCTGCTTACCACAGAAACTAGTTTTAGTGCAAACTATTCATGACAACCAACTACATAATAAATTGCATTTATACCAAAGACATCAATAAACCCGGTAAATGCTGGATTAATTTTGGAACAACATCCAAAACTCAAATCCTGCTTACTCAAATACATACCAAAAGTAAATATCTAAGATACATTTACATCCAACTTATATTTTAAAAAGAAAATGCCAAAACTTTATAACAAGGACTTTTAAAAAGTTTTGTCCAAAAAAAACCCCAAAACAATGCCAATAGTCCCAACTGCAGTCAAATGGAGAAGGGAGTAATTTCAGAGTTTAGAAACTGAGAGCTGGTAATAGGTTGACTTTTTACAGATACTGATGAAGTTGTTAACTGAAGATTAACATCCTAAGCAGCATAAGGAGAAACCAAAGTGTACAGAAACAGCCAACACATGCAGAAGAAACTTTCTACTGAAACTGCCATGATGTGTTTTAGTTAAATTCAGTGAAACTTGGGAATGCCTATCTTTGTGTGTTCTGTGATGACGGATAATTTGGTATTATATTCACACCTTATAATGTAAAATATTTGTATTTTATGTATTTTAGATTTCTGTAATGTAACTACTGAAGATGAAAAATATATAGCTTTTCTAAAATGGTAGAAGTATTTCCACTTATTGCACTGATATTGTGCAATAAAAATACAAATCTAAAACAGGACATCATGAAATAGCGAAAAAGCACATGACCTCCATACAAAGTCTCAAAGATAATCGCCCATCCACCCATCTGTGACAAACACTGCCCCTCTCATTTAGGGGACTGAAATTACTGCTAGTAAGAATGACAAAGATACAACTATTTAATCATCACATTTATGGACTGACATTTTATGTCTATGAAGCTGTATGATTACATCATAGAGCTGTCAATCATGCACACAGAACAAACACAGTAAGACAGAAATAGGGCAGCAAAAGCATGACCAGCTGTTTGTGTGCACAGACCACCCTCATTCCGCATGCCCCTGCAGTGACTGAAAACAGACAGCATTTCAGAACTGACCTCCTCGGATTTACACTCTGGTAAAAAAAGTCAAGAGTAAGTTTGCAGAAGTGCATTGAAGAAAGAAATCTGTAGTGCATGTGCACTATACTCAAAACACAAATGAAAGGAACCTCAGAACTCTTCTTTCAGGACTGTAATTGAGAGTGTATTGAACCACTTAACTCCATACCTTCAACCAAACAGTGTCCATTACGGAGTTCGGAGGGAAAAGGTGGAGAATGAGTCATACTCGATTAAACTTACTGCAACTTCATGGATGTCTCATGATGAAACTACGGAGAAGTTACTGATTATGTAAAGTGATTAGAAAATAATCATAAGTGGCAATGATAATACACCTTGTTTTAAAATGAAAAACATGATTATCAGTTGAACAACTAACAGGTGGCTAGAAGATAAAACACTTCACAGTTACTGCCTTGGCTGCCTCTTTTACTTTTTTTTGCTACTTTTAGAAAACAAAAGCCTCTTGTTCTGTTTTTCTTTATTATTGTTTTACTTAATTTGCAATTCCTACACTAACTCAAGTAACACTGATTTTTAGAGTAATTTTCTCTGACATTGCCATATAGCAGATCTCATTATCAGAGGAGAGGCTGATACCACAGTATTAGGTCCCATTTACAGCACTTAAAAGTCACTCAGAAGGGGCACAGACAAACCTTTGTTGTCTGCATCTTTGTACGATGATTTGAGACCCAAAAAGCCATTCTCATCACCCTCTTTTCTGCTCAATATGCTTACACAATGTAAATGACTGAAAATTTAAGAGATATGGCAAAAGTCTCTCATTCCTACCCAAGGTATTATTTGTCACACTAAATCATGCTGCAGCACTGCTGATGTGCTTGAACACAGACACTTGGTAAACCTGCTGGAATACTTGGCTGTAAAAGACTTCATTTTATCACCACCTTTTATAACTAGAAATTGCCATTCTACTAGTAATCATGATAACTTCAGTCTATTTTTTTTAACTGTATGACAATCAAAACAGTATGTTATGTGGGGAAAGTATTTCCTTTTTAAAAAGATAAATCATATTTCTCTGACCTGACACCATAAAGGGTCAAAATATGCTCAAGTGCCTAAAGTGTTAAGATATTACATTAATGTAAGCTGCAATACCATAAAAATTAATTCCTTATTTGTAAAAAGCTAATTTCACGGACACTGAAGAGACTTCATTTTCTTTTTCAAAAAAATGCTTATAAGATCCTACTTCTGATACTCCTTATTTGTTCATAACTGAGAATCAGAAAAAATGCAGACCAAAACTTGTAACTTTTGTCTTTCAAACATATTGCATGTACAGCTTTGTTTTGGTCTAAATATTTCTTATAGTAAACTGTCATTCAGCCCACCACAAATCAAATATTTTTAACTTTTGAAAGGAGTATTGGTTAACACTACTGAAATTGCATAACACCCTGAAATGTGGATTACCAGGAATAACAGCTACCAAGAAAAAAAGCTCAAGTGTAATTAAGTTATTAATTTACAGGTTGAAATAGGAAAGTCTACGTCCTTGTTCCTGGTATGAATATTGATTTGGCAATGACAAGTTGAAGAAACCTGCATGAATATTTTTGCCTTTATTTACATATATTGTTACTGGTTTTATTAAAGAGCAGTTGTAAACAAAATAGTTCCACAACTTCTCATACAAGGTAATGTGATGATAATTCACTCTTCTGACCATTTTTAGTAACTCTGGCATGAGATGTCACTAGGAAGACTAAAGCTGCAATAGAACCATTACATTTGACACTTTGGGGGCCACACTTCCATGCAAAAGAGAAGTAAAAAAATCCAGCTTTATTTTTCAAACCCACAAAGTATGGAAGGTGAGTGCAACATGGATCAACTCAGTAAGCAGTGAGGGTGCTATTATTTGTGTGTTCACGGGACATTAACAATATAAGTCCTATGAATGACACAATCCAAGTACTGCATATCGCTGAGAAATGTAGCAGGATCTCAGCCCTGCCAAGCTAAATTGGGTAATTTGATCGGTTTTAGTTAACAATGTAAAATATTCTTTAGCAATTTTCTAAGAGATAAAGATTGCATGTCCTGAAGGGCACAGCAGACATTTTCTGAATCTTCATGCTTTCAGATACTTACCTAACAACATCCCCTTCTAATATCAAATAAAAGTATTGTTTTGTCTCAAAAAGTGATCCAAGAGGTTCACTGATATGGTGCTACAGCAAAGCCTAGTGGCAAAAGCGGCACAACTTGATTGTTCTGCAATTCTCACACTTTTGACAGCCTCCTGGTGTAGCCAGAGCATTGCTATTTGGTTTCTTGTTAAGGGTCAGACTTCAAACCTCCCGTTTGCATGTGATCCAGCACGTTCCTTCTGCATGCAGTCAGAAGCATCATGTGGCTGTTAACAGAAATCAATTTCAATGTGTCCCCCACTGTAGTGGATCTCTCACCTGGCAGGTAATGGCTTTCAGAGTCTTCTACATACCAGTCATTACAAAGAGACACTGATGTTCCTCAGTTTTGTATTTGCAATTCTTTGGTTAAGACGCCAACTCCTGATACTCAGTGTGACACATTTAGATAGCTGCTGCATTGTTCTACATTTATATGAAACTTCCCAGGATCATTCTGGGAAAGTAATTTTGACACAAGAATTGAATGCTGAAAACCACAGAAGTAAGAAACCATGCGCATCAGCACAACACATCAATTACTTAGCTATTTTCTTATTTTCATTTTACATGACTAAACAGGAAATTATTCCAAACCCGTGAAGTTCAAGAAACAGCACATACTCTATTTCTTAAATAACTCTAAACAAACCAAAACAAATTGTGACCATTTAAAATCCTTTTCAAACCCATGCAGCAAAATTTCAAGTCAATTCTCAGGAACTAGACACGGGCATAAGTACCACAGAAAAGCCCAATACCTACAGGTATATAAGGACTCAAAAGTAGAACCCATCACTTTCCCACATAAGGTGCTTGTTTTAAAAAAGAAGTCATTCACTGCACTCCTTTTGCTGCTTTCTCCAGAGATAGTTAGGCATTGCACAACTCAATCTGAAGCAGCATGAGCACACCATCTGTAGCTCTTTAAAAACTTTGACAGCTGACTGTCATACTCACTATTACACAACTTTACATTCCTAATCCATGTCCCTGCAACACACAGCAAAGTTCTAGCATCTACCAGCTCCTTCCACAACATGATGTGTTTTAACAAAATGTAGCAAATTTTGCAAATATATATTTGCAAATTACTGATGGCTAATCAAAGAGAATATGCTCCAAGTATTTAAAACCTATTGTAAGTTTACAATTGCAAGGAATTAATTTAATGTTTAAGTGAATGAGTTTTTCCCTTCATGAGAAGTTAATGCTTATTTAGATATGTAAAGATGGTTAGTTTACAAAGCAGACTGGTAAGATGTGGCTTTGAGCTCCATGCAACTCTTCAACAAATAAAATTCAATAAAATTGTAAAAAATTCTAAAGAATTCAACAGTAATTTTGATGAAAAGATTAAAAAGGAGGGTAATATATATATATATGGAAATGCCTACTCACAAAGTACCAAGAGAGCTTACTTAAAATCAAAAAGAAGGAAAGATTTCTGAAAGATCTCATAGCAGCAATCAAAAGAGATCTTAGCCTTTTCTTTCCCAAAAGGCTACAGCCAGAAAAATCAGACATGTATTCTGTTCACTGATAACTTATGATGCATCATAAGAATTTTGGGGCTGCTTAACAAATGCTCTATATCTAGAAGTCCACAACAATGAGATTTTCATCTCCTTTGAAGTGAAATTTTACCTTTAATATGAAATCATTCTAACATAATAAATTCATAATTACAAGAACTAAATTACAGCTTAAGAGACCCAGCCATTATACTGAATTTTCAAATCAAATTTATGATGAACCATTCATTGGAACTGTAATAAAGTCTCCCCCTCAAAATTCCTACAAATAGCAAAAATGATCTGTCACTTTTGCTGTCCTCCAAATCAAGTGCTAAAATATAGATAAAACAAAGAATTGAAACTAGAATTCTTTCCCAATGTGAAATCTCGCATTACCATCTGCTCCCCAAGGGGATGGTGGTGGTAACCACACAAAATATCTTTACATTTCAGCATTCTTGAAACAGACAAAAAAGAACTCAGCCTCCGTTATACCATCATATGTAGGCACCATTGAAAATTCATAATGCAATTTTCCAGTGTTCAGTTTAAAATTACCTTATATAACACTTTACCTTCTTTTGAGGGTAACATATTTGAAATGTAACTTTTTCTTAATAGGTTTTTCAAAACCATAAGGGACTCTTTGAAATAATCCCAAGGCAACTCCAGTATTCTTTACAATAGTTATGAAGATGAGAATAAATAACATGATGAGTGATACCATTCTCAACTGAAAATCAGAAAACATGAAGTACTGCAATGTCCTTGTTTCCAACTACTGAAACACTTTTAACTACATGATAGAATCTTACACACACATGCTTTCCATATTTAACATACAATGCTTTTCTTCAAATCACTGCAAAAATATTTCAATACAAGAGATGAGTCTGTTATTAGTCACCAATGCATAGAGTACTTAATATTGTAAAATACTGAAATATTGCAAAAAAGAAAAAATCAGAAACAATGAAGTTTATATTCTAACAGCTTAAGGTGAAAATGCAGTAATGTTATGCAATGAAAAAAATAGCAAGCTTTTGGCTACTTACATAATATATAATCATAATTCCTTATTTGTTTTCCATAGCAAAAAAAAAAGTATTAGAGATCATAGTGAATTAGTCTTTTGAGACAACACTTGAAAATTTTAAGTGCTATGAAATAAGCCATTTAAATGCACTAAAACAGTATTAAATCTCATTAT
The DNA here is from genome assembly GCF_048771995.1 of Taeniopygia guttata. Lineage (NCBI taxonomy): Eukaryota > Metazoa > Chordata > Aves > Passeriformes > Estrildidae > Taeniopygia > Taeniopygia guttata. The sequence goes on along the minus strand of NC_133024.1, from coordinate 60,170,542 downwards.
TTAGCTCAGTTTTTAAATTCCATGTCTTTATTGCTAAAAACCTGTAGCTCATAAAATTATCCTTCAGCTTTCATGTAATTAATATATTTTCATTTTTGAGCATCCAGAAATAACAGTCTTAATTAAATTACCTCTGGTATCCCCAGTTTTCTACATGCATCCAAAAAGTTTTCCACGTTTCTCCTGCATTTGGCCATGCTAAGTTTTGGCTGTAGAACAGAAAAAAAATTGTCTGTGGCTAAAGAAATCATGAAGAAGAGACTTAACTGTAGTTAACAGGATCACACCTTGTAAATTTTTTATGTGCTCACAAATTTATAGTAGCTATATACAATATTAAGGTCTCTGAAGAATCAATGTCCTAATACTTCAGAATCTCAAACATTTCTACAATTTGTCCCACTCAGGACTATTCACCAAATACTTACAGAAGTATCATGTTACTAAAAAGAAAAACCAAAACCCAAATTCCTCACTATTTTAGTTTCTCAGTATCAGATGTGAAACAATGCTAATTCCTAAATATTCACTTAAACCAAGAATTCACTGTAGTAGCAAGGAACTCAAAGAACTAGTTTTCCAGGCTAAAATAATTTGAAGGCTGTTTCAAGGAAGAGAACATCAATATAAAGTTGAAACAAAACTAAAAAGAAAATTAAAATATGTGCATTTGTTACACCACAAGATATTTATTTTAAAAAATCAGCATGAGAAGTTTTTACCCCAGAAATTCAAGTTTTCATATTTTGGCAATATCATATTTTTTATCAAAAATAGCAATTATTTTAAGTCAAGGAACAGCAAAAGAAATTCCACTAGAATATCTGAAAAAGTATATTTTTCTTAAATCTATTTTCTTCAACTTCTTACAGAGTGCCTCCAAAATCCACATGGTATTCTCAGAATTGAGTATCAGGTTGCACATGGCAAATTTTTACCAAAATGCACGTTAAAAAGAACAAAGGCAAATAGTCTGAAAACACACAAAACCTCTTCAGAACCAGACTGTTATCAGAAATCTGGAACAATGATCTATACAAGGAATAGACATAAACAAAGAGAGAAAACACAGTAGTGTTTTCTTAAGTTTTAGTAAGTGCATACAGAATTTATGTCCTGAAATCTTCAGGTTCTTAGATTTAGGCAAGTCACAATTAAATCACTATAGTGCAAGTTTCTGTTCTATCTGCAGGTAAAAGGAATCACCTCTACATTTAACCCAACAGGACAAACATACTAATAACTGTTTAATTGCTTTAGTAACATGAAATCTGCTAAGCCATACACTGCTGAAAAAAAACTCACTTTTTTTCAATCCACAAAGGAGATGATAGTTTTCTTTTTTAATGGTGTACTAGAATGAAAACTTGTAATCAAAGTATTTCATACTGTTCTAAACAGAAATGCCCTAATGAAAATACCTAATCTTGTTACTAGATCAGGTACAAGGCAGGATAATTCTATGCATTTATAAATGTGCTTGTATATATATACACGTATACCTAGATGATATATATAAATGTATTATATATAAAAGTTAATGAACATTTGCAATCATATAAATGTTGCCCTTAACAGCAAAGATCTTTCATTGAACAGTAACATGGTTTATGTACCCAAATATCATTTGAGAATGAAACAATAATCAATAAAACATTTCAGTGCAGGAAGAAACATGCAACTTACTACTGCTGGTGAGGGTACATGAATGCTCCCGACAGACCGAGGGCGAACATGATTTACTAAATGGCACAGAACGACACCATCCATCAGAGCCGAGCCCAGGTCTTCGGGCAAACAGATCTTCAGTCTTGTTTCTATGTTCTGCAAAGGAAGAATGCAGGAATACTTTGATACAGAAATGCACAAATGGGACAAAAAGGGAATAAATACCCTCATCTTCTATGCTGTAGGCACATAGCCAGGTTTAGAGTTTTTATTACCAAAAAATACAATTCTTCTATATAACTAATTCTTTAGAAACTAAACCACAATCTCCTTTATGCTGGTCACTCAACTACATAAACTTCTTTAAATGAACTCAACACTGCAATGCTGCTGCCACAATATGCGTCTGTTTTTATACGGAGGTATAAAAACACATCTGCATGTAATTAGTCATGTGACTAAACTGCACATGGCTCCTTCCTTTTACCATCCCCCCAAGTCTTGTACTTAAATTTTCTTTATCAGCAGAAAATTGAAACAGAACTACATTGTCTTAATGACTGAACAAGCAGAGAATAAAAGGCAATCTTTCCCTAGTAGCCTAAAAATTACTCAGGAAGATTTAGAGTGATCAGAAAAATAGGTAAGAGAAGGTAAAACATTCAGTGTAAAAGAGAAATTCTGGATATCTATTAAGCAAAACAGAAGACTCAATGAACAGAATCTGATATTGCAAAATAAAATACTTTTGAAAATATTTATGTATTAAAAAAACCCACCAAACCCAATAGGTTGCTTCATATGATGAGTTTCCTGAATTGTGCTCCAATCTTGAAAACATTCCAACTCTATACTTAAAGATAATTACTCCCCATTATCTTTAAATAGATATTTCTTAGTTGAACCTCTTAATGTCATTACTCTCTATTAGTATGTTACCTCAACCTATACCGGTTGAACATGAATATCTATGAATAGATAATTATTTTTAGAATAAAGGAAGTAGGTTGAAGAGATTTTTGGAGGTCACAGTCTAACAAATCTGACATGACACCAGAGCCCTGGTTAGTTAAGTTTTGGATATCTGCAAGGACAGAGAGCCCTCAAAATTTCCAAGCAACTTTATTCAGTGTTCCGCTTCCCTTATGCAAAGAATTTCCTCCTTATAACTACTTGAAATTTCTATCTCTGCAATTTGTGCCACTGTTTTTCATGGGTTCACTGTTAATCTTTGAAAAGTGTGGCTTTACACCTTCTCTTTTACTACCCTTCAGGCAGCTGAGGACAGTCACATGATATTCTCAGCACTCTAAAACAAGAAATCCAATCTAAAGAAATCTAGCTCTTCACTTCTTTCTCATACATCCTTTATTTGGGTGGCCTCACCATGAAATAGCCTCCACTGAAGCACTCTGGGGTTTCATTATTTTTTCTCATTTTTTATTTTACTAGACACACTATTCAAGTACTTGCATGTAGGTTTCACAAGTGGCAAACAAGGGAGTGCCTCATGTTCACTAATACAATGTTTTCTTTTCACCTTGGTTTAATTCACAAATCAGAAAACATTTTTAGTAAATAAATACATAAAAGAATACACTTGGAGACTGTTTTGCCAAAGCCTGTTACAAAAAGATTTATATAAAGTTAATAAAATAAAAATGTATTTGTTAGAACACTAGTTTGTCTGTTGGGAGACTATTCAGTGTATGTTGTATCTCACTTTAACAGTGGCAATCAGTTCAAATTGTCTCAGCATCCACCGGTCTTGATTAGGGATCCAGAAACTTGGGAAACCAAGGGTCCCTATAAACTTGTAACCTGGGGTCATGGCTATCCGTGTGTAGCTACTCCCTCAGGCCCTTGGTGAATTCCCCAGAAGTGGGTGAAAGCTTTTGTCCCCAAGAATCCAGGTCAGACAAAAGGGGACAAGAAGCAAGTAGCTGATGCTTCAAAGAGAAGACGCCGCCGGATGGAAGAAGAGGAATGCTCCTAAGCGTGAATTCCTTCTGGCAGAAACAGAAACTTTAATATGTTCTTAAAATGCTTGTTTTTCCCTTTTAGAGAAAACCTACCTCCCACTCAACCCTGTTGAACCCCATCCAAGTCGCCATCCTGCGAATGCTGAAAAGAATGTTTAAGGGCTGGGGATTCACGGGGTGGTGGACATCTATTGTTAGATCAATTTTGTTACTCCTTGTTACTTTTTTCCTTGTAACCTTGGCGTTTGGGATCCTGCATCACTTGATTTTCAAAGCTATCAAGGGACTCATACCTTCTACCTCAGAAGTCAACCACATAGAGTTGGCTAACTTGAGGAGGCCTGACTACGCCACCAACTGTAGGTGGTGAGAAACCCATACTCAGGGTTGAATTGAGCCCAGTGAATTCCTGTAACCTTGTTTAACAAATAAGGGGGAGGTGTTACATTGTGCTCATGGGCATTCTGTTTCCCCTTCCCCAGGACCCTGTGACTCTGATCAAGATAACCCTGGGCCCCTCCTTTCTGCCCCAATGGGGTTGGCAGAGAGCCAGAGAAGCCCTCCCTGTCCAAAGCCTAGATAAACTCCTGACATTTCCTGTTCGTTCTCTTTTGCCCCGCTCTCCCCATGGACATCACAGAATAAAGAGAGCTGAACCAAGATATATCGGAGTAAGAGCCTCTTTTGGAAATCTTTGCCATCTCCTGATATTCCTCCCCTCAAAGCCTTGGATCTCTAGGCTGATAATTTAGGGGGCTGAGAGGGCACGAAACATCAAGGGTAGACCAGGGTATGCATTTTATAGGAGCACAGTGCATCTACAATACAAACTCAATGCCATTTCATGCTGGAGTTCATGGCACTGTGGAATCTCACTACATGCTAACTTACCATTGAACAACTGAAAAGCAAAATTTACTAATATATGTATTTATTGAATAAAGTACAAACTTTATGACTTACATGCTATGGGCTATTTTCTTGTGCAGTACATAATCAAATGCTCTGATGGTTACTAATGTCACTAAAGGACCCAGTATATCTAAGTAAGTTTTATTAATTTTCAAATCTCACTTTGTATTTTCAAACACAGTCAGTCTTCTAGCTCATTGACTTGTAATCAAACTTCTCACAAGAAACAAAATAATTTGCATTCCAACATGATATTTCAGGGTGAGAGTGAAGGATAGTGAGTGGAGCTAAAACGTAACACATTAAACCAGCATTACTGGTAATACCTAATACTGTGTAGAGATAGCTTTATTACTTCTCCACAATCATGCCTGACACAGTGAATAACCTTGTTCTAATTTTCATTGTGAGGATTAACTGAATGAATGCACAAGGAATCTTGCAGAAATTATCTATGATTATTTTTAAGAACCATGGTAACTCTTCAAAGAAATGTTTAAAAGCTGCATTGATGCTGCTGAATAGACTAGGTTCAGAATAACTACAAAGTACTACAGTTTATTACTGATACTTCCCCATTACCACATTGTCTTTCCCACTGCCAATAAGTATGTCTCATCTAATTGCTGTATCTTGTCCTTCTGGCACCATTCAGGTTTAGAATTGATAATACACTACATTCTATCAACTATGTTATATCTTTAACAAGACCTGCTCTGTTAAAAAATATATATAATCAGCAGGGCAAAGTTAGGTTAATTCATTAGAACAGGTGAGGGCCTGAGGCAAGACAACACAAATCCACAAGTCCTACATAGTTCTACATTAAAAATCTCACCTTTTAAACATTTTTTGGTAAAGAGAAGAACCCTGTTGCTTTAAAATTAAATAATAGAAGATATGTTATTTAAAACAAACTGATAAGTTTTCAATTAGCCGTTCCATGAAGCTAATGAGATAAGGACAAATAATCTTTTAATTCAGATGTGAAGTGAAAATCACTTATCACTTTCAGGATTTGCAGTTATGTTTATGTCTGTCCCTGTCCTGTTCATGGGATATAACTGCAAACCTTGACAGGTTCAGGCTTGTGATATTCTTCACAGCAAAGGTTGTCATCTCTTTTTTGTCAACACGACCAGGTGTCACACAAACATTGCTAACCAGGTACTAGTTGTGTAACACAAATCCTATGCACCAAATTTTCCATCAGATTCTTGCTCTTGCATTCAAGACAATGTAACAGGAAACCATCTTCTGTATTCAGATTTTCCACTGATGAAATACTGATTTAATTTCTAAGAAAGCTACTTCAAGTTTTAGTTATCTACTTGCAGCTTAAACTAATAAATTTCACTATGCCTTTTACATGCAAAACTGAAGATTTCTCCAGCTGCTTGGAAATAGTTCCTAGACCTCACTCTCTCTCTCAAGTGTTCACTTCATCCTTTCTGATTAAACAAATCATTAAATCCACCAGTGCAAGGCATGCTGATTAAATGGATGTCATTCAGGTAACTCCATTATTTCTCATTTTTACAAAGTCTTTCCTGAAATACAGACACCTGATTGTGATAAAGAACTTCAGCAATAGTCTCATCAATGTGATTTGCAGAAGTAATATTGCCTCATTTAACCTTTCTTGTATTTTTCTCCTTAGGCAACTTTCCCAAAGAAAAATTTAAAAAGATATTCCATCAGCATAAATTAATTCTACCAACACTCACATACCTCACGTAGCTGTTCCACAAGCTCTCTCTCTTCTCTCATCTGCTCCATTTTCCTTCGAATTGTGAACTGTGGATCTATTGATTCCAAATTTCTTTGTGGTCTTAAGAACACTGTGATTTTTAAAAAGAGAGATTTTAGTTTAAGAACAAGCACTTTGATTTATTTATTTCTAAATTAAGCAAAATCTGTAGGCATTGCCTCCAGCAAAAACAGTTAGAAATTTTTTTTGTCCTCAAGAGGACAGAAAAATCTGATCTTGGATTAATGATTATGAATGGCTGCTATTTGGATATTGCTTGGGCCAGCGTCCTGAGGCAGCAATGGTGCAGATAAATTATCATCCAAATCCTAATCCGTAAGGGCAAGTTTTGTCAGATGATTAAGCACCAGCAGTGTCCCTTAGAGAGTCTGATCTGTACAACACTTTGTATTTAACATGGCAGGAAACACCTCTTAGTCTTAAGTAGAACTCTCTCCTACCAAGATGCTGAATTGCATAAAAAGCTGTGACAAGTCTCCTACACAGAACAAAATGCTTACTAGATAAGGTTATGCTAAAAAAAATAAAAAACAAAAACAAACCTACCAAAGAAAGACAAATGTAGGAAGATTCAGCCATTCAGTAAGTGCCTACGCTAAAAAGTCATATTGCAAACGTAGCATTGCACACACCCGTGGCAGTTCTCCTTCCTAGAAGTCCTGTCAACTCTATCACTTTGCCCACAATACAGCTTCTTGAAATCATTACATGACATTTCTGCAAATATGCACCTCTACCCTTCCACTTCTGTGAGCAGTGACTGCTTTGAATGGGTTGGAAAAACAAGATGTACAGTCAAAATGCAACTGCCCCTGTTTGTGACTCTGCCATCTCACACAAGTGTAGTCATGATAAATCTCACCCAAACTGTGTGCAGGTTCATCTATATACAGGCTGTTAAAGTAATGAGATGATTGATCTAAGTTACTTCTCTAATCAAAGGGACAGACAGACAGCACCTATGGCACTTCAGCCAAAAGGCAGAGTTCTTTCCACTAGCTACTATAAAAAGCTTAAAGAAACAAACTCCTTGTATATCTTTAGGCCATTCATCTTACGCATCAAGACAGAATAAACCATGGCCAGTTACCAAACTTGCTTCCTTCCACTACTTGACTCATATAATCCTAATTTAACTTTTCTCAGGGAACTAAAATTTGTTACATTGCTGTAATTTCAGTAAAATCAGTAATTTCTAGAATGGCATATCAATGCTATTTGTTAAACAAAATTGCTTTTAAATAGAACACCTAATATTACAGTCCTATATTAGTAAACTCTATAATGTCATCAGAAATCCCAGGGACAGCGTAGAGGAGCATTCTGCAGAGAATGTGGGACTGAGAACTACAGAGACTACAGCTCAGTTCCCTTCTCCACGTGGACAACACATCATCAGTGTCGCCACTCAAAAGCCTCTACACAGAGGTGCACACATCATAAATAAAAACATTCTTCACACTGACCTGCCACACAATAAACATAGAGGCTGTTAGAACACTGTTTTATATATATCTAAATGTTATATATAAACCTAAATATATATATATATATATATATATATATACCTAAAATGTTATTTATAAATTGTATTATTTAAGATGGCTACAAAAAAAAAAAATTTTAAAAAAAATTCCCAAGTTTTTCAAGAGCAGAAACCCTTATCAAGGACTTCTATTAACTCCAGAACTCTACTGTATTAAAATTTCTGCATTAGCAACTCTGTAATAACTTCCTGGAGGCTGTTTCTAAATTTTTAGGACATGAAATAAAAATCTTCTATCAGATTAATTAAAAATAGTAGCTGCAATTACTAAGATTTTCTAGTTCTTTGTACAAGTCTAATAATGAGCTTTGCCTTCTCCTTCTTGAAGAACACAACCATGGTTTAAATGGTACTTAAAAGCCACTGTAGCTTTATTAGCAGTAGCAACATTTCAAATAATTATCTACAAACAGTAGTAGAGAATTATGTTCAATTTTCATAGAATTAGATTATTATGATGATCTTCATTCAGTTTAGCTGGCCACAGCTATCCTTTTTTAGGCCTTTACCAAGTCAAAATTCCAAGATTTACCTCCTTCCAGTTTCAGATTACAAATGTCCGTTACTGAAAGTTTTCAGCATTACTTTGTCAATTCCACCACAAGAAAAAGGCAGACTAATCTTAGGCAGAAACTACAATTAGAAACTTCTAAAAAAAAAGTTTAATTGATTAAAAAACAGAATTAAAAAACCTCCACACCCTAATGCATTAATTATAAAGTTCTAGTTATGTACTGAATTATTTTAAGAAGTATTCCCATAGAAGTTGTTTTGGCAGTCCTAAGTGTTGCTTGCTTCTCAGCATTACACACAATCTCCAGCAAGGGGAGCCCATACCTCACACACACCTGAATGTCAATTTTTCACTCTTTCAAAGAATCAGTTTCTACTTTTTGAATCCATGACCAAGCCAGGTTATTAAGTAGTACTTGTTCCAATAATTTAAAAAAAAATTATTTTGCACAAGCGTCAACAAGTTAGATGCGTAATAGTTAATAACATAGTATATACTCAACATATCACTGTCAAGGACAAACTTCCTAGTAAAATTTTCATTTCTGCACTGAATTTTAATACACATTTCTGCACTATTAATTGTACATCAAGGAATTCAGTGTACTTAGTGTGATAACGTCATCCTTCAGGCAAACCACAAAATTATTTAACCTGACTAAATATAACTGACAAAAAGAAGGACTGGACTATGACAGGCAGAGCTGAAGTCAGGCTGAAAGTTCATAGTTACATTTCTCTTTCATTGACTTATTCAGTTTAAATTTAAGTAACAGAAATGCAATAGATCCCATTTTTAAAAAAAGGCAGTTGTAAAAGCAGTTTCTGCTCTAACACTCCAAGACAATAAACACTAACATTTCCATTTGGCTTAAGATTTGAGTGACAGGAGGCTTCTATCTGTTCCAAATGCACAAACTAGTCTGTGCCCTTCCTTTCATTTAGAAGATTAAAACACTAAAAAATACAGGTTAACACAGATCAAATTCTGCACTGATAGAAGAAGCACCTCTAGGTTTCTCTGTTACACTATTCATCAGCGAAATATTAACTTAGCTTCAGACCATCGTGAACTAAGTTCAGTTTCTTCAAGTTACCATTATCAGAATTCTTATATCCCACACTCACTTCCCTTATAGAGCACGTCCCTTATGTATGCTTTTATGGTTTTATAATCAAAAACTCTGAGGCAAATGGGAAATACTCTCAACTAAAGAAGCGAACTAAGCCCCTTGTGAAGGGGCTTCAGTCCTGGTGGAAGTCTTGGGTGGTACAAGTGCGGCTTCCAGAGTGGCATCTGAATAGTCAGACGGGAAAGTTTCCTTAACTCTAAGCTAAAGGTTTGCATTTATCATTCAATATTTCTGGTCTTGGTTTCAATCTGATGCTTTTGACAGTTTCACAACCTTTTAATATCTAAACACCTTTCTACTTTAGGGCAACTGGCAAAACATGGTCCACTTTGCATATTAGTGCTGTGACTCAGTGTATTATGACAATAAAACCTTGGCAAAAAAACAAAACAACAGCAGCAGTAACAAAAGTCCACTGATGTACCTGACCTTCACTGTAAACAGCTTATTAACAACAGTTTCTGTTGGACAAAAATCACTATTTTTGCTTAGCTGATTGTTTCAGCTTTGTTTCATTATGGATTCTTCTATTCTGCTAGTTATGCACCTCCACCAATAAATGCAGATGGAAGCAGGATATTTTAATAGTTAAGTAACTTTCAAAAACCAAAAAATGCAGAAGAGAGCAGCAAAATTAACTGCTGTTTGAGTACAACTTTTACAACTCAAAATAAAGCAAGTAAATAAACCCACATTGAAAACAGTTCTTGGAATTAATATCATGGGAAAAGTTGTTTTGCCAGAGTAGAGTGAAACTTCACTCTGACTTTTGAGCAAATTAAAGTGCATCCTCTGAGGAATTTAGTCCTATAAACATCTCCTGGAGAGTATGGTCCTTTGTCCTTAACCACGTGGGGTATTCACCACATACTCATGTTTCTGAAAGCACAAAATTAAGTAAATTATATATGGAACACCTACCATTGTCACTGTCTCCTTCAGATGGGATACTGTAGCTAAAGTTGTCCCATGTTTGTGCCTGTGTAAGTGTGTTGAAGGAGATAGGAGGAAAACTGAGGGATGGGTCTGCTGGAGGGGTGTGATAACCAGTCCAACCGTGGTGGTAATAAGGACCGGAGTGGGGATAAAAGTGGGCAGCAGCATTTTATATATGGCATAAGGATTGTATGGTAATGGCAAAGATGCAATTCAAAGGTGATTAATACAAAATGCATAAATTTTGAGAAAAGAATGAAAGATGGTGCAGAATAAAAAGAATGAAGAGTTAAATGTTAGTACTTGCAAATCATACATTATATGTGCAGTTAATGTCAAGCTTAGCAAGATCATTGTAACCATAGCACTTCACACAACTTGCTACAACCAAGTTTTAAGAAAAAGTACCCATAGATTTTACATTACAACTTGATAAAAACATTGACTCTGAGTCAGAAGGTAAATATACCAGCTGTGAAGTTTCAAGAAGGAAACTATCACAGAATCAGGATTTTTATCTATTTGTGTAACTATGTAATAAGAACACTTTTTGCAAAGACAAAGAAACTTTACACATCCATACTAAAATGTTATTGCATTACAATTTCCCAGCTGATTTTGGAAGTAGCAACTAAATTATCAGTTGGATTTTCATTTTGTTGAAGGATGTTCAGTAAGTACATGTACCACAGATGTTTTCCTTTCATTTTAATTCACTCAATAATAAATGAAGCACTACCTTTTTTTCTTGCTAACTCCCCCAGCAATAAATTCAAATCTAAAATGGGTCTACCACGCTAGGTAAGTACTGGTCCTCCACAACTTTTAGAGGCTTCCCAAGGACAAGAGAAGGCATAGAACACCCCCAAAGGCTGATGCCTAGTTGTCACAACAAGCTTTGGTAAACTTGCACCATAGACAGGCTTCTAACAAACACAACATCATTAATTGTTCGACTGAGGTCCCTGAAGTACACAAGACTGTACATTTCCACAGAAGCTACAACAGCCTGCAGACTATTCACCAGATGACTGTAAAAGCATGTCACGCCTACATTTCATGACCACCCATGAACTCATTATGGAGCTAAACTGGGGCAGCAATACAGCTCCTTTTCTCCCTATCCATTCTGCCTTCTCTCCTTTAACTAGTCACAACACCACCTCTTACTGATTCTCAGATCTTTCTGCGGAAAGTTTTTTTCCTTCTCCACCACATCTACTCTGCACTTCTGTCTCATCTCGATTGTGGCAAGGATCTCTGCCCAAGCTTTCCTCAAACTTCCATTCTACAATGTTTCAGAACTGGATACTGACACCTCTAAAACACCTCCTTCCTGAATCTCTTCCTGTATATAATCACAATGTTCCTTACCATTTCTGAAAAAAAAAAATTATTAATTCACTCTTTTTTTTTATTTTCTACATGTATCTTCAGTTATCTATTGAATCCTACACACAAGTGACATTCACGTTCCTCAGACCAAACTAGAGATTATGAACTACCTCTGCTCTAAATGCTAAATCATAAATACAAATCAATTCAAGACTGCTGTGAAGATCTAAAAGCAACAAAACCCACTTCAATATTAGAAGAAAGTCCAAAGTAATTTTCTGTAAGCACAGAAAGCCCCTCTTTTCTACCATTCCAAACTAATAATCAGAAGGAACTTAATAATGTAGGATTTCTCCTTCCCACAATTTTGGAATGTGCATTAACATGATAGTAATTCAGACTGTGACACATAAAACTTCACCTCAAACTTTTTTCAGAGTTCCACAGCTTTCTCTTTTTAGACCTTCCCAAGGCTAGGTCATTGCTTCTGGCTATTGGGACACCAGATCAGCTGAACTCAAGAGTCAGCCCAAGAGTCAGCACAAACTATGAGTCAACACTTGGTAACAGTATACAGATTTACGGAAAACGATAAACAGTCTGACTTTGGTAGCAATTGGGATGCTCAACTATTTTCCAAAGTACACAGATAATGTGTTAGGGAAGAAAATAAATAGAAAGAATAAATACCCAGAAATAGAAAAACAGTAACAAGCTCTCAAATGAGAGAAAAATACTGTCAAGTTTCATTGATCATTGTATGTTCCAGCTAACTTCAAATACAAGCACGTCTACCATAGATACAAACATTGTGCTTCAAGTTCTCTACAAGTCACCCAAACTGAAGGCACTAGATTCACAATGTTATGCTACATGAACAGTTGCAAGGGAACAACTTCCCACTTCAGAATACAAAGTGCTTTGTGCCTTTGAGTTTTGTCAGTACTTGCTTCAGCCTCTGACAGTAGAATTTTTTTTGTCTCTGTTGCTGTCACTTTTTTCAGCAGAAACTAAGAAACATAGTGCCCTAGAAATGGCATAACACAAAAGGAAAAACAATACATCTTGATTGCAAGGTGTATTAGAAGCTGTTCAGACTTGAAAGTCTGGTAAAGATACCATAAGACCATGGCAACTCTCAATTTCCACAATTAGCACCACTTCGAACATTTTAATCAATTTATGGAAGAAGGAGGGAGAATTTTAATTTATTTGCTATTTTGAGTCATTCCTTTTCAGAGAGCTAACGCACTTCCCAGGAGGAAAACTACAGCTCTAAGAAAATTCTTTCTGTTCAAAGGAATTTTTTTAAGGTTTTCAAAATTAATGTGATTTGAAAAGTCCATACTCTCTGAAAATATTTAAAATACGGAAGGAAATAATCTGAAAAAATTAAAAATCCTTTTTACATTCAATGTAAACTTCTGACCCTTGGAAAAAGTCTTTCAAGAAATGTAAATACATTCATTACCTTTCAAAACATTTTCTTTGGGTACTTTGGGTTCTTTCTGCCAACCATCAGATATGAATTTTCCCAATGTTTTGCATAGCTTAAAAATGAAACTATAAAAGGACCTTTAGTCCTGAACACATATCAATAGGTACTAACACAAGTTTAAGCCACTGTGGTTTATCCTCTGGAAGCACTTATATTTGTGTGTGTACGTCAAAAAGCTGGAATCTTTTCCCAGAAGTCTAGAACAGTTTACTTTCACCTTTCCAAGAGATATAAGACGTTATGAAATGATGAGGAGACGGAAAGTCAAATAGAAAGCAACATTCATTTTAAATAGATGAAAATAAATACAGTGAAAATAAACTCTCAAATTTCAGAAAAAATATGGTTGTATATATTTTCATTGAAAATTTGCCATTATTTTTTTCCACAGAGCACGATGGACAGATTTTAGTTAGAACACTTCAATGTTCTTTTAATGCTGCACTTGGATTTAAGAGATTTATAGAGCAAATTAATTCAAATGTAAGCGCTAACAAAGTTAAACAGTTAGAAGTCATTAAGACTATTTAACTTCATTACAGCTTACATTTCCAGTAAGTTTTAACATTTCCCCAAAGGCCATTAAGAACTGAAAATAAAAAAACCTATTAAAATATATTACAAACTATGCTAAAATTCTTTCCTGGGTCACAGAAATGCTGGACCTCTTCACTAGCTCAGGTCTATGACAATAAGCAGTAGATAATTAATAAGTGCAAATTCCAACCAGTGATAGAATGGTTCAAATGCACAAAACTTGTACAAAATTTTACAGGAAATACAATGAAGCAACTACAGTCCTACCAAGCAAACCAGCTTTAAAAAGAAAAACTTGACAGTATTTTCAGTCATGTACTACTTCTATCTGTAAACATTTCTTATTTGTTAGCAAAACAGCAGAAGATTAAACAATATCCAGCTTTACTATGCCTTTGCAAAGTTTCATTTTGCTACGTGGTACTACATAGCTAATATACTGCATTTTTATTTGAAACTGGATGCAAAGTTTTACTACTGCCACGTTCCCCTATGTTACCATGGCATAAAGGTAAGATGACTGAAGCTAGACATGATAGGTGAGAAGCTGTGCAGTAATGGGTCTTAGTGCCTGTAGTGTCTCATATGGAAAAGAAAATAAATTCACATTATCAAGTTTAATGCAACCATAACGTGACCAAAAGACACTCCAGTATTGGCATGCTCAAAGCTTCTAGAATATATGAACTTTAATTAGTACAGTGCAGAAAATCAGCAGGTTCTAACCAACTGACTTTGGTATTCAATGAGGCTATACACAGCTGCAATATATAAAAAGGGGATGAAGTGTAGGATTTGTACACATCTGGTCTTGAATCATGTGACTTGGAGGTATTGTTGCAAATATTGCAATCCAGTCTTTCTAGAAATTCTCTCAAAAAAAGAGTCACTAGGCTATCTTGCCTGGACCTATTCTAAGTATAAGAAACTCAGGCATGGTATGCCAAGATCCAGAAGCTCACATTAAACTAACATTCGAACAAGAAGTCAGTGTCTTGCATATTCTTCCACAAAGCAGCTTCCAATCGCCAGCAGCAAATTTCACTGTGGGCTCAGAACACAGTCCACATCCTGTGAAAGCAGCAGTGGGCCCCTTTGCTTTCTTTCTCCTGACAGTGATATTGCAATATTGCCACTGGACTATGCAATATTACTCAATGTTTTATTTTCAACAGATCCTGAAAGGACCCATTTGCTCATCATTTAACCCATATTTTAAATTTATGTAGAAATACCAACATTTTAAATCATCAGAAACAAGAGAGACCCAGCATTTAACATTCCAGCAATCAAAGAAATGCAGTTGAACAGATCTGTCTAACTACATATCACAACTACATGAGAAACTTAAAAGTATATTCCTCCATAAAACCAGCTTTCTAACACTTAAAAAACCCCAAACCAACAGAAACCAACTAAATCTATGGGTACAATTTCATAAACATTTTCACAATGTTTCACCAGCAGTTTCACAAACTGCTGCCATTATTACCAAGTATTTTGTTATGGACACTATAAGCTTGTAGGAGTTTACCATCACTTGATTAAAAGCCTTTGTGGTGAATGAGAGAAACTGGAACTATGGTCTTAGTATGCTGAAACATACTGAAAACCTACAGGTACTCATTAGAGGTGACATGGCATAAGTTAACATTGATCACCTCAGCACAGAGAAGATAAAAACGGAATTAAATTGTGTAGCTAATCCAGTTTTTAAAGGAAGTTGTTATTCAAGCCCTCAAATACACCTCTAAGTTTGGGAGGTTTTTTGTTGTTACTTGCTTTTAGGTTTAGTTAGTTACTTTGTTTTCAAATAAACTGCTGCTTGTTAAAAGACTGGTAGTTACGCAGCTACAGCGCTTTGCAAATTCATTTAACTCAGTTGCTGGCTGTAGTAAAGATTTCACCTTTCCATAATGCTTGATCTTTACTCAAGCATAAGTACTGACAGACTCAAAGAAGTGAAAAATTTTCAGAGCAAAACAAGTGTTTTTCAAAATAGCCTAATTATTCAACAAAATCTAAACAGTATCACCACATACCAATCAAGCAAAAAATCTTATTTCAATTAGTATATCAGCACAATTATTAATATGTGTATGTATATAAAACATGTGTAGTTATATCCAAACACATTTTTAATATACATATAACTTTACCAAACGCCCAATTTACTAATAGTGGATGAAAAATGATCCATATATAATGTGCCAAATAAACAGTTCTTACCAGTTCAATCTTGATTCAAAACTAGAGGACCTTAAACTGTTCAAAGCTTTTCTAACTGTTGTACAGAAAATGTTACATTGCTTACTCTTAAGGGGGAAAAACTAGAGATATCTAATAGTAACTGATATGTAAAAAACCCCAAACCAGTACACACAAAGTGGTTTCCCACATTACCTGATCGTGGTTTCAGGCCAAAGGGAATTGTTGTGTTTGTAGTAGGAGACATTGCTGGACTTTTATCCCTATTCTGTGTAATTCAAGAACATACATCAAAGTTAGAATAACACCCAGAATGTATCTCAGCATATCTGACCATGCAAAATGCAAAGTTAACACTACTGCATACTATATCTATTCCCATAATCTGATCACAATACAATCCCAAACCTATGATAATCTCCCTTTTTTATTGCTCCCTATTTCTCTGCTAGAAAAGACAAGTTTCTGACAAAAGACAGCAAGATATTCTCCTAGTTATAAATAAACTCAATTATTTCTCAGTTTTCTCCCGTGTCATCACTTGGTTCCATCAAACATACATTTCGTGGCAGAGTACATTTAAAAAAACAAAGCAAAGGCATATTTTTTCCTAAAATACGTTTGTTTCTTTCAAAGAATTAATTCTGGGTGGTATTTTCCATTCAACACCAAATTTCTCTATTAAAAACAGAAAAGAGGAAATTAAGTTTATGCCTGCCTCTTATGCTTAAGAGCAGGATCTCCCCCGACCCTGAACTAGGCTAAGAGCTCAGCAGGAAGAATGGAACAGCAACATACAGGAGAGGGGAAGTATAATCATCATACCACCAATGGCAACACAGAAAGAGTCTTATGACCAAACTCCATAATGGGAATCCCATTTAAAAAGTGATTCCACTGGGAGTTGAGAACTACAGAATTCCCATCACCAAGACTGGTGGACGATGGCTGGGTGCTCATGAATTTGCAAGATGCTTATGCCAAATGCAATATATAGAGAGAAGCCCATAATAAGGAGCTTCATACAGTTTTTACCTTTTTGATATTCCAATGATATTTACACTAGAAAGCTACAGGATCAATAAAATCAGATTCCTCTCTGAAAACTAATCAAGGACATGACATAGCTGTGCAAAAAGAAACTGCACTGAAATCAATAGAAAATCTTGTTGAACAAGGAGGAATTAAAAAAAGAAAAATTTAAAAAGTATGTCTGAATGGAGAAAATGTAAAAAAATTAAATGTTTTATACCAAACTGCATAACCCCAAAACAAACTGATCAGAAAGTATATTTTTATACCCTAGTAAATCTCTGAGATGACAAGAATGAACCACATGCCAAGAAAACCACATATTCATTTCTGATGCAAATCTCAGTCATATGTTCTGTGGAATTCAGTTATGATTCATTCAGTCTATGAAACATTCATATAAAACATATAAGAGACAAACAAATGACATCTTACCTCATTGTGAGAGGTTTGCCCACTTGTGTTCCAAACAATTAGATCATTCTGCATGTTGGGAAAGTGAAAAAAGGGAGGAAAAGACAAAAAACATTTCAGAACCTATATTAGTGAGACACTGCAATGGGAAATTTTACTAAGTATAGTCAAATACTTAATTATTCTTTTCACTGAAACTAATAATTTGCATGAATCATAAGTACTTCTATTGCTAGCTGAAGAATTTTTTTTAAAAAGCATGTGGAAATCATTCACACAGATTTGTCATTAATTTTTTTGCTTCAATACTAAGGGATTATAAGTGCATTTATAAGATTTTAATGTTTTTTGATGAAAATGCAGCATATTTTTTAAACTAACTTGAAGGTTTCATTTGCAAATATAGATTTTCAATACATATTTGAAGAGAGAGGTATTCTGTAAACAACTACATTTATACTTGCAACATAACATACCTTTTGTTACCACTTCTGTTATAGTTACATTGGAAACATGTACACCACATTGATAAATATGAAACAAAATCATAGTTCAGCAGCAATCATAACTCAGCAGAAAGACAACTGGCATAAGCAAAAGTAAATTATAATTAAATCCTAAACAATTTCCCTAGGGTCATTTTTTTTTTTAATTGACAAAAAATGGAAACAAAAGAGAGCACCTGGAACATTAGGTCCCAACAGTCACAGAGCTTTATCACAGTAGTATTTGATATTCTGATGATTATACATAAGAATATTTGAAAAGCATAAAGATAAACCAAAAAAAAAAAACCTGTTTCTGGATAGAACAGACAATATTAAGATACTACCAATACAGACAGCATCTTCTGTAATTTTGTTCTCACAATCTCCTTGCCATATGCCCCAAATATTGAAGGTTTTTTTTTGTAGCTCTACGTTTCTGGATCATTACAATGTACAAATCTGAAAATATTTTTGAAACTTTAAAAAACTATCATCGCAACCTATATACAGTCTGCCTGCAATATTAAATACAATTTTAAAACTGTGGTTAACAAACTTAGAAACTTATGTGACTACAAAAGAATATTTGGGGTAAGAGGAGAAAAGGAGTCATGTACTTAATTTTCTTGAAGATCTAACTTTGAGATGACATTTTTTCCAGGGGAATGCATCCCCTGCAACTCTTATGCTTTTATTGGATATATTTATCATATAAGTTCTTTCCTAAGGGATAGGTCTTAATCAACTTTCCGTTTACAGTCAAACCTTGAGATTCATGCTAAGGCAAAAAAAAGCCCAACCCCTACACTGGGCCTAAACTGATTATCCCCACACACAGATTGACAGAATGCAATGATCCATTCCAAATGTTTCCACATTTATTGCATCTGGACACTTCCGTACCTGGCTCAATGACCATTTTTCACCCTGTTCACAAGTTCTTGCTTCAGGCTTTGCTTTCTCCATAATCAACTCCCTCCTCCTCTGGAATTCCAGTTCCTCTTCAGCATTTTCTCTCTGTAAGATAAATAATGCTTCTGTCTGTACTACTGGAAATAGAATTTTTTTTTTTTTTTTTGTATAGCATTACCTTGAAATATTTCTTACAAATACTGTGATGAAAAGTAGACAGAAAAGCAAGCAGATGCCATGTAAGTGCAATCCCAGCACTAACAGGTGTATAATGTAAATCTAAACCAACTACTTCATAAAAAAACATCATTTCACCAGACAGGATACAGAACAAATAATAACCACATAATAATAATTACAAATAATAACAACATATATCACACTGTAAAACTCAAACCCCATACTTTAACTATACTCTCAGTAACTATAGTGACAGTTCTCTGGAAAATCACTAATTTTTATTTTACAAATTATTTTGGGGTTATTCTAATAAATATACTGTTTTCCTACACCAAAGGGTGGAGATGGGGATAGGGGTGGGTCTAATGGTAGATGCACAGCTGAACTGGCATACAGGGAGACAGGATGGAAACTAAAATGAAAAAGTAACAGAGAAACACAGAAAAATTTTACATATACAGACAAAAACAAACAAACCCCACAACAATTCCATAAATATGTTAAAGAAGAATTAGTTTTGCCCTTCAGACTACTTACTTTCTACCTTTTCCCTACTTGTCAGATTACCAATTGATGAAATTTTCTGTCTCTCCCTCCTAGAATATTCTGTAATTATACACTCATTTAACATACCTGACCAAGAGAAGACATGTCCATCTGTATTTGACCACTATGTATAAAAACAAAGGCAAATATGTAATTCATTGTGTAGCAACTTGAACATGATGCATCTAACAATTTTTTTTTTTTTTTCTAAAGTAGGTATAAAAACACACTTTACTGTAGACTCGTGAAATTCTAAAACCATTGCTGGTTCTGTGGGATACACATTCACAACACTGCTGTCTGAAATATCCATGCTTAATCTGCAATCTCAATCTTAATTGAAATAAAAACATTGTACTGGGTTATAACTTTGGTAACCATTATGTTCAATATTTAATTTAAACAAATATACACATGAAATACTTTTATAGTTATCATTTTAACCTGTTCTGTGCCATCTCTTAAGAGCTTTTGAAAATGCCTCCAGATGCTTCGGTTCAGTCTGAAGCATCATTCATGGTTTCATCTGCAAAGTACCACCCTAAGCAATGGCTTATATCAAAACAAAAGGACCTGTTTACTACCAACAATCATGTTGTTATCTAAAAGCCTGCAGATTTCTGTATCTAACCTCTAGAATCCAGTGTTCAAATGGAAGCCACAGTGCTGCCTAGATATTTCCACTTAATTCACAATGGCTGAAAATAAAGCAGTGAAACAGAAAATGAAAGAAAGCAGGAAATATAGGAAAGCAAATATAGAAATACAATGCAAATATCAAAAATATTGAAAAAGGTTGAATCTGAAATCTCTTCCCTGAAACAAAACTGTCCATATAACAGGGTGTGCATATTTTAAATTCTACAGAACACTAAATCTTCAGTAACTGGACAAGCACTTTACAAGTTTAACAATCACACTCACTAGCAAAAACAGCTTGAAAGAATTCCAGTCAGTGCACATTAGGTGTACCAGCATGTCAACTGCTTCAGCCCCTGCAGTGTTTTCTCCTAAAGTGTCTTCAGTGTGAGATAAGAATGGTCCTAGATAGAGTTAGTTATTTCAACCAGGTTACCTTTACTAGGTCACCAGAGTTTTATGATGTACAAAGGAAATTGGAAAAATTACAATGGTTGACATGCTCTAGGTTTAAGTTAAGAGCAAATGCCAGTTTTGTACCTCTTAAAGTAAGGAGCAACAAAGGCATTTACATTCCTTTCTGGACATAAAACCACTTGAGTATGAGAAAAATTCTCACACTGCTTTATATAAACCAAGTATATAACAAAATGCCATAAAATCCAGTAATTATTTAAAAAAAAAAAAAATTATGAGGAACCTATGGCCCAGAGGACTGAAAGTCTATAGCATCATTTAACAAGTACTGGGTATTAAAATATATCTTGCTGCTTAGGTCTGGATGCTAATATAGAGGAGGCATATATTCAAAAGTATATATGGCACGCAGAAAATTAAATACAAATGCTCATATTTTAAGGTTATAAAAAGAAAGTGCAGCCACAAACCCCCTAACATGCTGTAAAAACAATCGTAGAGTAATACAGACATACATGACATGATTAGACACTTCTAAAAGTAATTTTTGAAATTTACTGTAATATTACTAATGAAAGTATATCTGTGTGTAAACAAAAAACAGATTTTCTATATCTTATTGACCTTCTTAATTGAACAGAAGTACTTAAATAGGTAGGAAATATTAGAGCAATGTCTGGAAACAAAAAAAAAAAAAACAAACACCAAAAAAAAAAAAAAAACCAAAACGACAAAATTTATGAGGCTAACAACTAAAATATTTTTGCTGGTGTTTTTTCTAAAACAAACACTTTTTTTTTTTAACTACAACACTCTTTCAAGAAAGTAATAAGCCTCATACGAGATGAAGAGGCAATGGTGGAAGCAGTGGAAGCTAAAGGAACTAAAGAGATTTCCTAATTGTTTTATTTCCTAATTTTACAACATTTTATTAAGCAGAAATATTTTTGATTTTCGTATTTAGTGTATGATTCAAAAATTCATGTTATTCTTTACATGCTGTGAAGTAAAACCAGATAACTGTTCTCTCTAGAAATACTTGCAGGAATCAGTTTCTGTCCTAAAAGTACAAAAGTCTGCTAGGTGAAAAAGCAGTTCAAAATAGGCATTTAAAGTAAAGAACAGTGTAGTCACAAAAGCAAGTAGCTAGCAAGGGAGGAAAGAGAACCAAGTATACTTAAGGCTCAAGTGACAAGGAAGTTTCTGATCTTCAGAGAAATGAAGCTGTAAACCAGCTGCTTCATAGAAGTAAGAATTAAAATGAGTTTTGAAATTACCTTAATTTTTGAAGGTGATTACACTAAGAAAAGCAATAGCAAGCATCCGGACAGACAGAACTACACGCATCACTATTGTCATACTTTTCCAGTAGGGCAATCACTTGCTTACTTTTAAATACTTACTCTTCTGTTTAGCCACATTTTCAGAGCCATTCTATGTGACTTTGGCCACTTAAAATGAGCATCTAAATTATAAAAGCTTGTCTTCTGTAGTCAGGGGAAATCTAAATTACTTTCTTTGCCTCTTCCTCCTTCGGATTTCAGAAAACTAAAGAAACTCCACCATTAATTCAGGCACCTCCTTTATGTGCTTTATTGAATTGGCATGAAGACGGGCCAGAAGCCCTTCTCATTCCAACAATATATACCAAGCATGAGTAAGAGGAAAATTTATAGTCCCTAAAAGAAATATGACAATCCTACACAAAATTTCAGATAATCACAGTAGTGTACATGAGATGAATGGTTAAGGGGTGCCCTCACCTCTGGTTTCTTTTACACCTTCTTAATTTACTTTTACACCTTCTTAATTTACTGGGAATCTTGTCTAGATACTAGAGAGAGAAGTTGAGTTTCCTTCTTAACTACCTTGCACACACTGGTATGCTAACAAAGCACTTGGTAACTCCAGAGAGCTTTCAGTTGTAGGTTAAAAGACAACGCTAATGTAATTCACAAAAAAAATTTAAAATATATTACATTATATTATTATACTATTATATATCAGCTACTGTAAGCATACCTGTTGGAATCTTGCAATAAATCTACAGCTTCTCTTAGTTGCTCTATCATTGCTATATCAATATTTTGTTCTTCTGATAAATTTATTCTATAACAGAAAACAAAAACATTCAAAAAAAGGTACAACAGCATTTATTAAGGGTAGTCTGAATTTCAGTGTGAGAGGTGCACCTTCCAACTAGCATGCAAACACTACAGGGGGAAAAACAGCCTCTCTGCATACTGGGATTTGCTGAATTTATGGAAAGAACTTCTGAAAAAAACTCTCCAACACTGTCCTTAACTAAGCCCCCCAGCCTAATACATACATAAATAAATGTGATAAAGTAAAACTTTAAGCATTCAATTAAACAGAATGACTTCTAAAATTGAAAATTTATTTGACAATATCTGACTCAAAGGCACTCATCCCGTGTATTGTTTCAGCATGAATAATAAATACAATGAGTTTTTATAAGGGCCAGCTTGCTTTCTTTTGCTTTTCAACATTTATAGTTTTTTGGGGATTAGAAATATAAGCTCCCATTAGTTCCGCCAATAAGGCTCTTTCAGAAAGTATTTATTCTTTCCTCCCTTCAGGTTTGTATCTTTTTTTAATATTATATAGGACTACACTGTTCTGATGAGTGAATTTCACAGTACAGTCATGTTGAATTTCCTTTCCTTATGCACTTAGCAACTGATGTTCACTTGTTCTACTCTGGAAGTAATATCTATAAATTAACGATTGCTTCAAGGTTAAAATTATCTCAAGTAAGAAAAAGAATACAATATGTTTTCTAATTAGATTGATTTTTAAACTGTACATTAAATTTAGATCTTACAAGTTTGGATGATCTTTTTTCAGCAATGCCTTTAATAAACAAAATATCAAAGTACTTAATTAAAAAAGATTGCATTCTACATAGATAAAAAGTTATTGAGGCATACAAATTATTAGTTGTAATATAACATCCACTCTATTCAGCAATAAAACGTAAAACACTGAGCACACACAAAATGCAAGGTTATGCTATTGTCATGCCTCCAAATCTACAAAATTATTAATCAGCAAAGTCATACCAGTCCTGGTCAAACTAATTAAATGACATAGCTAATTATTAATAGATACATAAAAAATACTCACATTTCGTCTGCTTGCCATTGTGTGTCCTCTTCTATTCTCAACAATTCATCACACTCTGCTGCTCTGCTCTGTAAGTAGACAAAAGTGATAATGAGAGCTGAACTTTGCAATTAAGTAGGCAGAGAAATTTTGCTTTCTGTATTTATTTCCAACATATTTCTAATTTATGTAACATCTTAGGTTGGCTGGTTGAAGCAATCCAACACTTCTGCTCTATTCCTCACTCTTAAGATACTGATTACAAGATCTTCTATTCAGAAGATTTTATTGAGGTCAACAGCCCTCAATAAACCCTCCCTTAACTGTGACAAGAAAGTCAAGCAGCACAAGAATTCTTTGTTCTATGTCCCAGATTCCATTTGTGACTTTCTGGCATATAGAAACAATGCTTCAATTAAGCACGATCCCAACTCTCCTTCTCCTGCTCTCCTGCTGCAGCCAGATTTGTTTACAAAGCAAGGAAATTCCAAACATGCAAACAGTGGCAATTATGTACTTCACGCATAATTCATATTTGCAGAATTCATATTTGACAATTTTGACAGCCATGAATCATTTCTTTTTTAAAAGGAACAAATTGTAACAAAAGTTGCATCCAGGAATTAGTGTCAGTCCGCCAGTTATTTTGGGTTCAATGTAGTCAAATTAGGCTCCCCACACCTATAAATATGAAGTACTACTTATTTGAAAACCTGAATCTCTTTTATGCTTCCACTCGGTGTTTTGCTACTCTTTCATCTCAGACAGGCAGGAGAACTGAAGTAGTTCAGTTGCCAGTAAAGACAGAAGCTCTCTGAATGAATATCTATTTGTACTTCTAGAGAAGAAACAGCAGAAAACACAGGCTTATCCTCTTTTGTGTCATGTGTTTGGCACATCAGTTGCATCATCCTGTACCAGTAAATTCTACCCAACTGTGCTGTATATGACACTGAAGAGTGTACCAGCTTCTCTAACACTCTCCAATGATGGCTCATTTCCCAGTGACAATCCCTAGTAGAATGAATAAATCCATTCTTTTTCATCTTTCTTCACCTTACAGGAATAAAGACCATGATGTTTTCCTGTAACAAGGATACATACCACAAGACAACAAAAATGCAGCACTTATTATTGGTGATTTGATATAATTTGTCTTTAAGGATCTCTCAACTGCTACTGTAATGTTTAAAAAATTGAGAAAATGTATTTTAATACCATAACATTACTTCAAAACTTTAGCCACCACAGCTAGCACAAAGTCATCTCGCATCTTAGCAATGTAACAAACACAATAAATCACTGGATTCAAAATATAAAGCAAATAGCACAGAAAAAACCTGCCATTTTTCTTAAAGCCTTAAACATAGAGGATAACTCTCACATATCCTAAATAGAGTTTGGGGTAAATTGTCCTAGATCAATTGTAATAATTTTAAACCTACCTGCTTATTTTTGCCTTATGTATATTTTTAAAACTATTAATATCAGCTGCAGTCTCTTATTCATTAAAATATCTGCTGTTTATCATTCCTGTTTACTCTGAACTTATGAAAGTAGCAGTAATATTTTCCCCCACTTAATATTGTTACAAACTTGCCTTAATGTAGCTCATAAATTCAGTAGTAAGAGTATCCGGTTCATCAAACTGGTTTTCTGTTTCTCGTGACTTATCATTGACAAATATGTGAGAAGATCCTTGATGGAATTCCACTAAAACAGCAATGGAAAAAAAAAAAAAAAGGAATTATTTAAAAACGAAGTTTAAATTCACACTAAAAATTTCAAACAAGTTAAGATCCGGTCATTGTAAACAGTGATGCCAATTGCTAAGTTGTAATAAATCCATTCCCTGGGCATATACAGTTGTATATCAGAAGGGCTGTGGCTTATTGGAGCCAGTTTTGAACAACACCAAGTCTGGCTTGCCAGTATCAGTACAAGAACACAGCTGGATAACTGTGCAATGTTTTAAGAAATTCAGATGTCTTAGGCAGTGACTTGCAATTGAATGCAATTTCAGAGTTACCATCCTGTAACAAACCATCAAACACCCAGCAAAATTATTTAGAGCCTGTCCCAATCTTTTGTCTATGTATACTATTTCCAAGGATATGATCCTATGATTTACCCTCTCCAGTTTGCTAATACACTTTAAAATGAAATAGTTATCTCTCTTCATATTCTACCAAATTCTGATGAGTTCTCCATGGAAGTTCATTTAAGTGGGTAACACTGAGGATGTGCCATCTCCTATTCATGTGGTTTCCACATGCAATTTGCTGACTTCATTCTGCTATTTATTATTAGTATATGCAGAACTTGGAGAACCATTGTTTATCAGTATGTAATGTAATTTAGGAAAATATAAGTTACTTTAAAAAAATTGGATAAAATTAGATCTCTCACAAAACACAAAGAGATTTGCTTGTTTCCAGAGGTGATGCTGACTGACTAAAAAAGCTTTATATATACACTAAGTGCAGCTATAGAAATAGACTCGGTTATTGTACTTTGCTAATTGATATTAGTTGAAGGATAGCATGGCTCAAACCAACTTTAACTTTTCTCCCCTAGTCAGAATCAGATCTTATTAACTCTTGAGACAAGGTGCAGAAAGTTTTTTTGAATTGCTATTGAAAATTACTAGACTCAATTCAGTATAGTAAAAAGTTTCTAAGTAGCATACTTTTTTCATTTTTACACAGCTGCACATGCATGCACAAAGCCTTCTGAGTAAGTAGGCAGGCATGCAATCAACAACAGAATTTCCCTATATTTAGCTTCCATGTTTGTTACATTCCAACCTTTTCTTGAGTTAGCATGGTGACTTGAATCATCCTTTATAATATGATCTTCTTCCACAATGTCCGACATTGGAACATTAAAGCTGATAGTATCTTCATCAGATGGCTAGGAAAAAATAAGAGAAACACTAGTCCCAGCTCAAACCAAGAATGATAAAAATGTACATGTTAACCAGATTGCTCACTAAAGAGCTGCAAATTAACATGGGAGAGAATACCAGAGCATCTAACATGACCACATCCTGTTGTAAGAAGTTGTAGTCACACTGAATATATCCTCACAAGAGGTTTGCCAAGTAGAACAATTCAAATGTCCTCTTTGCCTGTCTTACTCATGGCACTAGTCATCTCCTTGCACTGACACCACTGCACTGAGCTGCTCTCTGTGCTTCCCTAGGGCAGATGAAAATGGGGCCTCCTTGTAGCCACGAAAGTCTGTGGAAACACTAAGCCTCACACCACGCCCCCTTTTTTTTCCCCGCCACAACTCTTCTTCCCAGTTCTACCATGCAGCTTCTGAACTGAATGCCTACAGAAAGCAAGATCAACATCAAGCAAGGCATCATATATATGTTAACTGACAGAGCTGAAAAAAAAAAAAAGCACAGACTCACAAGTACACTAGCTTTTTCTGACTTAAAAGCTCACCCATTTTTTCAGCTCTATTAGCTGGTACACTAAAACACTTGACTTGTATCTAACAAATTTATCCTGTCTGTGACTGCACGGATAGCAGCTGCACAACAAAGCACAGACACAATTCTGTCCCAGGCCACTATGGCTCTGTTTCTCTGCAAGGCCAGTAGTGACCTGCTCAAGTGGGATCTGCTCACATCCCCTCCTGAGGTGAGCTACAGCAAAACCACAGTTTGCAGAAGAGGCCAAGTTTTTATTCTTGCTCCCCTGAGACAGAGAACTTACCACTACACAGTCTCAGAACTTTGCAAATGTATTTTCCAGAAAATCTATGAGTGTTCCTCATTCTTTAAATGCTCTGTGTTTCTGTAACTTGCTACTCTGTGCATACATTTTCCATACATGCATTCTGTAATTATAACTGCTATAATCCAAATAGCACTTTGTTCCATATCCTTGGAAAATATTTTTAAAGGAAATTATATTCCCCATTTTATCACTTCAGACCACTGTATCAAAAAGGATCTGCAATGAAATGTATTACACATAACCAGTTATTTAATTCTAGCTAGTTTCTACTTTAAGTTTGCCATTCTTGCTAATTTTAGATGTTCATAATCAATGTAGAAAGTATTTTTTTTAACTCCTGAAGGTAAAGTTTGTGATAAAGGATGGAGCAAATCCACTTTGCTCTTAAAAACCCTATCAAAGATACATGTGGTTATGGTTATTCCTATTTTCCAAGAATACCTTGGACATGTTGTAAACGTGGACCATGATGAATGTTCTTTCTGATAAACTGCATGTTATTAACTCTATGAATTCATTGGCTCTATTCTTCAACTGAAGGAGAAAAAAAATTAAGGAGGAAAAAAGGGTGTTCAGGGGCTTCATAAAGCCTTTTCAAATGAATTTCAAATTTTAAAATTAATGATATTTTAAAATGAAACCAAGTAGTACCTCCAAGAGAAAATAAATGACACTCCCAGTACCCTAAGCACAAAAGCCTTTTAGATCTGAAGAAATGACAATCCAACAGCTTAAAAAAAAGAAATAAGACAGGTACAATATAAATTAATTCAGACAACCAAGCCAACAGTGAAGTTCCTTCTCTTTCAGGATGTATCTCATATGACATTTAAGTACTAAATTTGATTATTCTAGATCACAGCTCATGCTGTGTTAATTTTTCAACTATCCTTTGAATATAGTACAGTAAAATGTTCCTACACAGATTATGAGAAGTTCTGGATCTGAAACAGGTATCATTTTTTTTTCCTCAGCAGAGTAACACACACTTTGAAGAACATATTTTGGAGTGTTGATATTAAAAAAGGAACAGACCATTCAACTTGGAAACAAAAAAATATTCCTTTAACAGGCTATGCCTCACTTTCAGGACCTACAGAATTCTGCAATTAATTTTCCAGGTGTTTCCTGCCACTACACTATGAAATAAAAGCTGTCCAAAGCAGCCTTGGATAACATGAAAGTACCACTCCTTCACAGGTGTAATACTGTATCCAACTTCCTTCTTCCACAGTTTTATTTTTTATTCAGACAGCAAGAGAAGATGATAATCAAATCAGAATCAAAAATACCTAACATTATTCTAAGACAGAACTGAGATAATGCACTTTGAAAGATTCTTCATATATATTTCTGCTGGTACTAATGTATCATTCATACATGTAATAAAGTGCAGACACCATTATAAGTTCATTCTAATCAATTTTAACAAAAGGAAAAGTAAGGGCAAATGAAGGGAGAAAAATAATCAAAATGCTGTATTTTTCCTAAAAGATGAGGTAAATGATAGACAAGTGCCTTAAGGCAGAATTTGCCTTCAAGTTGCAATGATCAATTCTACAGCAATGCTACAAGATATCTTGCACCTGAAATGCCGAGAATGGCTATAACTGGGAAAACTGATGCTGTAAGGACCCTACAGAGTCCAAGAGAGATATATAAATAGTTCATTTCATCAAGTACTCCCTCTTCTGTGTATTCATCCAAAGTCAATTAGCAAGCTTCCTAAAAAATACATTACTGTTCAAAGAAGCGATTCATTTAAGTTACACATGAAAAATGACATAGCAGTATTTTCTGTAAAATAGTAGAAACTCAATAGCCACTACTCTCCACACTAAACAGAACTTTATATTCATAAAGAAACCTCCAGAAACGTGTTCTAATAATTATGACTGATCATTTAATGTTTATCCAAAGTTTGGTATGTAACTTTCTGGCTATAATTAACAAAACATGTGAGTCTGTATTTGCATCATGCTAATATTTTTCACACAATTCCCATGTGTTACACAGGTATTAAAGGTCACATCAGAAGGAAAGTGCACGGTAAATTTACTACCAAATGCATTTGGGATTACTGATCTCGGCGTCTATTTCTCCTTAAAATAGAGCAGCAGTCAGGTGGTGATAGAAAGTGCAAACCATTCTTACATGAAAAAAGTTTTGTGCTATTAAAAATGTATTGGTTCATTGTTGGTAGTCTTCAAAATATTTTTTGCAGCATTTCAATTGCTATCTTTTGATTACAGGTAACATGATCTATTTTCTAAAGGTGCTATTTATAGCTAAAGAGGAAATCCTGGGATAAAAGTTTCATTAACAAGCCAACTGAGCTTCAGGAAGAGTAAGACTGGCAAAAGGGTTTGCGTCTCTGAACAGACAGAATGCTCTTACAGCTAGAGGTAAACCATTAGAGATTTGTCTAAAATCCATAACAATTCTACTTCATTTCCATCTACCAAGAAACTTGCCCAAACACTTGGAAATTCACATGGGGCTTTTTAAAGTACTATTGTATTTAAAAGACCAATAAGTGAGTAAGTGGATTCATGTTCAATTTGCTTTTGAATAACTATAAATTCAGTACCTAAGCTTGAGTCTTCATACATTTGTTTCAAAACAAAATCCCTTTTCCTCAAAGGAGAACAAAACCACTAAATAATCAGTGTAAAATTATTTTAAGTAGCAAGAAGCTCATCCTTTTAATGCGAGGCATTTCCCATTAGGTCAGACCACAAATCCCATTACTGTGTATTTCAGAAAAATCATCATCACTGATTTACACTGCTAATTATTTATCATTCTATTCAGTTCAACTCCACACAGGTTTAGTAACCTGTTCAGCTAAAGAGTGCCTCAGGAAAGAACTGCTGTGAATCAGTTCTAACTGCTTAGGACAACACTAGTCCTACAAAGCTACCCTTTCTCTTTGCTCAGTCAGACAGCAAAGTTCAGGAAAAGATCTGAAGGTTTATTTTCAGCATTGCCTAGCTGCCAGAATATTTAAACACATTAAAATCTGCAAAGTTTCTTAAGTTTCTACACTATAGCAATCTGCCATAACCACATCACAGAACATATTGAGACTGGGCACTGTAAATTCCCAACAGGAAAGAGTAATCAGGCAAAGAGAAAAATATGCGAGAAATCATCAACTTGTAACCTGTTACCGTGTTTACTTTGTTGAAAAAAGAAGACATGAATTCTGGTTTGTTTCTCATTCTCTAGATTATGTAAACTGCCAGAAAAATGTAGAGGATTTTCACTATTGGCAAGTCTGTAACCATTTGGAAGCAAGTATCTTATGCCCACTCCAGACAGTGGACAGACAAAAAAAAAAAATTAAATAATCAAAAAATCCTTTTATCTTAGTTTTAGCCATTTCTTATTATAAAATTCATGTCAAGGATATGGCTGCAGAGGTTTAAGTCTAAAAATCTTTTAACAATTACCAAAATTAAAATACAGTCAAAATATGAGTGCTGGGAAAGGAGTTTGACACAAAAGGCAGGTAACTTACCTCTGTTGCTGACAAACGTTTATCACCGTTATCACTACCAACACCTGAATCTGAGTCCTTTTTACTTGGGTAGATGTCATCAATACTAGATGTGAATAAAAAAAAAAAAAATCAGTAAAAAGCTATCATAGCATTTACATGTTCTGGTTTCACTTAACTCTGAACAAATTTTAAACTATTCTTAACGGTAGAAGGTGAAATAGCTTAGTAAAGTAAAACACCAAACATTTAATCTGGTGATAGGACAATAGATCAGACTGAGTGGCTAGTTAGCTTAAGGATTAAAGAAATAATAGAAATAATCTGCTACTAGCTTGTTTTTGTCTATACACTATGCAAAACTGCTTACTTATTAGCTAAGCAGTACAGGATTGAAGCAATTTAGCCATGGGAGAAGAAACCAAAATAGTAAAACTCAAAGTGGAGTCAACTGATATAATTGTAACGACTGACCCATTAAAACAGAACTCATATCTCCCTCAGGTGTGAAATAATTATTAACACAGAAACCTCCTTTTGGTGCCTTAAAATAGACCTTGGAATTTAGGTTTTTGAGAAAGTTACTGTAATAACAGCAAAGGCTCTCTATTCTGGTTTCATTACCCAATACGACCTCCACTCATTTTAAAGCGAATTATTAGATGCAATATTCTCATAACCTAACTTTTTTTAAAAATATACCTTATATCCTTTTATTTGCTATCCTGAAAGCTGTGATACTGAATTCAGATTGACACAGCAATTTAAGAAAGGAGTTTTATCAGTCTTCACATGAATAAGGTATCTGATTCATTAATCCCAATCTTAAATTATCTCTTATCAGTAAACACTGAAGATTGTTTTGCAGAAACTACCTTTGGAAATCTAGTCTGCACCATCCCCTTACCCTAACCTGTATTCTCCAATATGACCAAAATACCAAACAGGACATGACATTCCTGTCAATTTTCTTGTATATTAAAAGAACAAAACAGAAAACCAGTAAGTGTTTCCCAATGGAACAGCTACTCTTTATCCTGGATTCTTCTCACCTTTGACATTTATCTGATAGAAAGCCACAAAGGGCACTCCAAAGTTTGGATGAAAACAATTTGATTCAGATCTTATTGAGATGACTGAAAGGGGGATTCCGTAACAGCTTGGTTTTTTTCCTCCCAGGATTTTAGCAGTAACATCTCTACTATTATTCGTATCAACACTTTGTTTTCATTGAGTACTTCTCTTCAAAGATATATTTCCTCTGGTTGGTTATATTACACTGCCCTTGTTAACAAAGAAAGACGGGGCTAAAAGCTGATTTCCAACCAGCTATGGAGATTCTCATAGAAAGGAGCTATTTTGTTCTTGTCTTTAAATCATGGTACAAGATGCCATTTCCTATAAGACTGATACAAGATAGAAGATTTTGCCTCATTTTGCAAACAAATCAGTATATTTCATTTTAAAAGCATCTCAACATTCATGCAGTTCTCTTTGTTTGATAGGCAATTTTGGACGAATTAAAAAAGATTAAGATGTCATGAAGGTGCAAACATACAAATCACATGTAAGTCATAAAACTTTTCATAAAAATCACAAAACACCACATGAAATTAAAATTTTTTTAAAGTGTAGATAGATCGATAGATCACACCAACAACTAATGTAACTACCATCTGATTATTTTCAATGTATTCCAGGAGTCCACCAGAAAGAGGTTAGATTTAAACTAAGGTTCACTTTTAAACTCTTAACTAATGTGCTGTTAACTTTAATCAGAATTGATTTTTAAGTTTCTGAACTCTTACAAGGATTGCATTAGAATAAAAGTAAATGAAATCTCTGTGCAAAAAAGTACACTCTGAAGAGCATCTAAAGAAACAAAACTGTGGAGCCTTACAAACTTTATTGTTTGTAAGTGTTACATGATAAAAACAAGTGAGACTTTCATACATACCTCTCTTCCACAGGTTGTGGCAAATGCTGTGGTTCAATGGCATTAAGATACAGCGAGTCTGCTGTTTTAATCTGACAGGCTTGTACAGTCAGATATTTGAATATATGCACCTTACCCTTTGTACAAATCTGTGGGACATGGAAAAAATTAGGTTTATAACTAGAATTAAAAAAGCAATTTATTCCAAGTGTCACTTAGTATAAACCTCCCTGAAATTCAACTAATATTATAAATTTCACTTAAAGGAAAAGAGATTTTTTTTTTAATTACTAAGTACTTCAATTATATACTGAATTATTTGTGTGTACCAGTATAAATACCTTCAGAGACTAACAAAGAAAACAAGAAAATAATGTATTCTTCTTTAAAAAAATCCAAATGAGCTTTTAACTCGAAAAAAACCAAACATTAAAATATATGGTATGGCCTATTTCTAACTATAAATTGAGTAATTATTTATTTTCAAAATCAGTGTACAATGACATTTAATTAACTAGTGTGCTCTTTATATTTGTGGTCACATTGTTTTTAATAGCGTCCAAGCATACTTGAGATGCAATTTACCTTCATTTTAGAATTTTCTTTTTCTTTAAGTGCACACCTCCTGCTTTGTATTTTTTAGCTTAAATGCATCATCACTATTGATTATGAAAAGCATTTCTCCAATGTAATAAAAATTCCTAAGTATTTCAACAACTGTTGAGCCAGAACATTTGTGGCTTTCAGAGTTGAAGTTTGAATTTACTGTCCAGTAATTTAACAATAACAAAATTGTCCTTAATCAGCAAATACAGGTTACATTCATTTATCTTTATTACTCAAAAGCCTAGAGGACTTTTATTTCATTCTGCATCACAATCTATGAACTTACACTCTAATTTCACATGGATTGGATTGTGTTTTAGACTATTTAGGCATATTTTTAAAGTTAAAGTTAGCAAATCACTGTAGAAGCTTCTAGAACTGGATTCATTTTACCAGAAAGAAAAATTACCCAGGAAGCGTATCACTACTGTTGTTCAAAATTATACACATATTCCAATGTTAACTTTCATATGCAGATAGAAATCATAAAAATTAACAGCTAACAAAATGGATATCTTCTAGATGTGTGTTTAAGTGCTGTATAAATTCATATTGAGAACAGAAGGTATTTTTTATGTCTTATTTAGATACATCCTCTGTCTTATTTAAATATCAACAACTATCAACAGTCTGTGATGACTGAAATTCAGAAGTTTGCAATTGCAGAAGGTGACATTTTACACTCTAAAATGTGCTAGCAGCCATCCAATATTAAGGCACAACTTAAATGATTACTTACTTGTGCAGGTGGAGATTGCAAAGGATTATTCTCAAGCAGTAATACTTGTAACTGCACCATCTTTCTAAAACAAATTGGAATCACAAGCACTTTATTGCAGGAAAAGTCAAACTTTACCAAGGGAAGCTGTACTAGTTCTAAAAGTAATAAAAAGGAGAGAAGGTGTTATATCTGTTTTTATTTTTGACATAAAATAATAACTTATTTTCAATAACCCTTATTTTGGATTCAGGAAAAATACAAACTCAGGGAGGAATAAGACAACATTTACTCGATTTTATACTGGGAAATAACTGAGTGTTGTTATGCAAGTGACAATAAATCCTAAAACAAATACTTTGAATTTTTTTCCCTGAAATTCAGCTGACAGTTCCCATACTGCATTCAGACACTTATTTAACTTAAAAGTTGCCTAGAATCATAAAGATACATTGAAGAAACCTCATACACTGTTCTTCAGTGGATACCAATGAATGTTATATTCTGCAGACCCAAATGGAATAAGTTCAAACACAAGGTAATACCTACTTTTTAATAATATCTATTTATATGATTAAAAATACTTGCAAAATTATAATAAGAAGAGCTACTGTAAAGATACTTTTTTGTTCATTTCTTTTTACCTTGGGGTAAAACTTCGAGGTAATTTCTTCTAACATTCAGTTCTTTTAAAGATTTCAGCTGGCCTATCTGCTGTGGCAAAGCTGTGATTTCATTACAGCTGACATCCTACAGTAAAACAGCAATAACAAATAATAATGAACTTTCAGCTCCTACATGTTCCATAATAAAAACATAGCTAATATGCTATTATCATTGTGACATACTATTAACATGAAAAAACTGCAACAGTCTATGTCCTGTAGTCACAACAAAATAAAAAAATACATGGGAAAATAATTGCACATTAGTTAAAATCAGAGCAAATTGTTATTTGGAGAAGAAGCTAATTTTGAAAGTTAATTTCTATAGAAATATTCAAAACCACTTACTTAACAAGTTCTATTTTTTTTCTCTTTTCTGCATATGAAGAATTCAGTATAGTGATTTTATAACCAAATATGTTAGGATGAAATGTAAAAATCCTAGTGTGTGGATCTAAGTTTTCAAAAAGGTTCTTGTTGATGGCATATTTAAGCAAAATAATAATAATAACAATACTAGTAATACAGCAATAACATTCTGTAATGATGCTCAGTAAAATGCATATCATCATGGCACATAGTAGACCATAATGAAAAGGGACAGAGCTTACTTGGCATTACTTAACTATTTCAAGCAAGAAACTGCTCTGAATGTGTATGAAAGATCAACTTCTTGGATTAAGTCAGTGATGTGACAATTTTTAAATACTAGCTATCATTTTTGCTGCCAAATGGACATTGACACCTCTGCTCACGTCCCAGGCAACCTGCAAATTTCAGTAATGTCCCAGTTATGCTGTCATTTCAGTACTAAAAGCAGGAAATAGCATCTCACAGTATGTAAATGGAGTAATGCTCAATTATCCTGAAAAGGCAACTGAACACTCCTACTCTCTCAACTGTTTCAAATGCATTTATAAATATCTGGGAG
Source organism: Taeniopygia guttata (assembly GCF_048771995.1). Classification (NCBI taxonomy): domain Eukaryota; kingdom Metazoa; phylum Chordata; class Aves; order Passeriformes; family Estrildidae; genus Taeniopygia; species Taeniopygia guttata. The sequence continues at coordinate 60,134,639 of NC_133024.1, read as the reverse complement.
CTCTTAGACTACAAAAGTTCAAGAAGACAGATTTCCAAGTCATGTCTTTGAAGATGCTTGCTTTAATGCCAGTCAAAAGCTTTATATTAACACCCTATCTTTGAGCCTAAAATCTATTTAACAAAAAGATTATAGAAATGTGATCTGGCAAGGCTTTTCCCTGTATCCAACAAGTTTCTTCTTGCAATAGAATCCTACTGCTGCCAAGATTTCCTTCCCTTCTCAAAACACAGTCAGGAAATTACTGTAGCTTTTAGACAAGGAAATTAAAAATCCCAGCTAATGAGTGCATTTTTGCCCAAGTTGTCACAGAGTTTGGTTAATTGCATTGTTCCCTGATAATTTATTTTTAAAGCTTTACTGTTCTATTTTTAATTTACAGTCCTTAAATTACTTCATAATTAGATACTTGATTTTTAGGGCACAGAATTTAAAGTCACCTTGTGGCAAGGAAACTCTAGACTAAGTGTACTTAGGCACGCACACCAGAACAAGCCAGGGAAAGAGACAGAGAATTCTAGAGGAAGCATCAAAAAAAGAAAAAGAAAGCTGGCAGTGTGTAACCTCAAAAACAAAGTTCACTTCCACTTACAGCCTTTCAAAACATCCTCAATAAGACTGATCTGTTGTGACAGCATGTCAGCATTCACAAGATCTCTAGAGACAGCAGTATCCTTTAGCCTACTAAACACTGTAGTCCAGCTTGCTTTATTATTGTGTTTGAATAGCCATGGAAAACAAAGACTTGTAACATTTATTCGTAGTTATGCTCTTGACTATTATTAGACTTTATGAGTGTATATATGACAGAGACAGTGTTAAACTTTCTGACTACTTTGGCAGTAATGGAAGCAATACTATCAAACATGGTTTCCAAGGTAGTAATTTTTTAAGGAATTATGCAACCACCATTTTGGAACTTGGCTTCAAGGATATGCAAACACTCAAGTTCCATGGGGAACTAGTATTTGCTGACAGCAGACTTCTTGTATTAATTCTATTTTGTTCTCACCAGATAGACCATGTCCTGCCATGACAAGGCAATTTGTCAAAATCAGAGAAATGTAAGGGTCTTATTTAACAATTATTAAATTAAGGAAATTTAACATTAATTTCTGTGGCATGAAGCTCAGTGGCATGAGAGCAAAATCATCAAATGTTTCCCTTTGTTTATGGTAATGTTTAAATGGCCTTAAACAAATCCAATTCAGCATGTATGTTCAGCAAGATAATCAGAAAAAACAATAAGGTACTCTGACTCTATATTAACATATTTATTCATACACACACAGAAGTTTATCCAAACCATTCAAATTGAGGTGAACTTCCTCCTTACACAACTTTAAACTCGGGACTACTGACTGAGCCATTATTCCTAAAAACCACCTGGGTTCAGTCAGAGCTTGTGACACAGAAGCTATACTGAAGAGTAAAAAGAAGTTACACAGTATGTGAACACATGGACCCTTTTAGAAAACAGCAGGCAGCAAGTCCCACGCAGTCAGGCTGCTGTCTCTGATTAGATGAATGAGGTAAAGGACATAAATCCCAGGTGAGAAATTTGAAGGCTTCCAACATGAGATAGGAGCATCCCAGAGATGGAGAGGGCTGTTACCTGAAGAAGGCAGAAGTGCAATGCCACCTGATAGGATGGAGAATGGAATTTTACTATACATCTGATAGTTTTGGGTACAATTACTGAGCCATCTCTGCCCAATTACTTTTCCTTAGCAGAAAGTAAGTTTCAGATTATCTTCACACTAATTTTGCACTCTCCTGGCTGACAGTTGAGGCATGATTGAGTCAAAGATTTTTTTGCAGCAAATAAAAGTAAACTTACCAACCAAATCTTTTGCCAAATAATTACAATGTATTGCACAGGGAGAAAAACTTATGCTACAAGAACCAAAATAAGTTAACTGTCAGAACCCTAAATTTAAAAGAATACCTGAAAGTTTTCTGCAAGTAATATCAAAGTTATTCTATTCTACAAGTATGAAATTCATAAAAATACATACCTGTAATAGGAAAACTATTACCTATCCCATTTTGGAGGATAGAAGGGGAAATGCAGAGTTTATTGGAAAGATCTAATTTGCAGCAAATGGCGTTTGCCTCATTCTACAGTGACTATAGGGGTAAATTTTGTATAAAATAGTAGATAAAAAGAACCCTTTGCTATGTCCATACAGATCTCACTGCATGCAGCTTGTGAAACATCTAGGGAACCTGAGGCTGCTCAGAAATGTCCTATGGATATGAGAACTGCATGGGGCCGGGTGGCATCTCAGGGTCTATCCCGTGGCCCAGGCCAGCACCACCACTGTGTGCACACCAAAACAACAGCACTCCCTGCCAGAGGGCTGGGTGATGCTTCTGCTTGACTTCCACACTATTCAGGCTGGCATTGCTCTCACACAGTTTAACATTTTGTGCAACAACTGTAACATGACTTCATGTTTTTTGTTTGTTTCCTTTACTCATTTTAGAACAATGATCACCTTATTATCTAAACTGCTTTACAGTTTACATGCCAACACAGATTCCCCACTCTCAATCCTACCACTATCTGCTTCTCCCAATACATCACAGTTATGTCATTTCTAGTTAAATAGTGCAACTCATTCCACTAGAAATGTACCAAACACACATGGTGGCATCAAACTGTGTAATCAGGTCATCTGAACAGACTCATGCTCAATTTAACAAAAACTTGTTTTTCATTCAGCCCCTCCTCCCCAAAGCCTTCTAAATCACAAAGAACAAGCATCAGACCTTTTCCAGTTTTCATATATCTTCTAGGCTACCAAAGTGACATGTAACTAGAGCTCTCACATGAAATACTTTTAGAGCAAACATTGTTTTGCTCTTCATGACAAACAGTAATACAAACTATACTATAACTGGAAAGCAATATGAAAATCCAGAATTCCAAAATTTAAACACGATGTACTTGAACTTAACAAACCAAATCTGCTTTGGGTATAATCAACACTGATTTCAAGCTTTTAGTTTTTATTAAACTTTTTACTAAATTTAACTCAAATTATTTATAAAACCGGAACCATCACCTTCTATTGTGTCTATTTTAAACACAACAAAAACAGTGCTATAATCTAACATATTTTTAAGAATAATTAAATGAGAACCATCTGTGTAAATCTCACTAAACCCACCACACACACAAAAAAAATTAAAATATTCAATAAGATAAATTAATAATGCTCGCCAAAGAAAACAAACTTGGTAGACTTGAACTGAGTCATAACTCAGAAAGGAAAAGGTAACTACCCCCACCATCCTCATGAACAACCATATCAATTGTAATACATAACAGAAGCCTGATACCACAGGATGCTGCTCAAGAATATCAGAAGTAAAAAGCCCCATAATTGCCACTTCATACCACCTATGAAGAATCAATAGCAGGGTTGGGGTCTCAAGCAATGTTATTAATTTCTGTAATTTAATTTATTGGAGGAACTACTATTATAAAAACAAGAATAGGACAATAAGGCAATTTCAGGCACAGAAAAACAATGCAAGGTAAATGCTGTCAATGGAGATAACAGCATCTAGAAGGAAGTTCACACCTGATTGCTTTACTATGCATAAAATATAGTTTGTCAATTTGTATCTCAAAAGGTCAAAATTAATAGAAATAATCAGAAGACTTATGTCATAAAGAATTCAGAGTCTCAGCCTACAATATATAGCAGAAGAAGATAAAGGGAGAGAAAGGGAAGCATTCTCATACATATTTTGCAGAAACATGTACAATTAAATTAATTTAATGCTATTGTACCAAATAAGTTTTGCATTTTCAGACTGTCATTGACTGGACAATATGCTCTAAATGATCAACTGCTTGTAGAAACAGTATTCGTGTAGACAGCCTTGACAACAAGGGGTATAATCATTTTGTAGATCTGTTTAGATGGGTGTTCCAGGAAAGGAATTCTGCATGACAAATGTAGTGAAATAAAATTAAAATAGACTGATAAGACCAGTATCTCGAGTGGAAGGCAGTGTGGTAAGCAGATAGTAAAAACACAGAAAAGAAGTAGGAGGGGAGTGTGCTATGGGGGGGGGGGGGGGGGGTACAACCTTGCAGAGCCTGATGTGAGAACTTAAGGACTTGATACAGTGAAACAGGGAGCCAGGGCAGGCAGTGAGCAGCACTGGTAAAGATAAGGAACTTTGAAACTGAGTTTTCAATGAACCAAGGGCAGTCATGTTGTTTAAAATAATCCTCAAGAACATAAAGGAAACTTCAATTGTGTTACTATCCAGCACACTTGAGAAATTAAAAAGGTCTGCAAACTACATTATAGCATTAAGCACTTGTTCAAATATATGCGAAAAATGAATTTTACTGTTTCTATTTAAATTCAAAAGAAGTCAAAATAAAAAGTAAAAAAAAGATCAGTAACATACCAATTCCATTAACTGTTTTAGCTGACCTATCTCTTCTGGAAGGGAACCTAGCTTATTGTTACTTGCAATTAAGACTTTTAGAGGAAGACCACACAGGCAAGCTGGCAAAGAAGAAAGCTGATTTCGACTGCAATAAAACAAAACAAAAAACATTAAAACCATCGGTGATGTTCTACTGTATACTCACAAACTCTGAGAGCTGCAAAATGTCTGCATTTTGGTGGGTCATATTTTATGCAGATAAAATTGAAACTTTCAAAAGGCAATAATTAAGAAGACACTTGCACATTAGAAACACCTGATCATTAACTAACAATATTGCAGAATTTACCACTGTGGAAAAAAATGCATTGTATCAGTTTAAGAACATTGTAACAAATCTGTTTGTCACAAAGAACAGCTGTTTCCCTTCCTAATGAATACAGGAAAGTCAACTGTGACAGTATTTTACAAATATTTAAACATTCTTGTCGTTTTATATGCCGTTAAAATGGATGCCTTTTGTTCCAGCTGAAAGACAAATATATAAATAACAGACAAAATGGTTATTTTCTCAATTAATTTAAAGCGCATTTATAGAAGAATACTTGGTATATCTTGTTCTATGGTTCTGTGCTATTAACCCAGGTAAATACAGCAAAAATTTCTGGGACTATCAATGGTTAATTTCTTCACAAGATTCATAAGGTAGAGCTTAAAGATGACACATGTCCTGACCCTTTGTGATGTCCACAAGATTATAAATAGTAATTTGTGGCTCAATTTCCAGAAGAAACTTTATGCCTATCAGAAAAAAACGTAATAATTACTCTCTTCTGGAATATTTTTAAATGTCCTTAAAATACAGCATTTTCTTTCTTATGATTAACATGTAGTAAAACAATGAACAGTAACTTGAAGGGGCACCCCAGTATAAACCATTTTTATTAGCTCCTGCCTACATGTTAAGGCTTCAGAAAGCAAAGATATGTGACTACACTCTGGAACACATGGTAAAAACTGTCCTGTGTTATTTCAGTAGGAGTTGCAATATTGACATAAAACAAAGACAAACAAAAACTAAAATTCCACAAGTTGCAAAGCATTTCTTCAAGAGCCAGACCAGTAGTGTGCTGCATATAGAGATGCATATTCATGCTCTACAAAACAGTCTCAAAATGTTGTACAAAGCAAACTACCATCCTATCTCTGTTGTGCATGCCAAGATACAGAGATATCAAGTAACAAACCCAAAGAAAATAAAAATGATATCTCCAACTTTTAACCAGCAAAAGCTGAAAAACAGTATGAATGCTTATTGTGGAGCCAGGCTTCTTAATTTTAATGTCCTTACAGAAGACTAAGACACAATTTTTTGAAAAATTACCTGGAAGTATTTTTGCAAGTTCAAAGAACTCAAATGGAGGAAGCCTAGTCTCTAAAATAGTAACCCTATGCCGCAGATGAGACTCAGATAAAAAATAAGTAAAAACAATTTTTAAGCTCCACAGAACTCAAAAGCAACCCACTAAGAGATAACGAACAGAACATAACCAGGGCAAGTGAGTAATAAATCATCATTAGTTTCAAAGGAATTTCTTTAAATAAAACATGAACAGTATCCACCAATGCCAAAAAACTATATACAGATCTCTTGGCATCACTTGGTAATGCTATTCAACATATGGGCTCTGCTGGTAACAGGCAGAAAAATATGCATTTTAAATCTATTATGTATTTCTTGCCAAGACGCAACGTGGTTAGAAAGTCAAGGATGTATTTCCTTCTTCAGACTCTTCAATACATTCAACGAACATGGGGAAGGGCACATCCAAGTAAAGGGGGAATTTTAAACTGAGAGAAATGACCTTATTTAATCAAATAAAAAATTATTTTTATTTTAACCAATTTACTGTCATATGTGATATAAAATCTATTATAGTTTTGTGATGATTCAAATTCCATCACTACAGAGTTTTAATTTACTGTTTCATGACATTGAATTATAACTAAGTTAATTCCTAAATTTACCAAGATGTTTTATGCATATTTAATAATTTAATCCAGTTTTAAGTTCTTCATGTATATCTAATAAACACTAATTCAAAATTTCAAGTCCTATTTCTTGTATGTGTGCAGATACTCAGGACACACTATTCCACTTAAATTTTTAAGACAAAATAGTGTTCCACAGTGGCCAAAACTGCAGTATAGTAATAATAGAGACTTGAGAAAATAAGACATGAGAAAGGTCTTCAGTGTTGATAAAACTGATGATCAGAACTTCATTCCCTGAATTTAAAAGGCAGAGAGCCACTTCACCTTCTACTCAGACCTCATTGTAACAAAGAGCAGACTGATATATCTTCACTATTACAGTTTTTACACATTAAACTGCAAAGAAAACTCCACACCTTACCCCAACTGAAAAAGGGCTCACCTGCCCTCCATCAATAGCACATGTGCATTCAGCTCTACTTTTAACTAATAGCAATTCTATGTACTGATTAGTAGCCACACAGATTTTTCCTGGAAAGGAGGAAAATATGTCTAATTCTTTGCCACCTTCTCCTCAAAAAGGCAGCAGCTATATTTCTTTCATAATATGACTATGCTAGTGATAGATATAGTATCACAGTCTTCCATTCCATTCCCCATTGTGAAAACTATAAATCCTCTGTCCCTCCATCTTTTTAATTGCAAAATGTATGTCAAGCTTTACAAAATCCGTCATCAGAAGTGAATTTTTAAAAAAAGTGAATTAAAAAAGTGTGGACATAATTATCATTCCAGATTTGTTAGAAGATTGGAGGAAAGAACTGGATTAATTTTCTTGGTTTTCTTTTAATAATTATTTTTACATTTTGGCATTTACAATGCCTTCATACAGAGCTGTCTCTGCAGCCAGTGAGCTTTTGCATCACCCTTTTCAGTACCATAAAAAAATATGGTCAGTTCCAGAACCTTCTAAAGTGCAGACAAAAAAAGTTTTACATATTTGCAAATAAACAAAAAAATGTGGCAAATATAAACTTACCTCAAATTTAAGTAAGTTAGCATTTGCAAGTTTACTATGGCATCTGGTATAACTTTGATACAATTGTGGTATAGATTTAGTGTTTCCAGTGACACAAAATGGCACAACTCCGTAGGAACTTCAGTTAACCTATTCTTGGATAAATCTGAAAAGAGGAAAAAGACAGAAGGTACATTTTTTGAACTATTAGAAAGACGTACTATGAAAAGCTGCAATTTTTTAAAGTAAGTGAATAAATATAATTTACAGGAAGACAGCAAATTAGATCAGTGTATTTATTACACAAAGTAAAGCTACTTCATAAAATTCCAGATTTTACAATTTTGAAATGGAACAAGTTGCATATAAAAGAGCAAACATTCAATTAGGATTCATTAGATCTAATAAAAAGTAATTATTTGCAGGACTCAATATGCTGAGGAAATAGTTGCAAACAGATCCCAAAGCTCATTAATATATCCAAAGATCTAGCCAATACACAGTTAGATATCTGCAAATAATGACAGCATTGAGAGAAAACAAGCAGCAAGCAAACATCTTTAATTTATTTAAACAGTTAAATAAATAATTCAAGTAATTCTTCAAACTGGCCTGTATTTCCTGGGTCTAAACCATTTATAAATGAATGCTACCCAAATGGTCTTCAAGACCATTCTAAGCACACAGTCACAAAGGAAAAAAAGGAGGAAAAAATGTTCCTGAGGTTACTTAACTATCACTGTAAGAAGAACAAGGTATCATAGTACTGATGTGAGCTCAAGTCATAAAATAATTATGCATGCCAGCATTCAAGTAAATCAACAGGATTCAAATCATTGGTTAAACAATGTTGCAGAACAAACATCGTATCCTCAGAAACTACACAAATGCTACCTAACCATGTCACCAGCCTGATAACCTCACCTGAAGAATGATCACTTGTCAAGTGGAAAGAGCAGGAATGTACCTACGCAAAAAGTGAAATGCCTGATGGTGAGGAAAAAATAGAACTTAATGATCTCCTCACTTCACTCCTGCTATTTTAAGCCTAGTGCCTGATCCTTCAAAGCTTATTTCAAAGCTTTCTTAAATTAAAAAGCAAAAAGCAGCCAAAGTATGGATTATTTCCATGGCCCTGATGATCTGTCTCCTGTCTTTAGGGCCATAAATTATATTTTTGCTTCTCATGAACAAACAGGTAGAAGCCTGAAGAATTTTTTAAGTTCCTTTCAAGTTTGCTGTGCAGAAGCACAGCTTGAATTCAAACCTATCACTAGTCAGAAGGACTTACTAGTTTTGTTCTTGTCTCCTGCAATGCGAGTTTAAATTCAGCACATTCTATTCTTGCCAGCCTCCACTTGGCTTCACCTCATTGCTTCCAACAAGAAGTTGGTTTCATTACTCCATCCCCTACCAAGACAATTGTGATGGCCTACAGGCACAGTAACTGAGAGCAGCTCTGCTGACCCTAATGGTAGCATGATTGACTTGAGCATCTCAACCAAAATTATTCACTTCTAAGTTACAATACAACAGCAACTCTAACTGCTCTGCTTTCTCTTACCAGGCTTTGATGGTGGTTAGATGCAGCATTACCTCACCTTCTCCTTCCCTTCATTTCTGACATCAAACTAAAGTTGAGTGACTGTTACTATTGTTTCAAAGCAGGAGAAAGCTCTTCATTGTTCCTCTAGTTTAGTGCTTTAATTCTCCACTGCTTTCTATTTATCCTGAGAGCACTTGTTTACCAGCATGGCATTCAAAAAGAATTCTGCTGCCTTCCTAGCTATGTTTATTAACAGATATTAACCAAAGACTGCCATGCTGTAACTTTTTGAATCATACAGGAACTATTCATATTTTACAACTCAAGTGCAAAGAAAACCTCACTTTTTAAAATCATACTTTCCTGTAGTGACATTGCCAGGAGTATCCTGGTCACTTTCTCCTTTAAAGTGTAAGGAGCAGCAAAATCCAGATGAGTGAACTCTCCTGTCTAGGGTGAAAACAACTTGTATGGCACTAGATGGAGAGTAACAACCCATCCTTCACCTGATCCTTCTCCAGTGATACACAGATGAACACCTGTGAACACTAAAATGTTACTTCTTCTCAAGCTCCTAAAACTGCAGCCTGCCACCTTAACTCCCTCTTCATGCCTGTTCTCATTTATCTTCACATCTAATAAAAGACTGCTGCCACAATATTTGACTCACTCTTAAAAAATTCCAGTATCTCAAAAAGAAAAAACGCAACTAGATGGACTCCACTCCTAAAACAGGCAATGCTAACAGAAATAAATGCCCTTTTTTGTTATTTGTTGCTACATTTTGTTCTCAAGGTTTTAATTCTGTTAAAATGATGAGAAAAATAGAAACCACACAGATCATCACAGACAAATCCCTTCCTGTCATCTAAAGGACCATGGGGTTTAGGACACACTATATGCACAACCAATCTGTTGTTGTGTAGTTATCACAGTAAGAGAATTTCAACACTTGTATCTAATGTTGCTTCCTAAAAAATGATAATGATAACAATAAAAATAATTTTAAAAAATCTAATCTATTCACAGTATAGGGCAGATGAATAAAAACTGCACATTTTATTTACACTGTTGTAACATAATAGGAAAAGCAGAAGTTTGTCACAATAATTTACTGATAGAAGGTATTATTAACAGGAAATCTGAATGTCTTTGTGAAACACAGTACGGGAATGGAATCTGACATACAGAATGCCCATCACATTTTTAACTTGTGGTATAACTTTTCCTAAAAAATAGACCTCCCTGATCATATGGAAGTTAAAGAAGAAAGCAGATTGCTATTATACAATTCTAGAATGAATATGAACCTCTGTACATTATACAGCTGTGAAGAAAGCTTAGCAGCTTTCTGAAAATTCCACACAGGAAAGCACATGTTGTAAGAAACTAAAAGGAAAGCACCCTGCATAACAGTTTTATACAGTACCTTATAAGCCCATACAAACATGTAGAGAAACCTCTTAAGTTCACATAATTATTATGTTAGTACTTCATATGAAGGTACTTTTGCCTCAATTTCTGCATCTTACAGTAAGTCTCTATAAAACTCAGTGTTAACCTGAAATACAAGTTCTAGCATAAAATACAAGGCTTAAGACTTTAGAAAACTGCAGAATCATTTGAGCATACTGAAAAAAAACAGTATGCCTGTACCTCAGTTTTGTCACCATTCATAAACTTTCTGAAATTTTTTTTTGCTAAGGCATTTTTGGGTTATTTAGGAAAAAGGAAGAATGCAGAAACTACATTTTTAAACCACTTGTGACAATATGTTTAAAGTACAGAAACAACAAGTTGGCAAACCCTTAGTTTCTTCCTGCAATTCTTTAACTCCACACTTCCCAAACTGCTAAGCTGCACACTCCCCTTATGGCACTAGTTTGAAGAATAACATTTCATGGTAATTACTAATAATGAAATTATTACAGACTTGGTTTTTGCTAAAGAAATGGAAATGAACAGAGGGGTGGAATTTGCTCGTGTTTAAAAGAATTTTAAACAAGGGAGATCTAATAAATTAATGAATCTATGATAGCAGAAGAACATTTCACGGTTGCCAAGACAGTACAGGTAGGTTTCACCTGAGGTCACTATTTCCTGTAACTTCCATTATGAAATAGGTGACACAAACACGAAACAATGAGGCAGGGGAGACCATGTAATGGAGTGAGCTTCCTGTTTTAAATTAAATACACCATTCATTCATTATTTGTGACACCGAGACATTTTCAAACTACATCTGGCTTCACTTCATCTTTGCCTGCCAAGAACAAGTTTGTTAAAACTCCAAAATAAAGTAACAGAACACAAGAAAATAAGCAAGCCAGTTTAGAAAAAAATTAGACGGAATCTTGATCTTTAAAAGAGTCAGCAGAATTCTGGCACAATGACACGGCTTTTGTATGAGAAGTGTTACTATGTTGGAAGACAGACAGGAACTACACAAAATAAGCACTTCCTTAGCTTGGAGTGAACAATAAAAAGCAAAAAAGTTTACACTGGTAAATAAGCATTTAACAGGAGACTCCAAGCCTTGTTTGGTAACTAGCACACTGCCATTACTGCAGTAATTACTGGCCCCCATCCCTGCGGCAAAACCTTTTCATTCCTACAGCTCTGACAACCTCCACCACACAACCAAGTGCCACCACTGAGAAGGACCTTCCTGACTTCACAATTTACAGCCAGATAACCAAGTGCCACTATACATATATATACTATATTTGCATGGTATAAAAAACTGCTCTGTAGAAATCAAAATGGTTTTGTCAAAATATCCAAAATAATACCAGAAGTCAAATAGTGATTTTTTTTTTTCACTAAAACTACTGAAATGCTCCAATTTTGCTACTTTCCAGTGATTCATACATTTTAAAATATCAGTTATTAGTACATTATTAAACTAAAATCGCACACTATTTATGGAAGAGCTAAACAACTGAAGACTTTAAATTTTAAAACTAATTCCTTAAACAAATATGCACATGCACTGCATCATAAGTCTTGACAAAGAACTATAAAGAAAGCAGTTTATTAAAAGGAAATAATTTACACATTTCAGATGTTAGACAAATTCAAGTTTATGTTTTATAAGTTCTATAAGTTTATGTTTCTCGCACACAAACCTGTAATAGACAAAAACTGAAATTGTGCTATAAGCATCTATCCATCATTGAACTAGAAAAAAAATTAAATATATCTATATATATATGAAATATATGTACTTGCTATTAAGTTCCTGAAATCAAGAAATTGCAAGGGAAAAAAAGTCACCCAAACAACCTTAATTCCAGGCCACTAAGTTCCTTTTTTTCTGTAGGATTCAGCACTTATTGAATAAAAGATAGGAATCATTTTGAAGAAGCTATTGGCATTTGCACTAAAACACCATTCAAGGTATTCAAATGAGATGTCTGAAATGCGTTTGACAAGGAATTCAAACAATTCACTGTAAAAGCCTAAAAAAAATACTAGGTTCAACCCTAATTTCATAATGTAAATAAGAACGTTAGAAAATACATAAGAAGCCTATAAGGGCATAATCACATAGAGCTCTTCCTTTTATACTGTAAGCTCCCCATAGTTTTATCAGGCTTTGAGGAAGCCTGTATTTTCTCATTAGCAAGGTACATCTTCATTGGGAACTGAAGCCACAAATGATGGCACCGTATCTTGGACTCCTTTTGGAATATCTACTTAAAGTGCACTTAAGATCTTTGGCAATGCTGTCCCCCACTTCAGCAGAAGGGAAGTGATCTACTATCAGTATAATTGCACCTATGAGAATCAATCAAATGTCAAGGCTCTCTAATGAAGCAATTACTTTTTTCTAGCCTTCCCCCCAAATGGTAGGAAAATCCACCATTCTAGAGACAAATGCTATCCATCAGTCATGAAAACACTAATGGAACTATGAAGTACTACATACTTTTAAGACATGCCATACAAGCTGTCATTATCTCCATACTCACAGCAGGATACCTACTCATCCTCTCCCTACACCAGAATTTATGGATAATATCCTAGGTGTACAGCTAGCTTTTACTGCAGTCAGCAACTTCTAGGACAGTGATGCTACATGAGTGACAAAGTGGTAGCAAAGATCTCCACTGCCTCTGGCATCAAATGCATTCTGCTTTACCCATGACAGTTAAACAAAAAAAAAAAAAATACAAGGCATTTCTTCACTAAGAGACATTTCTATCTCAGTTACTTAGCAAACAGAGTAACAAATAACAAAAGACAAAGAACATCCAGTAAAGTAAAAACAATCCTGCTTCCCTATTAAAAAAAAACATGACACAGTAATGCATAGGCTCAAAAGCTTTTCCTTCTGAAAGTACAACTTGTATCAGATTGAAAAAAGGGAAGCTTTAAAGTTGATTCCTAGCAAATTCATCATTACTGATCCAATAGTATGCAACAATAGCATCTGATCCCATAGTATGCAACAAAACATTGATCAACCCTGAATCCAGAGATACAGCTGCTGAATTAAAATATGTAGAAAGTGCATCTGTCTCAGGCAGAAAGATAAAAACATACAGACCTTGCAAAACTAGTATTTTGGAGAGATTACAAAGCAACTCTGCCATTTCATACTCTTGGTAAGCACTTCTTTTGAGCACTGTCAGTAAATTGTACGTTTCCATCTGTCTCCCATTCATTCATTTAAGAACCAACATTAAAAATCTCCACCTCAAAGCCACAGTTAAATTAAGATTATGCTAGAGATGTAGGAAATTTCAAAGTGATCATACATCTACTTTTCTATCGACTTTTCTTTTAATCAGTAGATTTAACATATCAAAATCTTCTTCTTTACCACTGTGTATAATACGTGGGCAAGTTAAAGGGCTAATACAGAGAGGAACTAAATGCGGGATTTAGAGAAAAGGGGAAAAAACCCGACTGAATAAAAACAGGCTGAGAACAGGAAATCGTAGAGCCTGGCAGAGACGTCACCACTAGAGGGGGCCCCGATCTCACAGACTTGGCCAACACCCTGAAAGGGTGTTTCTCCTTTGCTTCTTTCAGAGACCATCCCCAGCGGATGCAGGGGATAGAAATAGGAAGGTTCACTTTAAAACCACCACTGGGCACTCATGTGAACCTGTCGCCCACCAGAGTTTTCAAAAGATTAAAAATGTGGCTGCTCAGTTGCAACCAGTACTGCAGGAAGCCAATATATACCCTGATTTCCAATAGAGCTAAGCCCTTAAAGAGTCTATTCTGAAATAGTCACATTGAAGTACCTTTCCCCAAACTTCACTCAGATGATGCAAGAATATAAGGCATCCCTGAACCCTCTGTAGTTCAGCAATAGCAATGTTTGGCCAAAATGATGATACATTTGACAAAGACCCTCTTTGCATTCCACCCCAGCAATTCTTATTTACTCTATTCCATCCATCACTCCACAATGGAATACACAGGTTACTTTTCCACAGTAACCTGCAATAAAGCATGGCCAAATGTAAGAAACATGCACCCTACATTTTTTCTTATGTAGTGCACTAACTAGCTTGGAGCAACCCAGCAGCTTAATTTGGCTCTCCCAGGGATCCCAAAATTTTGTGAAAACATCAGGGTTTTTTGTTTCCTCTGTGTGAAATAAGAGGGGAAGGAGGGAGCAAAAGGCTAGCATATTCTTATTAATATCTCCATGGCACACTCCAATTCCAAGGACATGAAACAAAATTTCTCTGCAACAAACATGTTCAAAAGAGTACCACATGTCTGAAGGCATATAAAAATGAAGGTTACTATAGTAGTCTGCTTCATTATTGTACCTGCTTTTAGGTGACAATATATAACATTTTAATTTCTCCTTTATCTTCTATTTCTTCCTTTTAAGGACAACAATGGTTTGGGGTTAAGATTATCAGAAAAAAAATCCTCTTGATGCATCTCCCAACAGACTCCCTAAAAGACTCCCTAAAAACATACAGTAAGACTATAGGATTATTCCTGCAGACCTCCATGTGGGTATGAACAGATGTGGTCTGTGGTGGACTGATCCTAGCTGGCCAACATGTGTCCACCCAGTGGCTCTATCACTCCCACCTTCAGCAGGACAAAGAGACAAAAACACAAAGCGAAAGCTCATAGATCAAGACAAGGATAGGAGAGATCATTCACCAATCACTGTCATGGCCAAAAAGCAGGCTCAGCTTGAGGAATTTGATTCACTGCCAGTCAGTAAGAGAGTAGGGTAATGAGAAACAACAACAACTAAAATCACTTTATACTCCTTTTCCAGACTAAACCTCTCTAATGATCCTCCTATTTCTCCCCCAGCATCCATGTCCCTCAGTGGTGCAGAGGAACAGGGAATGGGAGTTGTGGTCAGCCCATAAACACTTTGTTCCTGCCACTCCTTCCTCCTCTTTCCCTACTCCAGGACAGGTTCATCCCATGGATTACAGTCCTTCATTAACTTCTCCAATACAGGTCCTTCCCACAGACTGTAGTACTCCAAGAACTGCCCCTGTGTGGGTCCTCTTGCCCTGTGAACCTCATATAGGCACCCAAACATTTGTACTATGAGATGGAAAAAAAGTAACTGGCAATAAACATGCTCCATCAACACAACAAACATTTGGTATGAAACCAACTTCATGGCTCATGAAGAATTCCTTCTCCCATGCCTTCCACACAAGAGGGAGGATACAAGTAATTAATTTTCACTCCTCAATAAACAACCAGCCCTAAGAAGGATCAATTGATTGTATCAGTTTTAAAACTGCCATCTATCTCCCATTTTTAGCCTTTTTAGTAGGTTGACTCAGAGCACTGGGGAAAATAACTGAAGTGTTTACATGATACTCTGTCCATCTGAATCCCCCCTCTACTGTATGGAACTATTTCCATCATCTGCCTGAACTGCTCCTATCGGCACCTGAAAGAAAATTTCACAGTGAACACCCACAAATGCGGGCAGAGCTTTCCCTGCCTCCTCTGTGTAAACAAAAAGTAGGTCTCGATACTGAAAAGTCCTCAAGATTAGATTCAGACACCACAGATACACTTAAATTATTAGCATGGAATGATGACAGATTAGGTAAAACTGCAGTCTACAAGGGGACTTCCAGGTATATTATAGATGTCTAACAGAACTAAGACTTGGACTATGACATTCTTTTCTGAAAGAAGAACAGTGACCACTACTTTCATCAAATTCAAAACAAAAGTCGAAAAATATGTAAATTTCATTTGCATGTACATAAATGTGCAGGCACACAAGCTTATTTCATTCAAGCATCTTCTACCTATTGGAGAACTGGAAAAATACGTGAAATAAAATGAGGAATTATATTCTATCCCAAAGAAGGCAGTGGATCCCTTCACAGACATACTCTTCCAACACCTTGTAGTACAAATCTCTTGTTTTAGCCACAGAGATCATCTTAAAGCTACTTTGGAAGTCAACACCTTTTACCTCCATGGGGGAATTCCACATGATGTTCTCAAAACCAGCAAGTGTAATCTAATGGTCTAGAACCTTTTCCAGCCCACAGACAGCACTACTAAGAAGAAACAAGCTAATTGCAACGTCCAGGTTTGTTTTTCACTCCATTCTCTTCTAATAGCTATTTTTTTTTCCTCTCAAGCTGTGAAGAGAGAACACTGTTTATGCTATGCACTATCTGCCTCAGTGACCTGCTCAAAGAGGAGTTACCTCACATTTACCATCTGGTATAAGTAGCACAAAAACCAATTTCTGTGAAGTAGCTCACTTGCCTGCACTTTGAGGATAACTATTTTTCACACCTGACAGACTTAAATGCTACATTTGCTTATTAAATTTGTTTTACACATGAACACTTTCACTGTTCTGTAAGAAAATTTTCTACAATCATGGAAATGAGCAAAAGTTATTTGATCTTTAAGTACATCAAAGGCATAAGGGCAGAGACATGAGAAAGCTACCTGATGCTAATTTACAGTGGCACGGAAAGCAGAGTATTGCTCATCTAATCACTTCCCGTTCTGTCTGCCCATCTCCCACAGATGTAAGGGTTAATCTCCCTTATCTATGTTATTCATGTCCTTCTCCACACGGTTCTTTAAGTCAGCACAACATAATTGTAAAAGTTTATCAATACAAATCTGTTTTGTGCCATGAAAGCTGACTTACACTACTGAGCACAGCCTTAAACAATGAAGTAATTATATGGCTGTTACACAGGAGGTACAACATCTGAAAGAATGGCTAAGAAATACTTCCGACTTCTAAACAGAACAGAAATCCATAAAAACATTATCAAAAAGTAAAGTGCCAAGAAAGAAAAATCCTGGAATAAAAAAATTAAGTAGTAATAAATAATCAAAAATCAGATGCATATTCCTAGATAGAGGAGGGGAAAAGAGTGAAAAAAATAATAAAAATACTTCCTTGAACTGAAAGCAAAATGAGTACTGTACATATTTTTTCCATTCTTTAAAAAAACCACAAACAAACTAAAAACCACGTAGTTGGAACCACTAGAACTACAGGCCTGTAATTTTTTGTACTAAGATCTCTATCCTATCTAACTGTTCTCATGGCTCTTCCTCAAGTTTAAGACAATGTTTCTCAACCTTCTAATTTTTCTTTTCTTCACAATCCAATCAAAGAACCTTGCCTTCTTTGGGGAAAACAAAACCAAAATAGATATCCAGTATGCTGCTTGTCGGTCAGGGAGGGGTTGGATGGGTAATGTGCAACTTCTTTTTTTAACTTGTTTTTTAATAAGTCATAATTTACAACAGGATTTTAATCTAACATCTTTATAAGATGACACACATGAGATACACAGACTCCAAAAAGACTTAGGAGGGGGAAGTAAAATTCAATACACACAACCTGTACTTATAAACAACACAGTGTCTGTGACTAGGCAGGTAAAAGCCATCTAATGTTTGCCATAATTCTTGCTGGGGGATACAAGTTAGAATAAGCCAACAGGCACCAATGGCACTTGTGGGCAGCCTGAAATCACAGTTAAGTATCAGTGCTATTGCTGTGTTAACAACTGCGTGGCAATGTGTATTTTGAAGAGACAAAAAAAAGCCTCCTTCTACTCTAATGCCTTCCATTTGGTTTTTTTTTGGGGGGTACATTTCACAGACAGTCTTCTGAAATGCACAAAATAATTTAACGCTCATCAGTATAGCCTACTAAGCCTGGCCTAAATTTCTGCTTATGGTGTAGATTCATTTCTACTTCCTTATTAATTTTCCTTTCAAACCACCCTTCATGATGTCAAAGTTCCACCTTATAGGCTAAGTATTATCATGATATTTTTCTTTAAGAATGATTTTGGACGGAGTACTCTTTCTGAAGGAATTCTGTTGTGCTTTTGCTTTCATTCGTATCTTACCTCGCACATTCCTTTTAGTTTGATGGCTCATGTGCCCTCACTGTGGTAACAGTGGCTTATCACAGACACAGAACAGGTTGCACAGAAAGCAGGGAAAGGACGGGAAAGTGTTAAATTCACAATGCCGTCCCTATCAATAATTAAACCAAAATATAATTAACTACAGACTCAGAAGCCTTATCCTGAAGTGGCTACATCAGCTCATTTATTTATGCCCAAATGAGACCCTGCAGGTCGATAATTAGGAGTCCTGTGAAGAGCTGATGGACAGCATCATAGCATCATTTCCCTTTGGTTATCATAGCCTGATGGGTACATGGCAAAGTCTAAGCAGGATTTAATTGATCTCAGATTTAAGAGGTCCAGTAACTGCAATGCTATAACACTATTGTTATATTTAAAAAAACCCAAAACAAAACCTCAACCGTTTACTCAATCTGCTTTCTTCTTCCTGGTGATAAAATATAATAATGCTTTAATGGAACAGTTGGGGTTAAATTACCCTTGTCAGAAGACAAACATCTTAATTGCACAAGCTGTGAACCTGCTCAAATCAGTGACAAGTAACATTTTGATACATATGCTGCTGCAAATCCAGGTCAGGTTTTGTGAAAAACAGAATAAGGCTAAAAGCTTCAGGCCTAGAACACAAAAGATTTGGGGAATACAACTTAAACTGTGGCAGCAGAAAGTGCAAAAGATATTTTGGGTGAGAAGTTAAGAACTTTTTGGCTTTATTTGTTTATCCAGCATACACATTTTAAAATCTTTACCATGAGATGAACTGCTAATTTTTAACTTTGCCACCAGAGGAGGTGCTGAATCTGGTTGTTCAGAATGCTGAACCTGTTAATATTACCACTTATACTACCACTACTACTATTCAGTGGCTAAACTTCTACTGATACTATTAATCATATCAGACTGATATCATTCCAAATGTGCAATTTTGAGTTAATTCAATTTTTAAGTCATTAATGCATGGCAAAAACTCACTGATTTAATAACATACTTTGAACTGTACCCTCTAAACATTCTGACTCAATAACTGATATTTCTAATGTACCCTAACAAGTTCATTATGTACAGGTGAAGAGATCCACTGGTGATGTAGACAATTTTGTGACTTTTCAGACAACACTAAAAGTCATCCTGTCAGGATTTAAGTCTTACCAAATCCATTCTCATGACTCAGTATCTCAATGTCAAGTAGTTCAGACATGCCTAGGAAGAAGAGGTTACAGCTACTGAGAAAACTGTGATTTTAACTGAAAAAATGCCTGGCATTCCCACATTATAATTTATCTTCTGCATTCAAAAAACAACAGTCTCACATTTTTATCTAACTCACTCCAAATTCAGCCTCTTTTTACAAAAAAAGGAAAAAAAAGAAAAAAGGAAAGAGAGGAAAGAGAGGAAAGAGAGGAAAGAGAGAGAGGAAAGAGAGAGAGGAAAGAGGAAAGAGAGGAAAGAGGAAAGAGAGGAAAGAGGAAAGAGAGGAAAGAGGAAAGAGAGGAAAGAGGAAAGAGAGGAAAGAGGAAAGAGAGGAAAGAGGAAAGAGAGGAAAGAGGAAAGAGAGGAAAGAGGAAAGAGAGGAAAGAGGAAAGAGAGGAAAGAGGAAAGAGAGGAAAGAGGAAAGAGAGGAAAGAGGAAAGAGAGGAAAGAGGAAAGAGAGGAAAGAGGAAAGAGAGGAAAGAGGAAAGAGAGGAAAGAGGAAAGAGAGGAAAGAGGAAAGAGAGGAAAGAGGAAAGAGAGGAAAGAGGAAAGAGAGGAAAGAGGAAAGAGAGGAAAGAGGAAAGAGAGGAAAGAGGAAAGAGAGGAAAGAGGAAAGAGAGGAAAGAGGAAAGAGAGGAAAGAGGAAAGAGAGGAAAGAGGAAAGAGAGGAAAGAGGAAAGAGAGGAAAGAGGAAAGAGAGGAAAGAGGAAAGAGAGGAAAGAGGAAAGAGAGGAAAGAGGAAAGAGAGGAAAGAGGAAAGAGAGGAAAGAGGAAAGAGAGGAAAGAGAGGAAAGAAAGAAAAAGGGAAAAAGGGAAAAAGGGAAAAAGGGAAAAAGGGAAAAAGGGAAAAAGGGAAAAAGGGAAAAAGGGAAAAAGGGAAAAAAAAGGGAAAAAAAAGGGAAAAAAAAGGGAAAAAAAGGAAAAAAGGGAAAAAAGGGAAAAAAGGGAAAAAAGGGAAAAAAGAAAAAAAAGAAAAAAAAGAAAAAAAAAGGAAAAAAAGGAGAAAAAAGGAAAAAAAGGAAAAAAAGGAAAAAAAGGAAAAAAGGAAAAAAAGGAAAAAAAGGAAAAAAAAGGAAAAAAAAGGAAAAAAAAGGAAAAAAAAGGAAAAAAAAGGAAAAAAAAGGAAAAAAAAGGAAAAAAAAGGAAAAAAAAGGAAAAAAAAAGGAAAAAAAAAGGAAAAAGGGGGGGAAAGGGGGGGAAAAGGGGGGGGGGGGAAAGAAAAAGGAAGCCAAGAGTTCACTACAGGTTCTAAAATTTTTTTTTTTGATTTCTCCAAAACTGTGTAATCCTTGTGACTGACACATACTCTCCTCAGCTCACATCCCCTTGTCCCTCTGTATCATCAAAACATTTAGATAGGAAATTCATTATTTTGGGAAGAACATCTAATGAGATTCACCAGCAAATGTATAATTATAAATGCATTTTCCTTCAGGAAAAAAGGCTCTGATTATGCTGAAATTATGAATCATTTCAACCAGCAATTTTTTTCTCTGCAGAGATGACAGTATCACATACCCCCACATGTTTCCTATGCTTACTTAATGGAAGTCTCATCTCTGAAGTTTGTTTATTCCAGATTAGCAGATAGCAGAAAATCAACTCTAACACAAAAAGCTTCTAATGTGGCTTGTGCTGAGCTCTCTGCCAGCACACCTGCAGATATAGTGAAGGTGTTATTTGAGACTATTATCCCAGAGTTATATACTCTGTGCAAGATAGGAGACAACTGTTGTGCTATAAACTGTCAGTTGCTCTGTTTTCTGTACACAACAGTATTTGATTTCACAGAAACCTAATTTTAACTCTTGACTGAGGACAGAAATATCTATTTTATACATGCTCTTCTGAAAGTGGAAAACATTAAAAGGTTTTAAAACTTTGTTAAAACGCTATCAAATCAAGCATCTCAAGATTTTAAAATGCCAGGAAGCTTAAGATATATTCTATCAAGGTCTGCTGTATCATCTGACATCTTTTGCCAGAAGCATTTGTGAATAACAAATTCTGCTACAGCTTTTTCCAATGCCTGACATACAGGAGGATTTTTTTCTTGATTCTACAGCTCACTTGCTGCACAACCACCCACACAGATATGTAACACTAAGGACAAAGACTGTCCTTTTAACAATTCCTCCTCCCCACTTTTTCCCAGTGATATTCATGAGAACATTATCTTCTTCCAGTCATTCTTCTAAAAGACCACTAAGCAAGCTGGCTTCTTCTAATTCCCTCTTGCCACAGTTTTCCTGACCATTCAAGTCTTTTTCTGCCCCTGTTCCAGTCTCAAGTCATCTTCCTTGAACACAAATGGGACAGAAACCACTGTAGAAGTTTTATGTTATGCCATTTCCATGCATAAAATCATGAAGAATTTCTAATCTGCATTGAAATACGTCTTCTGATAAAGCCTGAAAACAAAATCAGATGGTTACAGTTTGTCATACTGGTGGCTTGTGACCATCTTTACAAGTATCATATCCAGGCTTTCTCCCTTCACTAATTATCAGCAATGAAATCATAACTTAGAGCAGCCACTTCACTTTGTGACCCTTTAAATTTTCTTCTGGAGCATTCTTCACAGAACAATGAATGTTTCCAGTGCTAAAGGTACCTTGAGGGTTGTCATAAATGGTGAGAACACCATAAAGAAGTGAAAGTGCTTAAGAAACAGAACACTAGGTGGGGAAAAAAAAACCCAACAAAACCAAACCCTGATACTAGAAAATACTTTGTTTCTAACAAAGTTTCAGGTCACAGAACTAAGTTATCTACTTCAGCTGAAATTAAAGCAAACCGAAACAACCAACAGCACAGAAATAAAGAAGGGAAAAAACACCACCAAATATTTTTGCACACAAGTAGACTGTAAACCACAGCATTTTCTACTAAAAGTTTGCAACAACAAAATGTTTGGCAAGTATCTGCAAGCATATCTGGCATTACAAATCTCAGTTGTAATTCCAAAAATAAAAGCTATGATCCTTTAGTAAACTCTGCCAATAGCCAATCCAGTGGTTTATCAGTAGATTATTTGAAAACATGTGTATTGCCATTTGCTACTAAGTTCCACTAGGTCTGCTTTTCTCAAATATCTCAAAAGAGTCTTGCCCACGTGCTTGCTTCCTTCCCACCAATACATCAGCTATATCTTAACCAGGAAACAAAAATCATGTTCATGATATTTTCCACTAGCAAAGCCCATTTCAGAGGTTAAATAAACCTCTAAAAAAAAAAAATAAAAAAAAAAAAAAAGACAAATTCTTTAGGCTTACTTTAAGGTTTGTTTTAGAGGTTAATAAAGGTCTAAAGCAATGTTTATTAAAACAAATTTCTTTCACAATATAAACACTTGAACCAAGTAGGAACAGATTAAACTAATTTTAATAAAGGATGCATATATAATTTTAAATACACATTATAAATAATTAAAGTACACTACACCCATGGGTCAGTCTGCTGATGTGAAATGACATCAGCAACTCCCCATCAACAATGCAGAGTTATGCACTAGCATTTCCATTTCATGTTGCATCTTTTCCAATGTGACAGAATCCATGCAAACAACCTCATCAGGGAAGACTCATTTGTTATCCCACAGTTCATTTTTTATTGCAAAACAATAAAAAACACTTCAAGGAGCTAAGGTAACTTACAAATCTGGACACTGTAGCCTAATTTCAAGAACATTATTTATAAACCCTATACACACTGGATTTATGTGCAAATATTTTTCAAAGAGGAAAACAAATACTAGCAAGCACAGAGGAAGGAGGGAACTTAGCCTTTCCTTCAGGCATGATGAGCAAAGGGTCATTAGCAACTGTGGCACAGAAACCAGGCAATGTGTGCACACCAGCAGTTCCCTGAACAAACACAGTGACTGTCCAAGGGGACATTGGCAGGAGCAGGGAGAAGCTGGCACAGACCTGGACCAGCATCTACTTCCTCAGGCAACATTGTATTAAGAAATACAGCCCAGTCCTGCTGGAGTCCAGTTTGCATACACTGGAGACTAGGTAGGAAGAGGGAATAACAGCACCCAAGATGGAAAACCCTTACTTGCTTAGCTCCAGTGAACAATACTTGAAAACATTTCAGGGCATGAATTAAAGAATGACTCAATCAGAGTTATTGACAGATCCATGAGATCAATGCCCTTGACAGAAAGGAAGTGAAGGCAGCACCCGATTTCTGCCTTTCAGCATGTGAATGGCCAATGTAGACTGCACTCAACAACTCAATTGCCTTTGTTTTTCCAAGCAAAAAAAGCAGAGATTATTTTTCCCAATTTTTTTAAATGTAAAATTTAAAAGATAACAGAGAATAAGCATTTTCTCCAACTGCAGTTCTACTTCAGATGAGCAATGCATACTGACTACTTGCTTCTGCTACAGTAAGTTAAGAGTTTACCCTCCTGTATTATCTCATGCTACCAATAGTGAAGAGGAAAAATAAAATTTAGTCACTGCCATCTATTTATCAGCTCTTGAAAGCTTAAAGACAATGTCAAAACTGAAAGCAGAATTTTCCTTCTAGGATAATTACTTAGTAATAGGATAATCTGGGATCACCATGTAAAATGCATCTGGTTTAGGTAAAACCTGAACAAATTAAGATTCCAACATAGATACATGCTTTAAAGGAAATAAAACCCTAATACTAATGAGACTGCATTATTTTAAGGAGATATAAAAAAGGTTGGTCTAAGGTGTAGGGTTTGTTTTAAACATTGTAATTATCATACTTGTTCTTTAGTAGATATTATCATAGTCTATAGGTACCCAAATGGCTTTGGGTTTCTTTAAAAGGAAGTAAATTTCAATTCAGACATTGCATGACTGTAACAAGAACAGTTTGTCATTGATTGGAACAAGAAGATAGGGGAGGAGGAAATTGCAATCCTTGCTTATGCTACACTCATAAATAAGCATGGATAAAAAAAACCCTCTCAAAAGCATGAATGTCACTGACATACTAACTCTTTAGACTACAATAGTCTAATTATTATTATTACATATATAATATTATATGTATTTAAGAGACAGCATGAAAAAAATCTCCTTAAGCACCGAAGTAATTACTTGAATTCTCTTAATACTTACTCCATTTCTTTTCTTTTGGCACCTGAACAAAAAGCACCTGATAAAAAGTGTATCGCTGAGTTGCCTCAAGCTGCTTGCTTCTAGATGCAGACAGGGGAATTTATTGCCAGCAGGAGCAGTCTACATTTTTTAAATTGTTTCTGCATTCTCTGTATACAGATTGTCAAATTATTTGCATGTGGTAGACTCATGTCATTTCCAGCTGCTCTTTGGTCCTTACTGTTTTGCACCAACATATAACAACCTTCAGTACAGCTTACTGAAACTTGATCACAGAGCAACAGTATCTTCCAAAAGCCACAACCAAACATCAGAAATCTCTCCCCCAGTCATTAAAAGTTACAACAAACAAAAAACATAGCCTTTCCTTAACAGCCAAAACAAACAGCTCAGTAGCTTTCATTCATTGTGCTTTAGCAGCTTTCGCTGCCCAATTCTGACAGGCTAAAAGCCCCTTTTAGGCCTCAAAGTTTGCTTAAAACTAATTAAGCAGTAGTGAAAAGTGCCTTTTGAGACTTCCATGAGTCCTTCATATATTTTCAGTAAGTCCATATTGATTTTAAGAAGTCTTACAAGAACAAACTTGTATCTAATAAATGAATCCAGTTTCTATACGTAAGACTGCACTACAAACGCAGCTGGTGAAAGTTTATCAGAACTCTTCAAAATTAATTTCCAGACTTTCATATTAATATTTCAGCTGTTCCTAGAAATTTTCTGGTCTTAAGTACTTTCAAGAAAATCCAACTGTACAAGAAACTATATATTCTTTGCCTTCACATGGGTTTCCAATGTTCACTTTGAAACATGACTAATCTTGCACTGATTTAGGAAAATAGTGATTATAAATATATGATTATAAACCATAATTTTTCAGAGTCCTAAGTTAAGTGAGCTATTAAGTTCCCCTAACTCCACTGCAACGGTCAATGAACTGTAATGTTCTAAGAATTTAACCAAGTCAGTGTCTGGGTATTGTAAATATGAGAAGGATCACACAGATTGACAGGTAACCTATACAGTATTCAATCAATAAATTCAATCAATATTAATTCAATCAAAAAAATTCATGAATTAACAGGAAGAAACACTCCTGATTTTAGACTCTGCTCTAAATTATTCTCCTTACATCATGATAGAGGTAAGCTGGTGATTATCCTCTTTGGAGGAAATGGATGAGGTAAAAAATACTCCAATCAGCAATCTAGTACACTCCAGACAGAAAGAAAGCATTGTTTCACATTGTCTTTAAGAACTAAAATAAGTTTCTTAATGTCAGTTAAACCATCCACAGCACTTCTCATCCAAATTTCTACAAAAATCCTCTCCAGTTTGCTTTGGCTACATTTCTTGGCTGAACCCTATTCACTGAGGTTATGTGACCCCTAATACTATCCTGCCATGGCAAATTCCCAAATACACAAGCCAGAGACTTGGCTCTCATAAAATTTTCCTACCAGCTTCCTGAACTACTACTAATATTATGGATTTATTCAATTTTAATTTCTCACACAACTTTTGGCCTATTTTCTACAGAGAATCACCCACCCTATTAGCAAAGAAAATAGCATTTTAACATTTTTCTTTATTGAATTATTTGAAGAATTATTTATTTTTTATTTTCTTACCAGGAGTTTTAGACAAATGCAGTTAAAAAAAATTACTGAAGTAGTTTGGAAAGGCCAAGGAACTGTAAAGATTAAGGTATCCTCTTCAAACTCAGTGTGTAGGGCTTACAGGATTTATTTTTTGTAACTACTTTATAATTAAATCTGGAACTCTGGTATGCTCCTGGCATTCAGGGACACACATACAAGAGCAAGAGGTCCTAGGACATCATCATGCTCTTGCTCTACACAAAATCTACAATTTTATATACATGTGACAGCAAATTACAGCACTCCATTTTGTACTTCATACCAGCACTGTTCTGATTCCTCTTCAAGACAGTTTTTCAACCAGCGATTACTCATATCTTCAACAGAGCAATATAGTCCATTAATATTTTCCCAGAACACTGCAAACTAATCTAAGTTTGAAGACCAGAATATTTACCCAAAATAAAAAATTCAAGAAAAAATAACCAGGATCTTAAAAATAAAGCTTCACAAACATGCTATTGTATGGCTCCAGGAATAGCTAAATCACAGGCAGATCAAAGTGGCTGTCTATATGAACATAATGTACGAAATTCTGAAGGAGTTTAAATTACTTCATTGTAGATTGCAATCAGTAGCTTGTGACTACCAGTAAACAGGAATGAAAACAAGACCATTATGATATGTAGCTTTCAATTTAACCTTCTGAAGTTATTGTCCAAATCTATTTGAAGTGGTGAGTTCATGAGGGAAAAGTGTTGACTATGCTATTACTAGTAACACTGCAAATACATTTATTCCCAGACAATTGAACATTCTCAAATGTTGTTTTGAATGCTTAAGCACATGAACTACAGCAAACACTTATGGCAGATCGACAACTCAACACAAGTAAAGAAGATAGAAGCTCCTGACAACTGCTTAAATTCAGTAGAGACAAAGTAAAATAAAAAAAGAAAAACCATATCCTGAGTATCTTAAGTCACAACAGTTTAGCTTTATTTTATACTGATGTTTTCACAGTACTACAGTTAATTTAATAAAGTGTACTGTGCACATCCAAAATATACTGCATTTTACTCTACACTGAACAAAGAACTTCTTAAATAAAAAACTCTAATGTACTATTATTCCCTATGGAAAAAAACTTCAGTGTCCATACCCTTGCTATCAGAAGGTGAGAAGTTGTTTAGACATAATATTCACTATAGCTAAATGAACTCACCCAGCTGAATGAAGTTACATTACATTGACATCAAACATGCCCAACCATGTAAACTGTTTTAACTGGGAGTCCCAAAAAGAACGTCAGAGTCACTATAAATGTCTATATAAAACAAACTTAAACAGCTTAAACAGAAATTAAAATTAACATCACAGAAAACTAATACTAATTTCTCTGCAGAAGTCTAAGAATCTAAATTAAGAAATAAAATAAATTTTAAAATAGTGTTATGAGAAGGATGTATTGTTTCTTCTCACTGCATGTATTACTGCATGTATTGCTTTTTCTTACTATTCCATCTTAGTCTGATGTCATAATTGAAAAGTTCTCACCAATATGATTTTCAGCAATGTCTTTTACCACTGTTTAAAGAGGTTGTTTGTCCTCCATTAATTTAGTTTCTGAACTTTTATAAGTTAGGACTAACAAAATCAAGTAAGGGGAAATGGGTAAGAGGCTCTTGTGTCTATACATGCAAGCCAGTAAAAGAGCAGACCACAAGGCCTTTGGCTTTATTTCTCTAGAGCTACAAGATGAAAAAAGGACATTAGAAGAAGGAATGTGAAGAAGGTATGATAAAGTTGTCAAGGTCAGATCAAAGCACTTTTATAAGCTGTTATCTTTCAAAACAAGCTCAGCTTTTAACATTTATTTTACACGCTGTAAAGTAATTCTACCCTGACTAAAGGGAGAAATTGGGAGCAGCTGTTCAAGTGTCCACTTGAATATATTTCTCTATATTCTCAGTAAGTCAATAATGCTGTTTGCATTCTGTTAGTCTAACAGTGGCCTGCCAAATCATAACCTAGTTAACCATTCCAACCCTGCAGGTGATAATAATACACTTCTCACACCTCTAAAGACAAAAGTCAAATGAAGTGTTGTCAAACAACACAAACACTGTGCAACCAGTGTTTCACATGAAGATGAATGAAGCATAACAATAATGCATATGGCAGGTGAAAACTGATTTAACACATCAAATAATGGGATTTAAGGCATGGGAAAATAAAATCTCCATCCAATGCAGCGTATTAGAGTGATATACAAAGTTCCCCAAAAAATGCAGAGTGCTGATAGAAGATTTGCAGTGTTCTGTTTGTGTTTAATACTTTTTCAAATCCTAAAAAGAGGCATTCAGTAAGCAAAGCTGGATGACACTTTTGTCCCCTTCTTCTTCACTGTATGTTACTTCAGAGGATAGAGATTTTTACTTATATAGGATTATCAAAGAGCAGTCTCAGCAGTGCTCATTATGAAATGTAAAAGTAATGAAAACATTTGGAAAAGCAAGTAAGGAACAATGCACGAACAGACTAAATGCAAATTACTATGTCCCAAATAAATCTCCAGAGCTATGGACCAATTTGAAGACTGTACACGGTTCTAGCAGACTCCGTACCAAAAAGAATATGGTCAAAAGAAAAACACCAAAGAAGAAAAAAAAACAATGAAAGTATCAGAACTATTTCCATTAAAAGGAAGATTGAGTTAAGATTGTTTGGGATGGAGACAACCTGGTGGAAGAGATATGGGAGTCAAAGTCAGGAATGGAACCAACTTGGTCAGTAGGGAATAGCAATTCACATGTCTCTCTATCTCTGTAATACAAGGTAAAAAACAATACAAGGCATGGAACTCCTGGAATGGCATGGAAGTGTCTACTGGAATTCAAAAAGGAACAACACAAACTTTATGAAAGAATTAGTCACCAAGGACTTAAAGACAACACTTCTGCCTCATGAAGTCCCTCAGTTGCAAATTTTTGAAAATAGGCCATATGTTCTGGGGAGGGAGGGTAAGAACACGTGCCTAGCTAATCAGCTCCCTTCCCCAGGCACATATGGTGGGCCACTGAGACCTGCTCCTGGGCTAAGAAACCTCCAAGCTCTTCTTTTTCATCAGCATATAAAAAGCTCAGATGAAGTTAAAGCCTGCAAAAAAATCAGAGAAATGGCTTTGTTAAACCTGCCAACTGACAGTCATACATTATGATTAATGACTGCAGTTCACCAATTTACCATAGTCTCTTTGCTGCACAACAATGGACAGCAAAGCTATTAGTCTGTTTCACTGCCCAAATCATACTTTTGTCATTTCACTGTGCCACTTGCACTGCAAACCTGCTATATACAGCAAGTTTTTACTTCAATAGCAGTTGTTTTAAGGTTAAAGTAGACATTTAATATACCTCAATATACTTCAACACTTTCAACCCTAAGTTCTGTATGCACAGCTACTTGATATTTTAAGATGACAGACAAATGAAAACAAGACTTTTAAGGGAAAATGGTTGTAGCCCCTCTGCCACTGTAATGATGGCTTGTGAGTTTCAATGGAATATATATGTACTTTCCTAAAAACAGACTGTAAAAGTTTCTTCACATCCCAGCAATATACTACTTTAATAAGATAATAAACAGTATTGTTTTAGGAGCACATCAGTATAAAATACCCTACAACCTCTACAGGAGAGTTGTTAACTTTATACAAATAACAATCGTGTCACACAAAGAACAAAATCATCTCTTTTCTAAAAAGTTATGAGATCTATACATAGACAACTACACACAGAAGATGTGTAACATGCATAAGATTACAGGCAAAGTTGTCAGTAGACCCAAGTTCTACATGAACTATGCTTTCCAGTAATAATGATCCACATCATACGCATGTCATTCAGAATGCCACTAAATTGCACTATATTGGGTTTACCAGCATGAAGCATAACAAAAAAAGGAAATGTAACTCACCTGCTTTCCTTCATAAAAACTCTCAGAACCCTGTTAGAATTATTTTTACCAACAGATAAAGGGCAGGCAACAAAAAGTGCTAAATAGGACACCTTTCTGATAGGGCCTCACATGTAACAATAAATTAATCACAGCATCAATTAGGTTGGAAAATAACTCTGTGATCAAGTCCAACCTATGACCAAACATCATCCTGTCAGCTAGACCATGACACTAAGGACCAGATCCAGTCTTTCCTTACATAGCTCCAGGGATGACGCCTCCATCACCTCCCAGAGGATCCATTCCAACATCTCATCATCCTTTCCATGAAGAAATTCTGATGTACAATCTAAACCTCCCTGGCACAGCTTCAGACTGTGTCCTCTTGTCCTGTCATTGGTTGCCAGAGGGAAGAGGCCAAGCTGGCTGCACGCTCCTTTCAGGCTCCCTCCTGAGCCTCCTCTTCTCCAGGCTGAACATAAGGCTCATGAAGTTATATGCTGAAATTCCCAGCTTTGTAAGATTTCAGAATAGGAGAAAAGCTGAGACAAAAAAACCACATTGCTTGAATCTCTGGTTGGCCAGTTGAGATGCTTTCTCCAAAACTCTCCATAAATTATATGTGATAAAGCAAAACATGTTTGATTCAATTAATCCAGCAATTACACCTATGAAGGTGATTAACCTGAATATGCATCTAACACCTTTGTGGACACTGGTTTACAGGCAGAATGGTGACAGTGAGCTTAACAGAGGAAACTGAGTTCCAATGAAGAACCAAAGGAACACCGAATTTATTATGCCAAATATTTGACTCTCAATTACAGTACTTCACAGCAACCACATTAATAATATAGTCACCATTCTGCAAACATGAGAGAGTTCAAGTGTAACTATTCCCATTTGCTTCCCCCTTTGGCTTAAACATTATGCTCTTCTGTCTAAGAAAATCATGACTGAAATAAAATAAACTTGTTAGACAGAAAAACAGTTGCTTGGTAATTCTGGCAAAATAAATCAATCCCCTGCAACAATCTTTTTTTTTTTTTTCAGCAGCAGCAGGTGACAAAAATGCAAACCTCACAATGGATCTATGAACGGTGATGAATTTTTGTAAAGCTTTTCAAGAAAACGGGGTTGGTAAAAATTTCAATTAAAATCGGGAACTCCTTTCAGCAAGCTCATCTACTGACAAGATCTGAAATAATTTAAATTCAATTGTTGTAAAATCTATTTTCATGTAAAATGTTGCCTATCTTGGACCTATGACATTAATTTTTATATAGAATTACTTTAATGCAGGCTGACAGAGTAAAAATAATTTTATCTAGAATGGAACTTGATCCATCTGGAAAAAAATAAGTGCAAACTAGAAGTCAAGTGACTTTTTACTCAAAAAACACATGATGTTGCCTAAGAGATGCAGAAAGAACGTATGTCACATGTAAAGATTGATTTTAATAAATGACAAAACATTTAAAGATATGTGTCTAGATACTTTAAGAGACCCACCTTCAGTGATTTCAAAGTCTAAAATCACTTAGAAAGCTGGTGCTTTGAAAAAGTCCATCTACATATATAAGCATATAAGCAATTACCACATAAATAACTGTCCAAAAGGCTTTCAAATAAAAGGAAACTCAATTTAATTCTGCACGTCAGAACACTCTGTATATTAAGGTACAGGGCAAGAGAAACCCCATGAGTTTACCTCAGTAATTTATCACCAAACTACAACATCGAAAGGAGACAAAAGCAGTGCTCTTGATTCAGATTTCTCAAATCAGTTTGCTATAAAAGCATTTCCAGAAAAGCAATCAGAAACATGCCCTAGATTCTACACTACTGAAAATCTTGGATATACAATAACCACAAGATGAGCGCTTAAAGAGTCATCTTGAAAAGGAGGACAAACATTTGTGCTTTGTTTATAATGGAGGAGAGGAAGAACCTCATAATGGCAAGAGAGAATCACCTAAGCCTGACCAGAGGATGAAGAAATCACCCCACATCCTTCCCAACACATCACACCCTCCTCAATACCTTGGGAAGCAGCCTCTCCACAGAGTGACACGGGCTGGCACACTCCAATCAGCACAGTGGCAGTTAGGAGGGCAGGAAGTGGGAAAGTCCATGGCTTGGGTGGGCTGTAGACTTGGGATAGAGAACACACTTTACTGCCAGCCTGCAGTTTAGCAGTTGGGTGGCCCTGCTATAAAGCTGAAACATCCATGCTGCCGGGAAGAGGTGTGTGCAATTAGGCAAACTCACCCTCCTGGAAGAACAAACGCTGATTGTAACCTACACTGCCCATGAAGCCTGTGAGCCAGTAACTGTGTGGGGCAAGAAAGGGATTAGAACTTCTCATGAAAAGTTCTAAGAGTGTTTAGATATTTGTAGATGTTTATTAATTTTTCTAATGGTCTGACACGCTGGTTTATCTGTTGTATTCCTCATATCAATCCCAAGTATACAGTTTACTGATTGCTGTTTACATTGTATTAATAACAGTAAACCGTTTTTTGTTGTTTAAACTACACGATCTGAGCATTTTTTCCCTGCAACAGTCAGCAATATGAGTCTTTGAATATGTCAATCTTTACATCACTTTCTATTGTTTCTTAGCAGCTGTCCATAGATAATACAGACCAAACATGCTTTTCTGTAGAAAGAAAGGAAAACCCAAACATTTCTTTGGAGATGATTCATTATTCAGCTGCATCAATTTAACTTAAAATACATCTTTCAACTAGACCTAGACTGAGGAATACAAACCAAAAGAGGCATTCAGTACCTTTCTGAACTCTCTGAATTCCTTCACCTCTGATGAAATTCAAGATGGACCTCTCCACCAGTTGAGTCTTTTAAAATCTTATGCTAGCCTGTTTTCCCAGCATGACATTACATCCAGCATAATCAAAAATCTCATACATATGCATGTTAGTTAAAAACAGTTCTAAAAGGAAAGGAAAAATATGTTGAAAATTACTAGACAGCAACCATGAAGCTTCACACTGCAGAGTAACAGCTCATATACAAACAAACAAACAGGCCCAGTTCAAACCACTTGCATTTTAACAACTTAATTCCAAACTGGTTTTACAGCCTCAAGTTTTCAGGTTTGTTCAACACTGCTGAGTAAGGTAGCAAAATTTTTACCTCTAGGGAACTAAACACAAGGTCAGTCTCAGAAATACAGGTCTTGCCTCGGCAAGTTTACCTCAGTAAAATACAAATACTTGTCCTCACTTTTGCCAGCACTGCCCACGCACAGTTACCATGGCTAAAAAAATTTGAGCCCATGCTACTCCCACTGCTATTTTTCTCTTTTAACTGTGAAAGTGAAGCCTCAGTCTGGCCAGATGGCTTCAGGTCTCCTGAATCAAAATGTGTCTGGCCTGAAGAACTACTTTGTTATTCACATATCAGAAGAGAACTGAACATGAAAAAAAACTTCTGCTTATAGAAGGACATATATGATACTTAAATTAACAACACCTTTACCCAATTATCACCTTCACAGATGGAAGCTAGGCATTGTAAGCAAGGCAGACTGATGTACAACCTACATCTCCAGATCACACAAGGCTTTGTTCCTCACAGTCATCTACCTCAGAAGTTCCTGGCAGGAACAAAGGGAGTTTAAAACTATATGCAAAAAAAACCCAAAAATCATGACTCACAGAAACAAATCCTGATCTAAAAAAAGGACAGCAGGAGACCATGTAGTTATAGAAGTCACCAATATTTTTGGTAGTTTGTCCTGTGTGGTCCATCTTACAAACAAAACTAAAGTAGCCAAAGAATAAGTAAGCCCAAATTTGAATTGGCTTTGCATCTTCTGGTACCAGCACAGTGCTCAACCCCACCTAACATTCCATCAGGCAGTTTCTTTGAAATGCACAACTTCTAACAAAAAGCTGTCTAAATAATTTCTCTGATGCAAAAATTTGAAATGGCTGAGACTTGAAAAACAACCCAACTCCCTTCTGAATTTCCTTTTTGCACTTCTAGCATTACAATCCTATAAACTCAGCTGTTTCAAAATCCTTCCAGAAAAGGCTACACCTAAATTTCTAACATGAAGATCAAAGGCAGGGGAACAAAATCACTCAAAGCAGATGTATGGAGGTATTTCCAAGTTTTACATCAGACTGGTTAAACTGAAGAAGCAAAAAAAGTGAGCAGCTACTAAAAAAGTGAGTAAGCTACTAACAGTTTATACATTTGTATTTTGAAATAATGACTGGAGTAAAGAATTAGTTGGAAAAACCCCACAGAATGTCGTTTATACTGCACAAAAAGAGCCATATTTAATGATGCTTTATATACATAACCACTTTTCAAAACCATAAGAAGCACATAAAATCTAGGTGTATAATCCATTAAAACATATATGCAGTATTTTGTGATTTACATTAGGGTATGAATTGCACACGTACGAATCTTTTTCCTTCAGCTCCTTCCAACTAGTGCAACTGGCTCCCAGCAAACTTTTTATGAATGTTTACCAAACAATCTCAATGCCAGTGCTAGCTAAAAAAAACCCAGCCAAACAAAACCCATTTTTTCATGGTCAAATATAGTTGTACAACAAAAACACAAAATATTTAAGGCTTTGAAATTCTAGGATTTGTGTGAGGCAAAAGAAGTTAATGAAAATCAAGATTTAGTTTTTTTGTGTTTGACACTATTCCAAGTATAAGACTCTCATTTCCTGAGGAATGTAATTAAGTTGTGGAATTCTTGTACCACAGTAGAACAAGGGCAGCTAAGAGAACTATAAACAAAACTGAATAAATTATTTTTATAAAGTAAATATAGTACCATAAAGATTCATCAGCATTTTAAAAACTGTTAGAAATAGAAGGATGCTAAATATTAAACAAAAAGTAAATTCATTAGTGATTTGCATTTTCAGACCTGAAACTTAGAGAATAACTGCTCCTGCCAATTGCAGACGATAACCATTTTCAATGGAGAAAAAACAAAACCAAAAAACCACTGAAAAGCAGTGAAAGATTTCCTGTAAGGGAATTCCTAACAATCATTACACATGGCAAAACAGATTTATTTTATTGTTATGAACAAAGTTTTCTTTGAAATTAATTTCTTAAAAATCTGAAATGATCAGTAGCTATTCTGAAAAATAATTTTTTGTAATTCCTTAAAAATTTCCTGTTTTATCACCCCATTAGAGAGACAAGTCAAAAAATCTGAAGTATGCTGGTATGCCAGTGACATGTACAATTTACATACCAAAAAAATAGTTTATAGAGTTTTTTTTTAACTTCAAATGAAAAGGTGACTTTTGATCAAATTCAATTCAATTATGCTTTTAAAATTCTGGTGCATACAGAAGTAAAACCAACTGTATTCTGATAAAATAAAGCTTAGCTTTTTGTGTCAGTAAATTCTGATTCTGAAATTCCATCTGAGTCAACAGACTTCCCTTTTGCTAAGTAAAAGAGATAACACAATAACAATATGACTATTCTAAACACATGGGGAATACCATCTAATGCATCACTGAAAGAAGAAAACTAGTTACCCATTCATCACAATTTTAAGTGTTCTCAGAGTATAACTAAACAAGCTACAAGCTACCCACAATTTCTTTCTAAGAGGTCAATACAGTTGTTAGTTCTATTATTGATTGTCTTCACTAAGTACTCAATAAAAAAAACATGTCCTGATTGAATAAAAACCAATACAATAAAATACAATATATGCAACATACCCACAAGAAATGCCAATGGGAAACAAATTGCCTAATTCTTGGAATTTTGCAACTATCTCTGCCAACATACGATCAAGTCAGTAAGACAGACTGGATAAGTAAGCCCAACAATCACACGCCCTTGGTTACACCAACAGGGTTTCCTCTCTACACTAGTGCATGTTCATTACCTCCAGATTTAGTTGTATTAAGTTATTCAATAACCTCATAATATAAGCAACATACTTAACTCAGAGGATACACAAATTTTGCACTCCACATTTGCCTTCTATCTTCTTCCACTGTAAATATAAAAAATATAATACTTTACACTTTATGGACTTTTTCTTCTATTCTACATTTATTTAAAAAAAATGGAAGATCTTGACAGGGTTTTATGGCAATGTTAGCTTTGCAATGCTGTGGACTTGCAAAAAAAAAAAGAAAATAAAGATTGATAGCACATAATAGGAGAGAGCATCACTGGAGAAAACTTAGTTTTGAAAAACTTCCAGTCTTTCTTGGCTGGAAAAGTGGCACCACATAATAAATAAAAACAGTGTTCTCCTTTAAAGCAACACCATATATCATGCTTCTGATGTGCCTGTATTATTTTAGTTTTGTTGGCTGCAATTCCAACAGGCAACTGGAAATCAAGATTACCTAATATCTGAAAAAGGATGACCTATTATAACACCTTAGTGTTAAGTACTACTGTTCTGAAAACAAAGGGTGATCCATCTTAGTAAGAAATGAGATCAGATCT
Organism: Taeniopygia guttata; assembly: GCF_048771995.1. NCBI lineage: Eukaryota > Metazoa > Chordata > Aves > Passeriformes > Estrildidae > Taeniopygia > Taeniopygia guttata. Next base: position 60,097,930 of record NC_133024.1, on the reverse strand, counting down.
TGGGATTACACACCTGTTAGAAGATGAGAAATTCCAGAGGGGAAGACCTAAGGCAAGGCTGTAACTGTGAGCAGAGTCCATGAGGGACAGTGTGACTACATGAACTACAGGAAAGCTATATTGCAATCTCAGGTAAAAGTATTGTCTGGAGAATGCATCCTTTAGGAAAAGAAAAGGAACAGCTGTCAGTGCCATAACTAACACAGCTGTGCAAGAACCTGTACAAAAGTCAAGTCCATTTTTCTAAAAAGTCGTTGGTTTTGTTTGGTTGTTTTGGTTTTTTTTTTTTTTTTAATATAGCAACAGTGCCAGCTTGACTGAAATTTTTATTTCCTCACTGTCTTTTTCAGCTCTCTTTTTTTCAGCCAGCTGGCCAGATAGCAGTCACTTCCACAGCAATACCACAGCTTGTCATCAGCCATTTCCTAATGTAAGGATTATGTTTTGGGCGCCAACAACAATCACTGCATCTACTTATTTATTATAGAGCCTATGGCTTATACATTGGTCTTTTTAATTCCTAAGAATTCTGTATCTTTTACTACTAGTAAATTTTCACACTCTTTATAAAGCAAGAGTAAGTGGTTGAACTTCTCAACCTAACAACATCAAATAATAAATCAATATTTTAAAAACTGCAGAAGTGATAGGTGATATAATTCCCTCACTTTTTTTTTTTTTTTTTTTTTACTTGCAGTCACACAGTCTAAGTCATTACTAGCACTGGGGAGCACATACTTTTCACCAGGAATCAGGACAGTATCCAATACAAACCTAGGTAAATGATCATGCTTCTTGTTGGTAAAATGTACCCAAACAATGAAGTTACACCCCATACAGAATGGCAGGAACACTGATAGCTCCAATTTCTTTGCTTTAAATTGCAAGTGGCAAATTACTGTAAAATTTGCCAACTCCGCTAGAAGGAGTTGACTTAAATTAGCATGATGCAATGAAGACATTGTTTCTTGGCAGTCAGATACTCCTACAATGCTTCTAGATCAGTTACTCTCTGTCAAATCCATAACAAACAATGTTTCATGTCTTAACTAGACCTGGTAAAACTCATGTGTCTTGCCATAGTACTTGGTAAAGTTGCACCACTTTGTTTATTACAGAGTATCTAAAACTAGAGGGAGCACCCTCATGCCACACATAATGCCCTTCACAGTATTCACCAAATGAATCTGAAGGTGACAAATGACTTAAACTCTCTTCACTACTGCATGAGAACACAACACTCCGTCAACTGAAGGAAAGTAAACAGTAAAGTGGAGCAGGACAGCCTTACATTTCAAGCTAGAGAAGGAACAGATGACTAACTATTCTAAGAATTCAGAACCAGCTTTCTAAGAACACTGGTTGGCATAAAACTGGCATAAAACAAACTGTTCAGGCTTCAGAGATTAAAATCACATTGTAGACGCTCTCTACTTCAGTTATTGTATTTATTAACATAAATGACCACAAATCTACCAGGCAGCTTTTGTTAAAATAGAACCAGAACATTATAAACAGCAAAGCTTTCTGAAACTCCCACTACACAACTTCTAATCACACTCTGTAGTATTGAGGCAAGCTTCTCTCACACAAGCAGTGTGTCCCCTATTTCCAGTTATGTTGGCAACAAAATGAATGAAAGGAAATTATACGACTGCTTCTTGTTCCTTTCAAACCAATATTTAGAGTTGCCCCTCAAAAATCCAACTATAAAACCATGAAAACCATTAAGAAAACTCACCTCCAAATATATCTTACAGATTTTCTTTCCCGTGACATAGATGGTGCTTCATGAATCAGCTGTATAGCAGGTCAGTCCTTTGGATGGCTGAGTTAATCACTGAGTTAATCCCTGAGTAAAAGTAATTGGATTCTTTGTGGTAACGGGACAAGCGAACTGGGATTCCAAGGAAGACAGGTATACCCAACAGAAAAATTATATCTGGAAATTTACACTGGATATCAAGTTTTATATTAACAGCACTTCACAAAACATTGGAAAACAAGGGTTAGGAATGGGAGTAATCCTAAAACACACCTAACTACTCACGTTTACACCTTTACCAGTGTTTGTGTTAAGAGTTTTGCATCATTTCTCATATGCTTTTGCATAAAAGCCGTTCAATCTCTCTCCCCCACTATTACTTTGTACTTGTTTCTATTAAATAATTTTATAGCAATAACAGAAGACTACTTAAAATACCAAACCCGAATACTTAGCTGATGTGCTAAAAAACACACTGTACATATAAACCAGTAACAGTGTTTATTCACTATTATGGAAAGAAAGTTGTTAGGACTCTGCAGGCATTAAAATCCAAAAATGAAAGTACCCTGACTTTCAGAGGTGATAATCACCGAAAAGACATATCAAATTCCAGCAGAGTTCAGGGTGTTAACGATTTTTTGAATACCAGGCCTCCAACACTGAAAATTTTGTTCTGTGCTGTTAGTTGCACTCCTGATAGAGAAAACGTGCCTTGAGGGCAGCATCAAGCTCTGCAAAAGATCCCACATAGAACACTAACAGTTGAAGCAAAAAGCTTATTTGTAAGGGGTAGGCAAATAAGGCATACTGAGGGACTCACAGAAGCCCTCCTCTCCTGGCCTGGTGAATAAGAGCTATTGCTCCCTAGAACCTTTCCAAGCATAGGAGGGTGGAGCAGTAATTCCAAAGGACAGAGACACATCTCACCACAAACACACAAATGAATAGAAGGGAGCAGTACTGCACTGAATGCCTACACAAACACAGACACCACAGACAGATCCATCCTGTTCCTAAGGATCAATACTAAGAGATAAAAACCCTTCACTATTTTCTCTATTAGCTCTTGTCCCTCCACTGCCTCTCACTCATTTGACTTGCTGGCAACTGCAGCCTGAAGCCTAGTAGAAGATCATGCACACATCCCATAGACATTTACAAGGCAGGGGAATGGGAAGAGAAAAATAATTTTAAAAAGAGTTTCATAAGCTAGGCCATAGTAATAGGGCAACAGGGCTTCACCAGGCAAATGTACTAGTCTGCTTTAAAATCTGTCTCCTTTTATCCCTTCTTTCTCTCCTTTTCCTCTCCCGACTTCACTTTGATCCTTTTCCACTCCTGATCCTTGCCTTAAATAACCCATATCAGACCTGTACAATCTCAAAATAATTTTATACTGTCCCCAGTACCACTCTAATACATCTTATGAACCTTTTTTAACAGTTAGCCCCCTCCCAGTTTGCCTGGCATTCCAAAGAGTTTCTTCCAGTGAATCACCTCAGCAGGTTTTGCAACAGGAATAGTGGCTTCACTGGTCAACTTTGCTGTTTTAGGAATGATTCAAGAGATTAAGTGGCTCAGTTTTCCACCTTATGACTATAACTCCGGACACTATCTGACTATCTGAATAGCCAGTAATCAGCTATCATTACACAAACCTCAAAAAGCAACAAGCTTTTGAGACAACTTAGTTACCATTTCATAAACATTTTAGCTTTTTTATTGTCTTATCATCCTCTGTTTTTATTTAAAAACATTTAAACATGATTTAACAAATAAGCATGATTAAACAATATTTTCACACATAATTTCATCTTTTCAGTGTGCTATAGTCACTGAAAAATAAGAGGCCAGAAGAAAAACTTCATGACAGCTTAATGTAGCTGCAAATTATATCAAACTGTTACGACAGCTGCAGGTGAGCGTAAGGCTACTCTTTCCTACTACAGTACAACCCATCTTTCCCCGACTCTTAGCTCCAAATTTTTGTCCATCTTTCCCTATGCATTCCAGTACTTGCTTTTGTATCTTGCTGACACATTTTAATGAGTCCTGAGATGTTGGTGTATCCCTCTTTATTACACTTGCTCTCATACTTCTAGTACATAAAAACTGCCGCTATTTTACAAGAAATTGGAGGCACAGTGACTTCTTTGAAATTAGCTTTTCAAAGACACCACACGTCACTTGCTTCAAGAGCAGTGGGAGTTGTATTATCCATATTTAATAAGTAACACAAGCCAGCAAAGCCAGACTAATAGAGAAAAGCCAGATTTATCTGTCTTACTCTAGATATATGTTCTAAGATGACATCTTATTTCCCTAAGGGAAAATTATCAGGCACAGAGGCTGTAAAAGGATTCAGAGGAGGAAAAAAATGCACAGTAATATTGGTGAAAGCAGCAGAGAAAGAGTGAAAGAGAGAGGGACTCTCCATCTTTTCCATACACAATTTTAAAAACCAGGAGAGGAAGCCAGCTTTTGCCTGAAGAATCCCAGATACTTTCAGTTTATTTTTGCTGAAGACTGAAGAGTTCCTTTACCCAGCATTTATTAAATGTAAATGTTAAGTTTCAGCAAACATGCCTCCATTGGCAAAGTTCAGGTTTCTGGTTTGTGCTGGTGTCAGTGCATTAACAACAGTAGGAGTGCAGACCATAAGCTAATAGCAGTATAGCAGATACTTTTCGGCATGTCTAATGATATATGGCCTAAAAGGTCTTTTTACCTATGATCCTATAAAAGGACAGAATAAAATCCTATGAATTTAAGATTGGTTCCAGCATTTTCACAACATTTTTAAATAAGACACTATTTCTTTCAGAATTAAAAAGTGATTTGCAGTGCTTAATATAGAATCAAAGGCTAGGAATTCATTTAAATAGCCAAATACTTTCTTCTCTGTTTTTCTGCTGAGCTCTTACATAGCAACAATATTCAATAATAAAAAAGGCTCAGTTCTACTGAGAATTTAGATATCTCACAGTAATTGCATGTCAAAAAATGGGTCTGTGTTAGCATTTACTATCAACATAATCCAGAAACTATGTCTATACTGTGCTTAGTCTATTTAATTATGGCCAACCACAGGCTACTAATTTGATAAGTTAGTCCTAGGTTTTCTAATGTTTTTTGTTGCATGGTTTTATTTGCTTTTCCCCCTTTGCCCAATAGTTACATCTTCATTCACATTTATTTCAGACAATTCTGCAAGGATCTCACAAGCACTGCCAGTGTCAGGGATCTCAGCATAACCCTTAAGAACCTACATTCTTTCCTACCTCTCTTTTGTTCAATGCCTTGCAAATTAGGCACCTCAATTATAAAGGCACAGATGAATTCTAATAAAGCATCATAAAAATACAAGCCAGAAGATAATTTTAAACTTATTTCTAGTTCTCAAATAAGAAAATAATTTGGAATATTTTTAAGTATATTGTAAAAATATACTATACATTTAAATTAACAGAGTAGTTCTGAACTTTAATATAAACCAGATATTTAAATCAAAGATCTTTTCTGAGTCTAGAATATTCATATAAAGTGCAAAAAAAAAAAAAAATTACCCAGAGAGTTGAAGTAGTTACATAAAAAAAAATCCTTTCTAGACTCTCTGGACTAGGTTGCTTAGCTATCCTTTAGAAAACTGCTTAACAGAGAATTCTGTTTTCTTTCAGTCTATTGCTTGTATTTTCAGCAGCCATAAGGGAAACAGGACATTGTTCAGAAAATCCTCAGGTTTCACATTAAGGATCTGCAAATAGTTTTAATGGGATGCCACTTTCAAGCTTTTATGTAATCCATGTTTTTCAATTTGGAAACCACTGCTTTTGAGAAACTGTCAAAAGTGAAAAATCAGTACAAGATGTCTTCTGCAGTGAAAAATCAGAACAAGATCTCTTCCACCTCCAATTCCAACACATCAAAAACACTTACAGAAGGTCTCTCTGACATGGAATTTTCAGCAACAGAAGTACAAAGAGAAAGGTTTTCCTTACCTTTGTTTCAGTTAGAAATTATGAGTCACATCTGACTAAATTTTTACACACACTTGAATGTTACATATCTGACAGCATTGTTAAATACCTTTCCTACCTTAATCTATTCTTTCAGGTCTACATACATTATATATCTGATATGACAAAGACACAGGGATGCCCTGGCTGTTACAGTGGTCCCCATTTCTACAGCTCTAAAGCATCAGGACTGTCTAAAGAGACTTTAGGCATTTGCTGCCACCATAGTTAGGGACACACCTGTATCAGCATTACAATACCTTCTCAGACCCTAAGCAATCTTGGAAATAATGATTAAAACTTATATGGGCATACCCACAGAAATCATAAAAACACGAATGAACAGATATTTTCTTGTTAAACTGTAACCATACTTAGAAAAACAACTGCACAAGGACACAAAACTAAAAAGAGTAGGATAGAATTATGAAGTGCTAACACTCTTCTATACTTACTTCACCTGTAAAAACAGAATAGGGATTTTAAACCAATAATCAGCTGCATTCTTTACATAAGATTGCTACACAACATTATACAGTTACATAACCAACTAGCTAATGCTACATTACTACCTAAACACAATAAAGTCTTTAGATATGAAGAAATTATTGTAAAAGTAACATAGCATATATTGTGAGTAGCAACCAAAACCAGAATGAAATATATATACCATTTCTTTCAATAAATTCTGCATAAATCACAAAAATTTAAAACTGGTCTTGAAAAGCTCCAATGATTACACTAATTACCTCTAATTTTAAAATTATAGACATTAAAAGTGGTTGTTTTCTTCCAACTACAAGAAAATGATAGCAAAAAATTTCAGTCCAGATGCCTGAAGTGTGTACATCTGTTTACATCATGTCCCACACATTTATGGACACGGGCTTGCACATACCTACAAATGAGAGAATACAATGCACAAAGACTGGGACAGTTCTTTATTCTAATCCATCCTTGCTTGACAAACTGCATCATACAAAATTCTGGTTAGCAGTAATTTCAATAGCCAATATGATTTGAAATATTTTGCCTGCATGTGCTCACAAAACTCTAAACAGATGAGTCTTTATGTGAGTAGCTATCCTAGGGAACAGTCTTTAAGAAGATACATTCTCCTAGCTCAACTGTAGTTTTATCTGGCAAAAAAGGTACGAACCAAGGTATCTTTCCTACCCTACCAAGGCTTAGAGAGGCCCATACCTGATAAAGCACTACTAAAAAGGAAAGTGAAATTGTTAGAGGATACCCTTTGCAAGCTGTTACACTTCAGATTTTTTTTTTTCTGCAAAAAGAGAAGGTGGGCTCAATCTTCTGTTCCCCTCATTTTTCCTTGGTGTCAGAGGGAGACTAGAAAGGATTTGCACCAATACTCAACTTTTCAATGAACAAAGTGGTTTCATCACTATAAAATGGGGTTAAACCAAAAGACAGGAGAAAAAATTTCCAAGTAGTATCCTAAAATTCAGTATTGCCATCTTACTCCCATATACTGTATAGCTCTGTTCACTCTGCAACTGCATGTTAGCTACTAAAAACACTGTGAAAAAAAAAATAAATTCACGCTACATAATTTAAAAATTTTCTAAATCAGCAAACTGCATGAAAATGGCGATAAAGGTAGCTCAGTGTTTACATAGTAGTTTAATGAAACCAGAAGTACAAGCTTCTTTAACAGCAACAACAAAAAAAACTGCAGTCTAAAAAATGACATATGACCACAGTAGAAATCCAGTGGAAAGTCCCTAAAAATTTATAGATGAAACAGTCAAACAACATTATATTTAAACACTAACCTCCTCCAGTTAATTTATTGCAAGGTACACTGACTGACAAACATTTGAAATTAAAACTGAGGAACACAGAGCAATCCCCCAAAGAAAATATGTACAAGCTACTGAAATTTAGAGATACAGCATAGTGGGATATAAGCTCAGTTATTATACTCACTGTACTTCCTTTTTCTTTAAAACTTACAGCTTACCACTTTATGAGAACAATAAAATAGACAGTTTCAGATTTAATCACACAAATTCAAAACCATTCAATGCTCCTAAGACAGTAAAACCATAACTCTATTTGCTACTATTTTGCCTAATAGTTACTCCTTGTTTCTCTACCATTAGTTACAAAGGCTAAGAGAAACCACAAAAACTGAAACAAAAACCAACCAAACAAAAAAGAAGGCAGAGGGCTAATAGTATTTAAACATTATTTATAAATTTGTTACTTCCCACTACACCTGCTGCCTTCTCCATTCCTCATCAACTTCTCCAGTTATAATAGGAAAATTCTCACTAGTTGAAATTTACTGTTCTGAAGGTTTGTAGCCCTTGATGGTTGTTATGGGAAAAAATTTTAAAAAAACAACTCAAATACTGTTAAATGCCACCTTAATGTTTTACAAGGAAGAAACATATTGGCAACCGTGTCACAAAAATTAATAGAAGAGAGTTTTGTGAGAATAACATTCTAAGATGTCATTTGATTAAATTTTACCATTCTTCCAGAAAATATGGTACCAAAAAAAGCCCAAAAAAGCAAACAACAAAATCCAACATAACAATAGTTATGCTGAATAGCACAGTCCTCAGTGCATTTCATTACACACATGGCTGAATCAGAAAGTAATCTGGTATCATCTTGCCATAGACAAGTTCACCTGCAGATTTTCATCTGATTAAATACAGAAAACAGGTTCCTTTTAATAGCTGCGGTTTCTGGTGATTTGCTGAAGAAACTAAAGAGAAGAAACCAAAGAGAAGAAACCTAAGAAAAACAGTTATTTGTCATGTATCATATATTCTGTTCCTCCATCTGTGTGGAAGGTGCATCTTCCTTTCACATCTTAAAACCTTATTTCATGAAGTTTTATAGTAGACACACTGCATACAATGCAAATATATTGTCAGTTAACAGAAATATCAGGAATAATTTTCTAACATTCAGAGTCTGGAATACAAGAACAAATTCTCCTAATATTTTATTGTTTACATTCCTGCTGTTGCGGATGCTCCAAGACAGAAAGAATGAAAACCAAGGCATAACATGCAAGACCACACACTATCTAGTGAACAAGAATAACCATATTCCAACAGCTCTAACTGTATTAGTTGTATTATTTACTGACTATTACAGTCATGGTGATACTGACATACTCAAACTCCTCCTGAACTGAGAGCAGGCTAAATACAGCAGCATAACAGGACATCTTGCCCAGAAAGTAGGTTGAACAAGCCTATGATGAGGTTTATGCAGATGAAAGAAGACTGGTAAGCTTCCTTACACTGCTATAACCCGGTCTGAAGTATCATTTGTTTTAGAACAGGGAAAGTCCCACATACATCAGTCAGAAGGGATTTTGCCAATAACTTCACTCATGCCATGTTTCATGCTACATGCATTTGCATACCAAATTTTCAAAACAAACAAACCCACCCAAAACTTATTTTGCTTGCATGTACAGCTTTTCCTTTGTTTCCTTTATTTTCACTATCTCAACCCACATTTTTAACCCTTCTAACTCATTTCTCCATTCCACTGTGGGGGAGTGAGTGAGCAGCTGTATGGGTCTTAGCTGCCTACTGGGCTTAACCCACTAGAAATAAGTAAAATTTAGTGCAATGCAACTTTAAACAGTTTAGTAATTCTAAACACAGGCATTCCACAGCTGCCAACAGAATTTAAAGGAAAAAGAATACCACACACCACCTCTACATGAGCAAGTCTGTATCTCTGCGTATTTTTACTGAGAACTCCAGTCTTGAGCGCTACAAGCTCCTCACAAATATCTTTCTAATGGAGAAACCCCAAAGTACATAGAAGAGGATTTTAAATTAAGACCTCATCACGTTCTCCGTTGAAGTGTTGTGAAAGCACTTCCAAAATGCATTAACCTACGTACTCTCTTCTAGACTACCAGTCTACATATGGTAATAGAGATGCAAAAGGTGCCAGAATTTATGTCAATGCACAATAACTGGAGCAAAACTCTACAAGTAGATCTGGGGATAAATGTCAGCAAACAAAATGTGTCTGAATAGTGTATTTTGCATAGTTGCAAAGTAAGGCTGTAAAACAAATCTAATCACCTTGGGTATTCTTACACCACAAAAATGCCAGGAATTCAAAACAGAAGGAATACCTGGGACTTAAAGATACTTGGGAATGCCTCAGGTAAATGAAACATGCTTCAGCTGACAAGAACAGATTGAACAAGTTTAGACTTGGCCTAGCTTTGCACTGGTGGTTGGACTAGATGATCTACAGGGGTCCCCTCATAGTTATCCTGTGATCCTATAAAATTTAGATACAGAGTTAGAATAAAGTTTTTATTAAATTAACTGCATATTTTAACTGCATAAATTAACTGCAAATTTTTACCATTTATTTACAAACAAATGTTCTCTTAAAGAAGCTGTTTTTGTGAAGTTATAATTAGATCTTAACCTAAAGTTTTAAAAAGGACAACTCAAATGCCAGGTAGTTGAAGGGTTATTTAAGATCACAAAATGACCTGGAACATAAACTGCAATTATTTCTAGTATTTTAAAAGGAATAGGTAAAAATCCAAACCACCTACTACTCTGTCTTTATTAGATCACCTTAGACTTGATCACCTGGACATCCATCACCAACTCACCTTAAATAGTAACACTGCTTAGAATGCAATTCCTTTTATGTCACTGACACTTCTAAAGCTGGTCTTTCTGTATCCATAACACCAGTACATAAAAAATTCTGATGTCATCTGCATTCCACCAAGGGTGGAGGCAGACAAACACTTTCTCAAAATGAGTTCAAAAGAAATCCACATCCATAAAACCAAAACATCCAGTTTCTATAAATGGAATTGTCAATCAATCCATTCTAGGACAGATACTCAGGCAGGAATTCTTAATTATAAAGCAATTTTATCTGTATTTGATTTAAAACTTTCCTCAGTATTACGCATAACCTTCATTTTTATGTCCTAATTCATAGTGCAAAATAAAAAAGGAGATGCAAGTGAAAAATTATCACAAGAAAAGCCACTTCGATATCTTTAAAAAGACATAGTCACAACTTAAGATTTGTACACTGTCAAAACAAATCATATTCTACAACCTCATACAAATATACTATCTACTATAAGATTTTTTATTTGCTCACACAAGAACACCAGTCATTTTGATGTGGTTGTAGAATGTTAATCCAACACCTTCTCAGATAAAATGAACAATACCCTCAAGGAAATCATTACATGTCTCACACAAGAAATCAGTTTTATTTATTTCTTCACAACCCAGCATCAGTCAAGATTTTCAAGACTTTCCTCCCTAGAATACAAAGCTATTGCTGATAAAATCTGCAAGTGATTGACGGTAATGGTGCTGTAAGCAATAGCAAGGCCAAGTTATAGATACACGGGGACCTGGAACACACAGTAGGTCAGACACAATCAAGAGCATATTTAACTCTGTCATATGAAAACTTAAAAATACAATAAAGGAAGAATACAATCATAGAATCACAGTCTTGGCAAGTGATAGCATAAGCCTGGAACAATGGTAATCATGAGCTTCCACCAAGTCTAAAGATGCAAATTACTAAACTGAAAGTTGGGTGCACTAACAGTGACTACTTTGAAATAAGCTGAATACACATTACTCGAAGGAAGGTATTTACAAAGCAACTCACAAATTGCTATGTCCAGCTGTTAATAAAGAAGCAAAAGACAATAAAACTGTTAAAGCACCCAAAAATCTGTACAGTTTCGTGAAACTGCAAGATTTGGGATCTGAAATCACATTTCACAGCAGAACACCAAATGTTAATCTGTTTAGGACTGTCTCATAACAATGTCTTACAACGTTTAGTACAGCAATGTAAGATAGAAGCAGCCCCAGCTCTGTCCTCCACTGCTCTGAGGGTGGTTTCCTCCCCAAGAACAGGCACAGCAGGCAAAAATCACATGCCAGCTCCTTAATGCCACAATTCCAAGTCTGTCCTAGGAGTTTAAATCCACCATCATCACCATTTAGGTCGTCACTCTATTTACATGGGCAGTAGTAGCTTTCAGGAGGAAGATAGATGGACAATTGCAATACCATCCTAAATTACTGTAATTGGAATTATCTCTCATTAATCAAATACCTAAGTTTATTAAATACAAATAATACTTTAAATTATTTGTATTAAATAAAATAATACTTTATTAAAAGTATTTAATAAACAAAAGTTTATTAAATACAAACTGTAGAAGAGTAAATTCCTGCTACAGTGGATTAGCTGATCTAGTTACGAAAAAAAAAAATAAATGACCAGAAGTTGAAGCTAAAATATAAAACTGCTGTGTAATCTCTTATTTGTTTCCAAAGGAAATAGATAATCAATCATACTATTATCACTGGCATACTTTAAAATTGAGACAGTACACATGAGCCATAAATTTCTGATCTAGATACACAGACTCAGCCAGGGAAATTGAGGGCCAGCATTAGGCAGAGGGACAAACTGTATCAACATAAAAGTCTCTTTTATTACGACAAATCGATTACTTAAAAATGTTTGAGCACAGATAGTCCACTAGCACCAGGATGTAAACAGCAGCACAATATAAGGTGAGACAACTGGTAAAGAACAATAGGACTGACTAAATACTCTTGAGTATTAGAGAAATTAATCTAAATCAAAAATCCCTGGTAGCTTACTACCCTCTACCAGTTTTATTTGTGCAAGACTGCTTCCCAATTATTTATTTACACTCTTCCGCTTTAAAAACAAAGTTGTTATGTTCACACAACCTTAATTTAATAACTTAACCATAATAATTACCAATGAAGTAATATATTTCTCTTTATGTTCTGTTTTTTCACATATATTCACTGGGTTATCCTCATGCTATCACTACTTCATGCACCAAGGAAGAGTTTAGAAAGATATGAAAAAGCAGAACTCTAACATGCATGAAGTGGAGCTGGTGAAATATTTTTATATATATAATACACTCTATATATTTAACACACACAATGACATAATGCAAATGCATTAAGACTGAGCAAAAGCAGTATCTTTTTTTCAAGCTGAATCGATTACAAGCAGAAGAATACCTCCTGACTGCAAGAATTATTTCTATGATGAGAACATTGAAAAAAAAAGATGGTTTTGTTAAAAGAAAAAGAAGAAAAATTCTTATACACCGACTAATCCCTTCAAGTACTGTTAATCAAGAATGTGATTTATCTTCAATAAGTACCTTAACAAAAACAACTTTGAAAAATAGCAAACATTCTATAAAACTATTTGGCTGGAGGCTACAAGCAAGAAATGTAACCAGCATATAGTACATAGCCACCAAAACATAAAACAAAATATTCTGTTTTACGGGGACACCTGTATTTAGGAAAACAGGCAAGGTTTCTGCTTAGTCCAGTAAGGAAAATTCAAGCTTTCTGCAGACTGAGCAGAGGTATTCTACAGAAACTGATCTGGAATTACTCTCTTATTAATTGTTTAAAATGAGGATTTGTATTTTAGAAACTGTAATTTTGGAGATAGCTCTCTGAGATGCTCATGCTTTACTACCCCCATACCAATACCATGATTTATTTCTTCATTTTAGAGCCTCAGCACCAATAACAAAATCTGATAACTGTCTTTGAAAAGCCATGCACTAGACTGATCATCTCAAATTTGTGTGATCACAAATTTGATCAGAACTCACTTTACTTTGGCCATACTTCCAAATTACTGTGTTAACAAAGCCTTACACTGCAAAGTTAGAGCACAAAAAAAACAATACTGATTTCTTGGATGATTTTAAAAAGTGTTCTGTGGATATTTATGAGCTGTGTCTAGAAAAAACTCTGTCATGCAGAATTTGTCCATGTTGACTTCACACACAAGAAAAAAAAAAAAAGGGGTTTTCTTTTTAAATGAATTCTATTACTGAAAACTTTTACTTTCTTGCAGCACCATGCATTACTTCTATTTAGTCCAATACAAAATACTGGGGAAAAAGCTAACAAATTTGCGAGGCACATAGAGGGAAACAACTTCCAGCCTTTTTTGCAAGTTTTCAGACCTTTTATTGGTATAAGATTTTTTAGATTTAACTAGCCTGTTCACTATTCCCTGACTATTTCAAACTCCATCCAAAGTATTTAGAAATCATTCAGAAACTTATATTTATAACAAGCACACATTCACATCTAGTAACTGGTACATTTGTTTCTTGGGGCAGGGCAGTGTTAGGGTTGGGGTGAATATTTTTCCCTTTTAAAGGTAAACCCTGCAACACTGGATAGAAACACAAGGAAACCTCACAGACTCCTTCTGTTGCCTACATGTACAGTCTCAACTGCAATGCTTGAGTTTCATTGTTCCCACAGCAATACCCTGACTTATTTCTTCATTTTAGAGCCTTTCCCTGTAGAGGCTAAACCTCACACTGTCTGTTACTCCCTTTAACAAGTACTTGTAGGAAAGCTTATTTTTCTCCAGGCTACCAATGCTTCATAGATAAACATGGCTTAAATTTTTCTGATAAATGGTATGCTGGAGGGATCCCAGAGCCACATCTCCCACTGCTTAACATTTAAGTGCATAACTAAAATGCTTCAGTGAGACTACCAATTACTGCAGTTCTGTTACTACTGCACAGAACTGCTCAACACCAAACGCAGCTATGACATTCCAGAAGCCATTTTTAGCCCAGGGCACTAATCCAAAAATAACCTTTTCAGTTCTCTAGGAAGCCAAATGTACAAAGATATGAAAACTGGCAGAAGGAATACAGCACTTCTTGCCAAAATACTGATTTTTTTTTTTTTTTTTTTTTTTTGTACATAGTTACTACTTTCATATTACCTGATTCTTAACTGATTGCAAATCTATAGTGATATTCTTTTCAGGACTATTGTGTGCAAGTTGTGTGTTTGTGCCAGAAGCTACTATAAAGTGAGTTTCTGCATTGTGTTAATACATTTAAAACCACTCCCAGGACTTAAGACCTTAATGGAAGCTTTAAGTCTCTACTGCTATCCCAACATCTTCCAGAACAAAACTAATTCAAATGCCTCAACATCCATTCTTCAAGATATCATACACTGGCAGTTAAAAAAATACAAAAAAAAAAAAAAATCCCAGAGAACCAAAGTTGGATTCCATCCACAGTTGTGTCTCTGATCTGTTCTGAGATCTAGATTAAGCCATTCAAAATTCCTGCTTCTCAGTTTTTCCAATCTATACAACCAGGGATAATCTGCATCATTACAGAACAATGAAATAACTCACTGAGCAAAGTCTGCATGGTAATTTTTTAATGGAAACATAGAGCAAGATTTATACTAGGAACAACTAAAAGTAGAAATCTTAAAGTCATTATATTAATGACTTAAAGACTTTAAGCTCTTAAAGTCATTACATTAACAATCAATATAATTACATAAAAGGCTTTCAAATTACAAGAAATTCAAAAGAGTACTTTCTCTACCCTTAGACATTGCTGACTGGTTGGCTGAACGTAAAAGTAACACACAGCACACTTCAGCAGAGCAGTAATAGCAGCAATACCATGATACAAAAGTCTACACCATGACAGTGTCTGCCTTATCTCTAAAGTAACTTAGAAAAATGTTAGCAAATTGAAGTTACTGGTTATTTTAAATCAGTTCATATTTTCTTTCAAATCATAAGATCCACTCCACTTGCATGAAAGATTTTTTTGCGGTGAGTCTGCCAGATTACCTTCACTTTTTACGGTGAATTTGAAACACCACATTAAAAAAAAAAAAAAAAAAAAAAAGTTCTGAAGATGGGGTAGAAATTTGGCAAGTTTTTAAAATGAAAAACAATTTCAGGCTCTGCAGTCTTTTTTGTTGCCCTCAAACAAAACCTCAGAAAAATCCCATAAAACTACATATTGCCAAATTAGCATAATAGTTTTCCATCAAATTTGAAAGTTCAGACAGTGAATGGAAACACCCATTATAACATGGCTACAATTCAGTAAATCAGTCTTAATTTCTGCACATTATGACTAAGAAGCTACAGCATCATATTGACACTGTATAGAAACTAGAAGGAACAGTACTGAGGGGTCTCAAAATAAGACAAAGTATGGAAACACTTCAGATGGATGGGACAAGGATGTTGTTCATACATCTTCCTTCAAACACACCAGTAAACAAGGGGAAATAAAATACCATGTCTAGCAAACCTTGCAAGTGACAGGACATGTGTGAGTGAGAAAAAAATCAAGTCAGTAACACCAGGCAATTTGAACGGCTGCTAAGTGGAACACAAGTAAGGAGTAGGCATTCAGCCAGACTGGAATTCAAACCTTGGAAAGGGGATCACAGACAAAACTTACCAAGCAGGGAAACTACACTATGCAAAGTGGAAGGCAAAAGGACAGTTCTCTTGAACTGGGGTGAACTCAAAAAAGAAAAAACAACCAAACAAGCAAACAAGAAGCCCTAGCAACACAACATAAAATGAGCATGGGAAACCCTGGGTTAAGCTGTTCCCCTTGATCAATCACAGCTGTGTTTAGTAACCAGGGCATCCTTGTCCTGGCCCAGCTGCTGAGAAAGCTCCTTTCAGCTTTGACCAGACACCCATTCCAGAAATCTTCATAACGGTCTGCATTTCTTAATTATGTAACATATGAATGACACTATATTCTTCCTCCTTCCCCACTGAACAGACACACAGCTTTGCTGTTGATACGCTTGCCCTGCCTTAAAAAGACTGAATTGAATGAAGCCTCACTATTCTCAAAATACAGTAATGTAACAGCAGCAATAGACAGGTACTACCTGTCTACTATTCAATAATCCCTATTTCTACTCTCAATAGCGTTTTAAATAGTTAAAAGTTCAAATAGGACAAAAAGTCATTTTAATAATAAAAGCTTTGCTAACCATGATAACAATTTCACTGTTTTTAAAATCAGACATAAGGTTCTTACTGTACATAAACTATTGCAGTTGCTTTTTTGGTATTTTGCCTTACCCTGTAAAGGTCACCCAAGGGTGTATTCTGCTCCACGTCTCTTCTTGGCTTACCCTCTGATTCAATTTTCTTCTCCTATCCCACTTCACAAAACTTCTCCATCAGTTTCAGTGATTTATCTTTGAACACACATTTTATGAACCTGTTTCTTTCTGTTCACCAAACAAAAGATCCAGCTACTTACTCATGCTTTTCTCTTCACATTTGAACATGGTGGGGTTTTCCCATCTTATTTATTTTTCATTTTTACTTTTTGCCTGTCTAATGTAATGCTACAAAGGAGAGGTGTCACTGCAAATAGCACAACCAAAGATGCAGACTTTAGATGCTAAAAAACCTCATGTCTGTTCACACAGGATAAATTGAAGTGAAAGTGTCATTTGCAGTCACTTTGCTACTTTTGAAATATACTACTTCAGAATATAAACTAGTATTATAATAGCATTTTAATATTCTTAACAGTATAAAGAAATCAAGTAATAAGCTATGTTTAAATATGTTCCCAAGATGTACTTTGCTGAATTTTACTTAATTCAAAAAATGATTTGCTTTAAATCCTTCACACACATATTAATGCCAGCTGCTCCAGCCAATGTCACTTTCTAGCAGAAAGAAGTATTTATCAGGCTACAACAGTAGAAAACACCTAGTTTGTACAGTTAAATCCAAAACATAGAAATTAAACCTGCTACTAATCTAATATTCTAAAGCACCACGGTCCTGAAAGGAAATAGAAACATTATAACTACTGAACTTTGCACCAAGGAATGAAATCACACATCTACAGAAAATCAATATAAAAACCTTCTCTATACAGCAGCACAGGTCACTGCTAACGTTGGTGCTCAGCTATTTTGTCCTTGTTCTGCTTCTCATAAAGACCAAGAATTCTATTCTGATATTTAAAACTTCCAGCTACTTCCAGTAATTTCCCTATCCATTCCTAGAAGAACTACCTCACATAATCACCATGAACTTATCAGTTAGCTTTTAACTAAATCTACACAAGCTCAGCTGAACATGAAACACTTCATGCAGCTTCAAAAGCAAGTGTAAACCTCCTCAGGCTCCAAATTAGGCGCAAAACTAACCCCCACTTTGCTCTGCCACGATCATCATCTCACAACTTTTGACTTTTTGTTTTTTCCTTTAAGAATATTTCTCCTTTTGTCCTCCTGTCCCAGGCTGTAGACTATTAATGTTATTTCTATTTTTAAATAGGAGGTTTACAGGCATTAGGGTGTTCTGCACCATACAAGGAAAAAAAGAATAAAAAGCTGGCCAGCAAGACACCCTTAGAGAAAGACACTGGGGAGAAAGCGTTAGAATTTCATAAATGAACTCCTCCCACACAGACACATCTATGCACAAATTTAGCAGAAAGGAATTATTCCTCCAGAAGCTTAACCCCTCAGTAGTATTCCAAAGAACTGCTCTGATGGGTGTAAAATACAACATGGTCAGCAGAGAACAGTCAGAAGTCAGATGTAACACCCATTTCCAGTTTTGACAGTGATCCACTCACTGAACACAGGGATAACATTTCTGGCTCTTTCAGTTTTACACATCAGAGGACAATAAATGGGAACACTTTTCATCATTCTGGTCTCAGCAAAACAAGTTTAACATATCTCTGATTTGGGAAGTGCCATTTCAATTATTTGAATCATATTGATTTAAACTGTGAATTAGCAATCTAACCAGCTAGGGAATGTTCACAAACCTAGCAAATGTTTACTAACAGTCAGCAAGAGCACAGCAGGCAGAATGATGAGCAGTCACCCTATGGCCCAGTGAAGTTACTCATCCTTCCTAGAATGGTCATTCTGAAACACAAAACACCAGTCTCTCCATCTCAGTTGATCTTGTACCTCTGCAAGCAGCAGAATCATTGGGTTTTCCTTACACAGACAAATGGATGCTAAGCTTCCCAAACTTAAATTCAACAATTAGTATTTCATAGTACGAATATGAAACTATTATTTGTAGCATAAAGTCTGTAAATGTCATGTATCTTGCAGCCAAATAGTTTTCTCCATGTTTATCTGATTCTCTATGCACACAATTCTAGTCATTATGAACATAACTGGCATTTTTCCTTAGTTTTACAGATTTCAGAGAATTATCCCAAGCCATTACACACATCCCCCTTCTTTGACGTCATATATTTTTTTCAATAGTTCATAAGTTTTCATTCTCTACGACATTTCTGCCTTTAACAGTATCACCAAATATTTCCTTGTTCAAACCTATATTGCATTGGCATTTGCCCCCTTCCTCTTCCAAGCCAGAACTCTACGGTGCAAATACTCATTCTACTTTGTCATAGTGGATTCTGCCCCAGCCTCTTCCCCTCACAGAAGTATTCAGTGTTTTCAAAACTCTCTGTATAGTGTTAAAACTCTCTGTATAGTGTTTCAAAACTCTCTGTATAGTGTTAAGATTCATACAGTCTCTCCTGTTTGAGAGATGTCTAAACTAAGATGCCTTTTTTGCTGAAGAAACAATAGAAACAGACCAGGGAAGGACTAAAAGAAGGCTCACAAACAATGGAGGGATATTTGGCTTCTACCTCCCACCAGTGATCACAGGTGAATGGACCTGCAAAACTGCTTGTCCAAAAGCATTTGCAAAGGAACCTGTAGCACCTTGACTTTCATAACAGCACTTCTGGAGCTCTGAGTCAGTCTTTTCCAAGCAGATTGGCCAAGGATGCACAAAACAACAATATTTCTACAAAAGCCTTCAGTTTTTATTAATTCATATGCACAGCATGTCCAAACATAGCAATACTAGGCAGAGCTATTTAA
Organism: Taeniopygia guttata; assembly: GCF_048771995.1. Classification (NCBI taxonomy): domain Eukaryota; kingdom Metazoa; phylum Chordata; class Aves; order Passeriformes; family Estrildidae; genus Taeniopygia; species Taeniopygia guttata. The sequence goes on along the minus strand of NC_133024.1, from coordinate 60,078,338 downwards.
AAAAACTGCCACCCTAATGGAGAAGTTCACTTTGGGGGTAAAGGTTCAATCCACAGCAGAGCCTATTCCTGCTCAAATTGAGGGGTTTCACCCCTCCTCCCATCCAAGTGTTTTTAAGCTGGCATCTCTCCTACCTCTTAGCCAGTACATTAATTTTAAAACCTCTCTACAAAAAAGAAAATACAAACAATCAAATACAAGGGCAAGACACACACAGTCAGCAGCAGAAAGCCAGTAATCTGCTCAAGCCACGTTCTGAAACAGTAACCAGGCAATCGGGTACTCATAATTTGTTCAATGCAACAAAATCAGTCTGAGCTAATTCACTTTATTTTGTACTGAGGAGTGTCTAACAGCACCTGCAAAGACACTGGCTACATTTCAGCTATGGGAGCATAAATCTCAAGACAAAAGAGGTAACTTTCAAAAGCACCACTGACTAGACTCTACAGCAAGAGAACTAATAGACTGTTTTCAATAGAACTCAATAGCCTTAACGTTTATAAGATCCACAAGCAAGGATATAGTCTGGTTCCAGGAAGAATAAAAGGGCCAAGAGGGTTTAAATGGTACAGAAACTGTTAAATACATAATAATGTTACATATACTGCTGGATACATAATAATGAATATAAAATTGGTATTTCTTGATTTTTTTAGCCATAAGAATTACATCCCCTAAATTTTGGCTGCAGGGTAATATTCAACTCATTGGTGATAATAAGCAAACATATTTATTCTTTCTCCCTGTACTAATATACTTAAGATATTATTTGTGTACAGAAACAGTAAGTAAGGTTAGAAATCTTCAAATAAACACAGAAAGGCTGTAGGAATGGACTAACTTTTGAAATGAAAAAGAAACAGTTTTATTATTTTTTTTAGCCTTATAAAGACATTATTTATTGACGTGATTTTGAATTAAATTACCAAGATGGGAGGCTCTCAGCCTTATCCAAAAATAACCCCGCAATTTAATCAAAATATGAAATAAAAATTATGAATTATTCAAAGTAATTACCAGAGAGAACTCTTAAAAGGAGAGGGACATATCAAATATCTTTTTCTCTACTGGCCAAATAACAATCAAATTCTAAACAAGAGTCCATATAGTGGTCATATTTGATACTTGGAAGTGTACAGTAGCACAAACAAACCAGTCTGGATGTCTGAAATCCTGCCCAGTACAACCTGCACTTAGAACAGGTGGAACCAACTGCACATCTACTGCTGAAATTAGGAGAATTCTCAGACATGAAGGAAAAATTACATTAATAAAGCAGGTGGAGAAAATAAGTAAGAATAAATTACAACATTCTAATGTACACAGAATCATAGAATGGTCTAGGCTGGATTGAACCTTTAAATGTCATCTAGTTCAACTTCCCTACATGGAGCAGAAACATCTTTGACTAGATATGGTTGCTCTGAGCCCCATGCACATCATATTTAATTTTTTTAAAAAGGAGGGAAACAAGAAACACTAGTGTTGGTATCAGCAAAGAGGAATGAAAGGAACATATTTCACCCAAACCAGCATCAATGTTCACAGTGATACTATGATTTTTCAACCATCTTGAAAGCAAATCCATAGTTATACAGTCAAAACAACTATTTCAAAGATGCCAGGCAAAGGTGTCTTCAACACAGCATTGTCCAACAAGTATAGCCCACTCAGAAACACTTTTAAAAAACAGCAGGTAGGTGCTCTTTTATCAAGAGAGCATTTTCTTGCACAAAAAAAAAATACACATTCCTTCCAAAATTTCATACTGTCCAATGTAGCAATAAAATACTTCAATTTGTAATTATTTTCTAATAATCTAGCATGTACTTTAAAAAATTTTCTTCTCTGCCAGGTCACTACCAGCAGCAGCAAGTAATCCCTCCTCAGGTGCCTAACTCACCCAACAGAAATGGATGAAGCAGGTATTCACCAGAAAAGGTTCAGAGGATCTGTCTTCAGAAATACAATCAAAGCCCACAGAAATAGGCTGAAGTAATACAGTAGCCAGCCATGGTTACATCTTCCGGGCCTTTGCTTGCTCTTTTATAAAGTAACATGCTTCCAGCATTCCCAGTGGTTTGGAGGAATATAATTGCATGTTATTACTTAAGAACTATGTGATTACTGTGCCACTGCCTTCTGCATAACCCAGCCTGTAATAAAAGTGATAAGAATAGCATTTATTATTTTTGAAATTGTTTTTGCATTGCATCCACACTGATGTGGTTTAAAACATCTGACTAAACTCAGCACACTTTACATAGAGGTTTTATTTTCTTCTAACAGGAGTGAACACCATGAAAACTCCATTCTGTGTGCAGAGAGACCTGACCAGATCACTCAGCACTTGAGCAGAGCCCTCAAAGACTGAGGAAGAAGTCTTCTATCACATTTCCATAACCATGATGGATTTAATGTAAAGAAAAGTCACAGAAGAAAAAGCATAATCAGAAGCTGCAGGAATAGAAAGTGACAAGTACAGTTCAGCCTCTGTAGTTATTACAGAATGTAACTGCAGTGAGAACTAGAAAAATCAAACTATCCCATCCCAGCTGTTACAACAAGCCACGACCCTTTCATAAATGCATCAATTGCTATATAAAATCAGACTTCTAACTTCAGGAAAAAAATAAATGCATGAACAGAGAACTTAAAGTTGATCACTTACTTCTTCCTCAGACCTACAAAAAGCACTTGGAACCGTTCTAGAAAACAAGCTTGATAATATTGTATTTGAAAGCAGCTGTAGATGATCACTTTCTGAATCAAAAAATATTTTCAGTCTGCAGTACTAAAACATTGTCAAGTGCAGACATGGTTTCAGTTTTCTGGAAATTCCCTGCTCCTCAGAGCTCTAAACTTAACTCGCCTTACTAATATCATCTGCATCAAGGAGTATCCTCATTTTTCAGAGACTGGCAATCCCCCCCTCCCCTCCAAAAAAGAGTGACAGGCTACCCCTACCCCAAAAACAAATGTTTCAGGACTTCAGAGACATGTCAGCACATCAGATCCAAAACTATAAATCACTCATTTCAAGGATCTACTCCAAGTAGTACGAGAAAGTTTTCCACTATGCACATTTATGGAGAGGAAGCAGGAGAGAAATTCCCATCAAGAGTTTGCTCCAAGAGTTTCAGAAATCTGGCCTTAAGCCAAGCATCTCTTCTGTTTATATATTTGTTATGTAATGTAACAAATGAAAAAAAAACATGGATTTTTTGGAAATATATCAACACACAACTTTCAAGGCAGTTCCCATTAAACAGTTACAACAAGCTGTTACAAACAAAACCTTAAAGCAACTATAGATTAACACAGTGTTCTTCTAAAAAGGGACAATGAAAAAAGGGCTGCTGTTTTCACAAGATTAAGACGCGGGTTGATCTACACTGCTGTTTATACCAAACAAAAAGAGGATGAAAACACAATTCTACATTCAATTTCATATTGAATGTTTTCCATGTAAACTCTGACAAAAGCACAATACTTGAAGACACAGACTACTTTATTCATAGAAAAATCAGCAGAACAAGCAAGGTGCTTGAAGCAAGAAGCAGGCGCTACCTCTACATACTACACACAGCTCGTGCCTGTACAGCACTTACACAACGCACAAATACTAACATCCAATCACTACCAATCAAACAATTTTCTTCCCAGTATACAACCCACTCAGTATACAATTTGGTTTTCCAACTGTTTGGTTCAATATTAAACAAGCTCAGTTTCTGGATTTCCAAACTATTTATCTTGTATTGCAGTATGTATGCTAGAACTCAACTTTGAAAAAGAAATGAGATAAAAAATGCCTTGTGGGGGCGACAGGCTGAAAGTCATTCTTCTAGCCATACAGAGTTCCCCTACTGTGCCTATCTCTTTCACATCTGCTACTGAGTCAACTAATGGTTAGTATGGTAATTCATGCCATCAATTCATGGTAGTTTCATTCATCAAGCTTCCTTCACTTTTTTTTTTATTGATATGATGATACAGGTGCTCACACAGACCAAAGTGAAATCCACTCACAACAGCCATCAAGTAACAAAGTTAAACAACAATAACACATGACTGCTACCACACATCTGAGGCACTAACTCGGGGACAGACACAATAAGCAGCACATGTGTCTCCATATACAGGAAGGCAAAAGTGCCCTCATGTGCAGGAGTAGCTGAGAATTTAGATTCATGTTATCACATGTCTGCATGAAGGTATAGCACCTGCTGTTTTGTGGGACAAAAACAAGTGACTACACGTCTCCTGCTCGGCTGCCACAACACAACTATCTCCAGCAGGCAAATGGGGACACAAGGGCAGCAGAGGCCGTGTACTGAAGACCTTAGCAATACACTAATACACCCTTCTAATGAGGGTTTGCACCCTTTTACCTAGTGACACCATGTAAAGAAGGGATTAGGTTCCATCACCTGGAATAAACAGGAGCAGGAAAACTCACATGACCCTTTGACGTGGGTCTGCCTCACTGGGTGACAAATAACTGTGCCCTTTTTTTATGCTGGAAGAAAAGGGCGAGAGCAAGTTAACACAGACTGAATATATGTCCCCTCACCACTCCTGCCTGCAGAGGCCCTTCCCCTCTGCAGATTTATGTAATGATAGTGTCCCCACTGTAGAGTACGTACAGTGCCTGTGAAGACAGGGATTTCTCTCTACATTTGCTCTGGAAGATAGCATTGCATAGAGCTGGCACTTGTGGCTACATGGCTGTGAGGACACTAAGGGGGCATGCCAACCCCAGTGCAGAACGAGTGGCATTTGTGAAAGGCAGCATGCTCCCTGGGGCACCTGCACAACAGTCTTCCTATGGACATGCCTCCCATTATGGCATGCAAACAGGTGACATGTTCAGAGGCACATGAGTATCTCAATGTGGTTACATACGAACTTGCATCCCCTCCATGCCAGGTGGGCTCGCCCACGAGCAGCAGGACGGAACCAGCAGGTACCACCCTAACACCATGTGCATTCCTCCCGCGGCTGAATCAAAGGTGGGCTGGCTGCCACCGCAAACCTCAGCAGTCAGGGAAGGGTGGCACAGAGACGCACATTCCCCAGAAAGAGAAGCGGACAGGTGCGAGCAAGAATTCCCCGCACGTTCCCCCGGTGTGCCACGGGAGAGGCAGCTCTGTCTCACCGAGCGCCGAGCGGGGGGATGGAGGGAGCGTGCACAGATCCAGCCATATGGAAGCAAACACCTACCTCATACACCAAGGCGGGCGGAATAAAGAAAGCACAGGATCCACGGAGACATGGGGGTGGGCTCGGCTTCCGTGCAGGGACGGGCCCCAGAGGAAGGCGAACGAAAGGGTGGGGAGTGGGTGTTCGCCTCACAGGGAGGTTGGGGGGCACTGACGCGCCTGAGGGGGCGGGGAGGGGGTCCCGGGCGATTCAACAAACCCGCCTTCGCCGCTCCCCGGCCGCCCCCGCCCGGGCTCACCTGCCCGCACCGTGTCCGAGAGGTCGTGGCTGAGGGCGGCGGCGCTGCGCGGGAACTCCTTCAGTTTCCTGCCGCTCAGGTTGAGCCCCCCGGAGTGCGCCGCCTCCTCCAGCGCCCGCTCCAGACCGCGGTTCAGCGGCGCCTGCAGACCCAGCGCCCCGCCGCCGCCGCCGCCGCCGCCCACCCCGGCGGCCGCCGCCAGAGCAGCAGAGGGGAAGGGCTGCGGCTCGCCTCCCAGCGTCGCCATCTTTCCCTCGCCGCTGGGGCTACCCGAGAGGGCCACCGGACCTGCCTCCCTCCTTCCCTTCTTCTCCCCCTCCTTCCTCCTCCTCCTCCTCCTCCTCCCGCTCGCGGCGGCGGCGGCGCGAGCAGGGGGCGGAGGCGCGCGGCCCGGGCGAGGCGCGCCCACTGCGCATGCTCCGCCCCTCCCGGCACCGCTCCCCGCCGCGGCGCCACCTAGCGGCGGCGCGCTGCTGCCGGCGCTGGAAGTGCCAGTGGGGAGGCGGAGAGGGGGCGGCTCTGCATTGTTTCCTGGCCACAGCATTCCTTGGAAAGCCGGCCCGGGAGGCCTGCCCGCCGCCTACTTGGGCCCCTTCTGCGGGCAGCCGGCGGGGCTGCCCCTCAGCAGGCCCCGGGCGCTAGATGGGTGGCGGCGGCGGCGGGGCGGTGTGAGCCCGCAGGTGTGCCGGCAGCAGCGGGTGCGGGCCCGGCTTTCCTCACGGGGAAGTTAAATCCGCAGCGGCTGCAGCCCCCGAGCGGGGCCCTGGGGAGCACCTGCCCTGCAGAAGGGCTTTCTGTGCCGTGATTCTCCCTCAGCGGCCCGTTCCCACCTGTCTGCGGCTCCTGCGCACAACCTGCCCCAGAGGGACGGACCCTGGAAGGATTTGTAGTGACAAACCAAGCCTAGGAGCCGCCAGCTGTTCAGGTTCCGGCGGGATCACCTTTCCGAGCGGGTGAGGGTGCTGGGTTTGGTTTATTTCCCCCTTCCTCTCTGCAGTTTGGCGAAGCTGAGCACGGGAGATGAGGAGGAGCAAGGCCGAGTGTTCCCACATGAGTTACAGTGTTTAAAGATGAAACAGGGCTTGGAACAAGATCACCCCTGACCTGTGCTTTACAGACCATTACATTTCACTCACTTAACGTGAGCCGTGATCAATGGTTGACATTAAACCAAAGCCTTCCCAGCTCCAGGAAGTTTAACTGCTGTGTACTGCAAGGACAAGGAAGACCTAACTGGCACAAGGAAATAAGCCCAAGTTTCTGAAAAACAGGAGACATCATAGCAAGTTCAGCAGTCACAACCAGAAACAGCACTGGGGAAAAAGGTGTCAAGAAAATGGTAGGAAGGGTATTAGAGGTGGACCTTTTCACATAAAAAAAAATCATGGCATCCATTAAAAACTTGTTCTTTATAATTAAGATATGTTCTCAGTATCAGCATTTTTCATTTATGTTTTATAAGCATCGTATCACTGCAAAAGTGCCAGCAAGCAGCCTAGCAGTGTTTCTAAAGAGATGCTTTACATTAAGGAAAGAGCTGTAGGGTAGATGGGTAGAAGGGGGTTATTTCACTCTAACTACATTTATAGTACACCTAAAATAAAACCCCTGAGCTTAATCACCAGTGCAAATTCCCGTCATACCTACTACTGCCAGTTCTTCATGTTTGATGCAGAGATCTTAGTTTTTGGTATGATTAAATCAGTGTACTAGCAGTTCAAGAAAATTTTGGATGCACCAGAGAGTAAATCTTGACAGTATTCCTTGGAACAACCCTTAGTCAAAGTTAACCAACAGTTACCACAATATTTGTGCCCAGATATCACATTGCTTTTGACAAAGCTTGTTGGTGGGTTATGAAGATTGTATTACACACAAATTTCCATTAGTCACAGCATGTTTTGGTTGTTAAAATGTTAGAATGTTTCATTCCAGTTTACGTGCAATCTTTGCATTGCTGCTGGAAAGCATAAAGAAAGAGATAAATAGTTACGTCTTCTCAGCAACTTAAAGAAAAGTGTTGAGAAACAGTAAGTAATAAAAACATTATTCAATTCAAGTTGAATAAATGGTAAATAAGAGCTAACTGATAGGCTACTCCTATATTTTTAAATGCAAGTTTAATTAACTAAGTACTATATTCTTATACACTTAAATAAATCTGAAATACTGTAGGTTTTATAACTCAGTAAATGACTTTGCATGGAAGATTTCCTGTGTATTAAATTACCCAGCATTGTGGAATTTTATTTGGAAATTTTAAATATAGAATGAAACATTCAGGCAGCATAGAAGAAAAATTCCTCTTCCAGAATCAGGTCTTTACAGTCAGGAATCAGGCCTATCTTCTGTTGATGTTTGTGAAGTTTTCTCACCAGTGGAACACCATGTTCCTTCCTCCCTCACTTCTGGTAAGACATTATTTCTAAAGATAATTTTTATTTAAAAAAAAATTTAAAAAAGGAAAAAAATGTTTTATTTTTGTCTTCACTGGCCTCACACCATAACACTAATTCTGAGAATTGATTCACAGCATCTTGCTGAAGGAGATTAGCAGTGATATTTTTCTCAGCCTTATTTGAAGGACAACTCATCCTCCTTTGCAGGAGGTACTCAAAGCCCAGAGGAGGCACCAGGTTACCCTGCATGCAGGCAGACACCATGTGCCCACCTTGCCTGTCCTCCTGTCCTGCTGGGCTCATATGAAGGGCCTGTGGCTGGCAAAGGCAGACAAGTCAGCACAGCCTCCTCTCTTAGGACAAGCAACATCAGGACAGCTATGATTACAGGAAGGCTGGGGTTATACAGGCACTTGGCCGAGCAGGGGTTGAAGATGTGGGTTTTACTTTATAGCAGTGCAGGGGGACACACCAATAATCATACATCAAGACTGATTCAAACTGCTTTTTTGATCTGAGCAGCTGAGCTGCAATGAAGATATGACCTGTGCTTATCACACACTAAGTTGAAACTTCTGGCAGTAACACTATGAAAACTGTCCATATTACCAAGATTGTGGGAAGAAAAAAAAAAAAAAAAAAAAAAAAAAAAAAAAAAAAACAACAACAAAAAAATCTGTAAAGAACTGAGGCTGTACATTGCCTTCACTTTCCTTTCTGCCTGAGCACTGTGCCAGATCTAACTTTTCCTATAGATACAAAGAACTAGAAACTGGAAGCACTACAGAAAACAAAAACATCAATCACACCAGCACCAGTTTCCTACTTATGCAGATGCATTTGGAAGGTCACACTCCATATTTTGACTTTGGTCGGATCACTAAGCAGCCACATCCTGGCACAGCAGCTAAACTAAGCTGGTGGCAAGGTTTCACTGCAAGCAGCCCTTCCATTCCTTGCCCCCACCAGTTCCTATGTGACAGTATTTGCATTTGCTTGTCTCTTCAATAAGACCTAGAACAGCTTAAAATGAGCAGCTCAAGGAGGAAAACAGTGGATACTCTTCAGCAAGCTGATACAAGTGTTGCAGAGGAGACAAGAATACAGAAGGAAGTCTTATGGATGGTATCAGAAGACAGGTTTCTGTTCTGCCAAGTGGGTCACACATAATGATTGTGAGAACAAAGCTCATATCAGAAATGCACAGAGAGTACCACAGCTAAGGGAGACATGAGCCTTAGAGATCCAGAGTGAATTTCTATGACTATAAATTGGCAGAAAAAAGGCAAATGGCAAAATGCATGTGTCTTGTGAAGATCAGAGTTGGTGGGCACCTATGTGCAGGGTATTGGTCCCTCACAAGATAGCATGAGACCTCAGTGTGGGTACCTGTCCTGTGCTAGACATGTCACTTTGACAGCATGGAGCAGGAGAGCCTTACTTTACCTCAGCATGAAAACATTCACCTCATGCTCCATGTGCTCCAAGATAGTGCTGAAGAAGGAATTGTGTGAAGTAGTTCTGACAGTCAGGGTACACCAGTGCTTTCTTCACATGAACATCGCAGGTGGACAAGCTGTCTGGTCTGGAGGCAGAATCAACACACACATTAAGTAAAAAGTCAAACAGAAATTGTGTGACACTCAACCTGCAAGGCTGCCTCTGTTTTGTGCCACACAAAACATCAGATACAACTCAGGACACATTATACATCCTTGGTAGCTTGGCAAACAGCACCAGGACAAGAAAATTACTAGAGGAATCTCAATAGAAGAAGTATGCAGACTGAAGCATCAGGTGGCACAGAGTGAAAGATGTTCCTTTCAATTAGAGCACAGATGCCCTACACTGCTCACAGCATTCCTGGGACAGGCAGTTCATAGCAGACACACCAGAAGGATTAGTAGCCTACACAGAGCAGACACACCAGAGAATGAGTAGCCTATGCAGAGAAGACAGTGCGCTGGAGCTTCGTTGCAGCAAAGCTGGTGAAAGGAGTTTGAAAGGCAAGAAAGCTATATCAGGAAATAGCTCAGAAAAATCTGTCTACAGAACACCTATCTCTCAGAATACTCAGAAAGAAAGAAAAAAAAGGGTGAGGGGAAGAAGAGAACAAATAATTGATAGGAGACAGATTGGGGGAAGCTTACATATAAAGCAAGAGCTCAGAAAGTAGACAAGCAGGATAGTTACTGCTCAAACAAGATTCATCCTTACATAGACTCAAGCAAGCTCTCTATATAAGGGAGCAGAATTATTTAATTGCTATAGCAAAAGAAGCACTTCTTTGTGCCTGCCACTGATTGTGCCAAGCATTGGGAGCTCAGGAAAGCATCCCCCTCATTGTGTCCTGGGACCTAGCAGGTGGGCAGGCTCAAAACACACCCTGAATGATGGTTAGTGGGACTCAATTGCCACAGGATGGATCTCAAACAGCGCCACATACACTGGGCAAATTGGCAAGGTTCACTGTCACTGTCATGGTAGTGATGCTCTATACACACACTGATGCGAGAGGACAGAAGGTGCAAGAGATCATGACCATAAGCTCAGTTCTCAGCTAACTGGTCATGAAAATAGACCTGAATGAAGACTAAAACCAAAATGAGACTTAGTATCACTAAAACACTGGAAATCACAAAGGAGTTAAAGGCAATGCACTTACATATTCATGCTTGAAATACTAATTTAGCGCACATTATTAGCTGTAGACTGGCAGAGTTTCTTTCAAGTTTTTCAGACAACCTTGAAATATGTAGTGTGATAGAGGGATAACATAGCCATTCTTACCTAGTATTGACTTCAGCAGAGGTTCAGGGGGTTGTAACCATGATGGGAGTCTTGCTCTACAAACAGGAAGAGTTGATAGGTGTTTGAACTATGGACAGCAAAACAAAGACATACCTAAGCTGGGAAAGGATTGTCTTCCAGGAGTTTGCCTTTATGGATATTTGAAACAGTATCTGGTAGGGGAAGAAGCCATCAGGGTGGGATATAACCTGTCTTCTAAAAAAAATAGAGAAGACAGCTTGTTATTGTCAATAGCAATGAGACAATATCTATGGAGACACATTGCTGGCAGCCTCACAATACCTCCAGGGTTTGCTGTTGAAATAAAATAGTGTATATGGCTGTTGCAAAAAAACTATGCAAACCTGATTTCCTACCCACATCAGACTATTGGCACAGACACATAAAACAAAAATTGAAATAGCGAGTCATCAGTCTATTGCAAAATTCCGAAAATGCAAGGAGATAGAAGACATCAGCCAGCCAGCTGAATTCAAGTTTCTAGGTGGAGCACACAAGGCAAAGACTTTGTAAAACTCGTGTTAATGATAATGGGAAAGATAGCAGGTAGAATGATTCATATCCCTTTAAAAAACAGCAAAAACACAGAGATCAAAGAGAACTACTGCCTGGTAAACCATTGTGATGTAGAAGGGGAAGTGAAGGCCTAAAAGCCAAAAGCAGCAGTGGAAATGAAAGAACAACTCAATCCTACATGCAAGCCCAAATACATTCCTTGCAAACCACACAGATCATCTCTCTGGTATAAACAAGTTCTTGAGACACCTGGAAACTCAGTAAGAGCTGTGAACCAACACAAATATGGTGGTTGCAAATCACTCAGCTGACTTAAGTCAGATAAGTGGTTTTAGGTGACCAGCACTCTGTTTAGGCCTCATCCTCACTCATTCCAGCCATGTTGCTGATGCCAGTCAACTGGCAGCAATGAATTTGGAGGTGAAATTTGGAGGCAGAGAGGGTACCTGACACTGAGAAAAAATATACACCATGCATGCAGTTCTTAAATGGGGAATTGTATCCAAAAATATGCTAGTTGCCAGATATGCTTTGATAATGTGCACAAATACGGATCCATTGCAATCACCAGCACCTCTCTGTCCAGAAGGTGTTCCACCCCTAAGAGGTATTTTTGTTTTCCAAATATGTGTCCAAGGCCACTGAAACAAGAGTTATTTTCAATAACAGCAGCATCAGAGTAAGACTTTTACTAGCAAAAAGTAACCACCTCCTTGGGTGTCCTAATAGCCCCCAAATATCAATAAGGATGGCAAGATGCAATATTTTATGAAGAGTAAGTAATGTGCTCTCAGGTTTAATCATGTGGTTTAAATCACTTTCCATTGAAGTGAAGCTGTATGTGTTTTGTAGACAGATTTTGGCCCATATGGGGATGTTGCCTTGGTACATGGCCATGGAAGTGCTGGCCTAGGAGGGGATGCTCAGTATACTTTGTATTTCAAGAACTGCGTCTGCATGGCTACAGAGAAAATGCATGTCTTAAAGCAACCTTGATTCTTTTCTATTTCATATATGATGCCAGAGCGGCTGATAGTGTCTTACAGGCGATCAAAAATAACTTAAATCCACATTTGTTATGCTTGCAAGTACTGTGGTACAGGTCTTGAAAATCAGTGACAAAGAATCAAGATCAAAGTTTACCATTTAATTACAATTTATGTCCTCATCCCTTCCATAAAGATGAAGGCATTCAGCAATTCATATTAAACTTCCCAAAAACAATAATTTTGCATAACTAGCAAGAAATATATAATTTCATGGTTTCTTTCACGGAAAAACAGGAAGTTATTCTGTTTCATCATAACTCTCTAGCACATCTAGAATAACTATAATAACTCTATACCAAGTAAGTTTGTAAGCAATATTTTAGAGGCATTCTATTCACAGTTAGCTATAGAACACACCACTTAGTTTAGAGCAATCTTAGTTTCTTCTAGCACATAACAAAGCCTCAAACCTGTAATTACTTGACATTAGTTCCCAGCTTGTGATCTGGATCACTGGAGTTCAGCATGGGCTGAGCTAGGGTGCAGTAGAAATGTGGAGGGGGGGACCTGAGGAGGTGAGATGGCTCTTCTAGGTGTGACTTTGCTGTTCCACCTGCAGCAGGGAGCACTTCCCAGCACTCTATCACAAGCTGACAGTATTGGTGAGGTGAGCAGCACCCTCACACAGCAGACCCTTGGTGCCTTCCAGTGAAGTCTGGATCTTGCAATCACAGTACAGGGATGTGAACCTTCCACCACTCCAAAATCTCATGTGCTATGTACGAGAGAGAGACCATACACTGTAGGAGCTGGGTGGGAATCACAGGCAGGTCCATTGCTCAGATGAACCATGCGAGAGAGGTTTACTCTCCACTGCAGCCTCACTCCAAATTCCATGTAACTTGTCCCTTGTCCCTGTCACCTTTCAAATCACATCATTGTATGAGAGTATCTCAGTCTTTGCCGAAGGTGACACTAAGTGACAGATTGTTGTTAAGGGCTAGTTTCTTTTATTTTTATTTAAAAAGTGCAAGAAGACAATTACTGGCCAGAATCTCTTGCATTATAAGAATTAAATCATATTTCATATATACAGGCCTGCATGTTTGGTGACTGAGTGCATACCATGAAGTAAGAGGCATGCTACCAAGGATCTTGATGGAAACAATAGATTCCTCTTGGGAAGAAAAAGTATGCAGTGTTCCTAGTATGACTGTCTGCAAAAGAGCTCAAAAATATTTCACATGGGGTAACTCCAGGTTCTTGCAGTGCTGGGCAGACAATACCCCTCCTTTTACTTCCTCCTCTTTCCAGATACACGCTGTCAAACTGGGCAATGCACAGCCAGCAGAATAACTTTCCTTCTCACTGGCAGGTGGAGTTACAGCCTGCTCTTGGACATGGAAAAATAAAGGCAATCCTGTTAGCTGCAGACTTTCATATCCTGCGTGTAGTGAAGGCCAGGAAAGTGCCCAGGTATGGGTGGTGCTCTGGCCACTTTCTCCCAGTGCTTTTCCTCCTGGGAGATGCCAGAAGATCCTCCCATGCTGCAGAAGCTGATGGGAACGAAGGGTGCTCACCTTCCTGCAGAATCTGTTTGTAAGGGACATCCTTACATTATCAATGTGCACCCATTTAAGGACAACTAGATGAATGTCCTTTCCTGTTCTCTCCCGGTTTTGTTTCAGCCATCTCCTTTACTTCAAGTTCTTTCTTAATGTCTCACACTCTGTTTTTAACAATTGACATTGAAACAGCAGAGCTAAGTGAAATGTATGTAGAGAGAAGGGGAATGAAAAGCAATTCTTCACCCATCTCCCCATCTGTGATTTGTACATCTCTGTTAATGTGTAAAACACAGAGCAGCCTGTACAGCCTACATTACATGTAGCAGTTCAAGTCGGAATGTTTTTTCCATGTGCTGCCTATGGCACTGAAAACTCTGCTATTACTACAACACCGTAACAGTAATGCAGATTAATGGTCTTCAGTGATTCTAACTGAAATTCTTCTCTTTCTAAATGAAAGAGAAACAGCAGAATTCCCTGGGGAAAAAAAAAACAACTTTTCAGGGATCCTGCTGCCTTTCCCTGAACTCATTTGGGCATATATTTGGGCAAGGGTATATCCTGTATCTGATTTATGAGAGACTAGACTAGAATGAAAATAGCTAAAAAAGCGAAACAAATGTTTTTAGTACTCTGAAGAAAAATAAAAGTAAGAAGGAAAGTGCTAGTCAGGGAAAGCATCCATTTAAATCTTTCCATGATAAGTAGGGGATAGAGATTATTTTTACAGAAAAAGAATGGAAATAGGAATTAGATGTTGAGACCAATGCTTTACTGGTTGGTTGGTTGGTTGGTCGATTGTTGTTTTGTTTGGGTTTTTTCCACAAAAAAATTTCTAAATTCTCTATCCTTGCAAATAAACAATTGATTTTCCCCAAGATATTAAGCTGGGAAATTATTAGGATGGTTGCTACTATCATGCTTCTATATTGTAGATGCTTCTATAATGCTACTATAATATCTTGTGCACTGATGAGGTACCATTCTCTGTAATTACAGACCACAAAAATGAGGCATGTTTCATAAACCAGTTCAGAAGTTTTATTCTGAACTTTATAAATTGCCTTCCTTTTTGTACATACAACACAGTTCAAGTTCACACAAACCAGCAGCAAGCTCCTCACATCTTTCATCACTTCGTTGTTCTTCAGGCCAGTGAGTCCTTCTGCAGCAGCTTCTCTTACAGGACAAGTCACAGGGCTCCACATCTCTGCCAGCAAGCACTGCCTGCCAGCACTGGAGCTTGGGGAGCTTTTGGTCCAGTCCTTGAGTAAGTTTGGTTTGTTCACACCAAACTTCTACATGCCTGTAGGACCTCCTCAAACTGCCTTTGTGTGGATATTTATGCCAAATGTGCCTAATCTTGGACACTGCAGTTTGTTAAAACTAGGATATGGGATATTCCCATTCACATGAAACTCATAAAATGTCTTTCCTGAGCTCTGTTGGAGGTACATGTCCTAGGCACTTATTCATAGCAACACTGCACCTTTCATTCACAGAGAGCATCTCCAAGTTACCTGATTTTTGTCTGGTCATGGATATTTAACCAGAGAAGTGACGAAAACTGATTTGAAGACAAGCATATATTTAAAGCCTAATTACCAGGTGCGCCTCATATTTGCAGCATATCTGCAAATAAAACCTCTGAAAATTGGCCAGCATTCATGTTTTTAACAGAGCACCACCCAGTATTAAGTCAAAAGCCTTAATAAATCTAAATATATTGCAGTATTTTTATCAGCTAACTATAAATTCCTCAAGTCTTAAATCAGGCTTGCTTTACAATTACTCATTTTCACTAAACCACATTGATGGCAATAATTATATTTGTATATGTCAGTTCCTTTGAAGCCCCATGTCATTTTTCTGTCATTTTGCCTACAACTGTAGGCAACAAGCCAACAAGCTTGTAATTAGTGGCCTGTCACAACCTCTGAATTCTGGCATAGACTTGGTATTGTCCCAGTCTTCTGGAATTTTCTGATTACAAGGTGTTTTCTGAACATCTGTAACTGCTGATATTTTGAAAGTCATATATGATTCTGCCAGAATACAAGCACACCCTGCTGTATTCTGAAAAAATAATTTTCTGAAATACTTCTGCCTGTTCTGTATCACTGATACTGTTTTTTTCTGCTTTTTCTAGTGATGGGCCTAAACCATTATCATTGTTCCTAGTATTTGAATTATTTCATATTATCCTTGGATGTCATTTGAAGATTTTTATTTACTTATTTTCAGTACATGATAATTTCTTACTTTTATGGATTTCTCTTTTTTTCATTATAGAAGCTGTCTTTTCAACAGCTGATTTCCTTGTGCCACTAATCATAACTGATGTTTAGTCCTTCATTGACAAAGGGGAAAATGTGACACTTTTCTATCTGAATAAATGCCTCCAAAATAAATTTCCATTTTTATTTTTATTTTTCTATTTCTATTTCATTTCCCATACACTTTTCTCTTAATTTGTCCTGTGTCAATAATTTAATTTTCAGGATAACCAGTACACATACACAACTGGTAGCCTGTGTGCAGCTCTTGCCCATATTAAACATAATCAGATCATGGTCAGTGACCCTAAGGCAACCAAAGCTTTCCATGGTAGCCTTTAATTCTTTTTTATGAACACAGACTGTAATGCAAATCCAGACCCAGCAGCTAAATTAAAGTCATAGAGATTCTATGAATTCCAGGAGTTCCTACCTTTTGAAAATCAGTTTTTTACACCAAACCTGCATGTTCTTCTAGTATAATGCTATGGAGCGAAGGTAGGAATGCATAGAAATTTTTTGCCTATTCTTCCTTTTTTTAAAACACCTGAAAATTCTCCCGAGTCCCTGCCCCCTGAGTTTGCTTTCAGCAGAATGGTCAGCACCAGGGCCGGAGCTGACTGGCTCAGCAAGTGCCAGAGGACTGTAGGACACAGCAGAGTGCTTTGCAGGTGATTGTCTTCTCAGTGGCCCTGAGCCTGAGAGAACAGGCAAGGGTCAAATCTGTCTGTGGATTAATCAAAGTCTATGGCCCCCTCATGGATTTCCCCTCAGCTTTGCAGGGCAACAGCCACATGTTTTCCTCCCAGTTCTTCTCAAATTTGACCTCTTTTGCTCCCAGCGTACCCAGACTCATCTTTTCCCATTCCTGGCTTCTCATTCCCAGTCCCAGCCTCCTACATTTCCTCGCCCAGCCCAAATCTCCTCTCATCATCCCATTCTGCCTTTGCTCTACCCTTGTCCAAAATTGCTCACATGTCCAAACTCTAGCTCTGATTTTTCCTATATCGAAACCAAACTTATCTCTCCTTACTACCACCTGCCAGAAAAAGAGGGACATTGGGAGGCCAGGAAAAACAGAACCCAAGGCCATGACAGCCCAGAGCTGCAATTACACACTCCAGAAGGAATGGTGTCCAGCTCAGATAGACTTTTCAAGGTATTTAGCACACAGCTGCAGCAGAGATTTACAAGCGTGCTAGCTGCATTTTTTCTGCCCTAAAAAGTCTGCAACTTGGCCATATTTGGGTTCATTTTTCTGGAGATACTAAGTATACAAAACTCATCTACAGTTAGTTTCATGTCCCTCCTATAAGCATAGGGACCAACTGGAGTTTCCAAATGAAAGACAGAAATTAGCATCATAAAATAACACATATTTTCTAGCCACATTCTTGGAAGGGACTTAACTGTTTTATGTATGCACTTAAATTTCAGCTAAATGAGCAGATGCCCAGCAGGGAAGCTTTTATTCCCTATTGTTACCATTTGGCAAAGTTAAAAACATAGGGAACAGGAGCTCATAATGGAAAGCATTGGACAAACAATAGATGGTGCCACCATTAATACAAATATTTTTATTTTTAGATTTCCTATAAAATCTTCATTAAGTATGTGAAGAATTTGAAATACTGTTCTTCTCTTCACTTCAATTACAGGAACATTTGACTGAAACCTCTGGGGAATCAATGAGAGCTAATACCACCAAGAAAGTGCAAACCGCTGAGATGGATACAACTTGAGATTTTGGAGGCAGCTTTATAATAACAAATAGTGTATTATGAAATTGGACCTACTGGTTAAAAAATACTGAGGGGCAGAGGGGAGGGAAGTTGAGGGGAAAGAGCAAAAATGTACTTGAAAACTAAGGGAAGTAAAGCCTCAATATCTATTAGCTGAGTTAATGTGTCCCTCCCCTTGGTTACTATAGTAACCAAGAATCTATTTTGACTGCATACAAGAAAACAAATAACAATGAGAATACTATGTTAAAGTTATGAACAGACAGATAAACAGAGAATAGGAGACAAGAGAAGAAGAAGAAATTGCCAGTTTGGGACATTGCATTGTACCCTAAGATTTGTGTTATTTACACAGGCAGACAGATAGCAGTGAGAAGAGAAGGGATGGAAAGTTCCCTTTCTGTGGTCCAGTAATCACTAAATAAGAGCATTAAGACAGCAGATGTGCCCTGGTACAGTTCTCTTGTGTGCTCAAGTGCATCAGAGCTGGGATCCTTCAGCCAACTGAGAATTGCACCAGGCATGGCCAAGTGCAGCCTTCACCTCATGTGGTGCAGACTTAGGTTACTCTTGTCCTCATTTTGGTTGCTATATTTACCTAGCTTAGATATTCAGCTACCTTTTGCCATTTGTTTCGCACCGTCATACATGAGTTCTTGATAGCAACACAGTGAGGTTGGAAAGTCTCATTTAATAGACAGGAATCTGGAAGAGCAAGACAAAGATATTGCAGTAGGAGGCCTTAAGCAGGAATTAGGCAATCATTTCTGTATTTTGTTCCCTCTGACCTGAAATTACTTGCCCAAAGACACAGAATTAGTGGCAGAATCCAAGTCTAGAATGTCCTACCCTAAGGTTGTAGCAACCATAGGCATCCCTTAAAGAATAGGCAGTAAGTGGCATCCTGACACTGCATTTCCGCGTTGAATGACAATGTTTGAGACTGTTCAGCTTCAGGAATATTTGGAAAGAAACCTCTCATGAGAGTGTTGATTAGTCAAAAACCAAAATCTTTTTCCATGGAAAAGAAAAGAAAGGAGCATGGCAAGAAAATTTGCAGTTCAGACCCACCCAAGGATTAAGATTATTTGGCCTATGATGGCTGCTGCTGTAGCCAGGTGATTGCAGGCACCTCAGCTGTTTTTGGCACTTCAGCACTTCTGTTCAAGGTCAGTTCGGTTCATCTGCATAGCACTTATGGCTCTGAATGCAGCATAGGCTCTGAAAGTGGGTCATAGCTTTCAAGATTATGAAAGCTAAATCATACAGTAATAATACTCAGGATCTAATCTGTTGCACTAAGACTCCCAGTGCACTTTGGCTCTTAAAATAAGAACCTTTAAGTAGACTGTGCAATAGTAGATTTGTGCTTTATCTAGTCCCAGTGCAATTATTTTTAAGTAAAACTTTAGGAGACCATTCAATCTGCAGCTATTAGCAAAGGTCAAGTGTCTAGTCTGAAAAAAAAATAATATTAACTGGGGATAATTCTGTGGCGATACTCAGTTTTGCTGACCATGTCTCTACAGATCAGACCCCTGCAGAGCTGCTGCTTACCTGGACTGCAAGATAAGCCCAAGTATCAAGTGCTGGGTGGCATCCACTACCTGGCTACCCCAGTGACACAAAGATGTGAGAGTCCACAACATCCCTCCCTGCAATGACAACTCCTTTCTCACTGCATTTCCACCTTCAGAACACCCAAAGCAGGTGACATCCCACCTGTGCCAGCAGCGTGGACATCCATGAGCTGAACACCTTCTGCAGAAAAGAGAGGCCAGAGAGGCAGGCTTTTAACACAACAGAACTGCAGGGCACAGTTTCTAACATACAAGAGGGAGACATTTAGAGACACCAGTTTAGTTCTGAGTCATTACTGCCAAAACACATGGAAACAATGCATAACACTTCTATTTCACTTCTATTTCCATAATATATAATTCCACTGTCTGGGCCTTTTAACAGTAATGTAGGTTACGAATAAGATAGATTCAGAACAATAGAAATGTGAGCTTGGGTACTGATAATCTTTTGTTACTTTTTAACTAACATAGGAACAAGAGCATTTAATTCCTCAGCGAAAATGACTCATCCTGTTTGTCTCCAACAAGGCACCTTAAAAGATGTTCCAACATTCAGTACCTTGCAAAATCTGGGTTACATTCATGCTTTGATATAGTTGAATGCATTAGGACTTTAAAACTGTACGAAAAATTTGTCAATTTAAAAGCAGTCATCTATCATCTTTTGAATGCTTGGATATATATATATATATATGTATGTTTAATTAGTGCTGTTATTGCAAAATTTTAAGATGTGACTGACTGGGGTTTTCTTTACACATTGCTACTGATAAAAATTTCCTTAATTTAAAAGATGTCAGATGCTTTGAGAAAAATATCCTATTTTTGTTTGCCTCCAGTGCAGCTCTGGGCTAGCACAAGCAAGAAATAGACAGAAGCAATAATGTTCATGCTGCTGTTGGCCAGAATCAACAATATTGCTTCCACCTTTGAGACCTAGAATATAATTTCCATATTCCTCTCTATGTAAAAGACAACTGTGGTTCAATAACCTTTCTGAATAAAGAATTTAATTACTTTATTTTTTTGCATAGCAGCTAGTAGTATGGGAAAAGGTCATAAAAGGGTTATTTTCATAATAGCAAATTTTTCAAGGTCCTAGACATCCATAAACTTGCTTTTTGTTTTATGCAATTTTGTCCATATTGCACAAAAATATTAGCTTAAAATATAAGCTAAAGGCATTCCAGAAAAAATGGTCTCTGTAGTTCATGGACCATTGAAATCTTAAGTGTAGCAAATATTCACGGTACATAAAATACCTCTGCACCAGGATCAGATTCAAGCTTTAAGGAAGGAAGTTATAAATTTAAAGAGAACTAAAGGGCTTAGGTAAGAAGTAGAATTTTGGTGAAATTCCATTACAACACAATGCATCTGTGGAGAATTTGCCACACACTACATCAATCAAGTAATGCCAGAAAGGACCAAAGCTGCTTCAACTCCTTCTGCCTTCCTACACTTTGCAGTTTCATACAGCTCTCAAAATCCTTCTCTTTCTTACACCAGTACCTATGCCAGCTTTGCATGTCTCCAAAACGTGGCAACAGATTTGTGTTTTATTACCTTTGGAGTCCTGTAAGGCAGGTCAGCTGTAAGGAAAACAGGAGGCTCTGCCCTCTGCAGAGCTGAGCGTGAACCACGGTGCACATTTCATCCCCTGGGGATTAGGGGGCTCAGGACAGCTCTCAAGGCAGGAGCAACAGGACTGAGAAGCAAATAAGGTGTTCTTGGGAACAAAGGACCTGTCCATCCTCAGCTTTACAGCAACTATTTCTCATCTACAGCTTCTCAAGGCTCATTTGATAGCTCATGAGGAGGAAGAGAATCAAACCAACCCTTAGGGAGACATAGCACGATATGATCTGTTCCTGTATTTACTACAAGTCACAGCAAACATCACGGAAGGACAGGGGTGTGCTGGTAACTTTCCAGCCTTAAAAGCCTCTAATGTTTCATTTTAGCTGCAGTGCTGAAAAGAGCCATTACAGTGACAGAGTGACTTGAGAAGAAGCTCTATACAGTGTCAGTGACAGCTTACTAAATCCTGATTATTCTGCCTTCCCCCTAGAGTTATCTGTGCAGCCATGCAGTGAGCCATTCAGTGAAATGTATTGGATTTTATAGTTTGGGGCTTTTTTCACTTTTTGTTTTTCAAGTGAGAAAGTCAGACTGGGTGTTTGGACTGGACAAGAAGATAGCAAATTTTTTTTGTTTTTTTTAGGGAAGAACAAAGAGTTAGCAGGCTGGGTGAGAGGGCAGCTGCTGGCTTAGCACTTCCACACAAGTGTCAATGCCACATGAGAGATCAGCATTGCTGGCTGGAATATGTAGTATCTCCTCTAACAGATTCATTTTATCTTCAGAGTTTAGAATTTTTTTAATCTGGATTTTTATAGCACATTAAAATCTCCAAATGAGTGGTTAAACTGCCGTATCTTAGCATTATCTATATACAGGACATGAAGGAGAGGAACAGTCTGTTTTGATTAACAACTAATTTGATATTTCTTGGACTGAAGGCATTGATCTGTAGCAAACATTGCTGCATTTATAATTCATAAGCACAGGGAGTGACAAGTCCCAAGGCAAGGGACTTGGAGGTAAGATTAATATAACAAGGACAGAGGTAAGATTAATTATGTGCCTTTGTTGTAAGTTTCCATATGGCACCATATTTTGTTTAGGTTGTTTTCTAGTAAGTTTATTCTTTACTCTGAATTTTCTTGGTTTGTAGTGTACACTTGTGACATAAGGAAATTACTTGTGTATTTCATCTTAGCCCTTTGTAATTTATTTGTATTCCTGACCATGACTCAAGTGTATCTAATCCTTAGTTTTCTCTTTGGCATCAATTTCCCAAGCAATTTCCAGTTTTTATTTTCAAACATAAATGACCCTCTTTAGAATAGCTCCATCTGGCTGAGTTTTGGCTAAAGACTGCCTCTGCCTGAACACTGCCCTGCATACATTTGCTAGCACATAGGAGGAAGCATCACCACCCTTGCAGCAAGGACACCTAAGGCAGACCATGAAAGCCTTTCTGAAATGAAATTTGTTCACCCTTCACTGTTTTGTTTTTGTTTTGTTTTTTTTTTTTTTTAATGCAGTAAGTACAAAAGAGAATCAGTTGCTTTGTTGTATTGAAACATTTCTGAACTCCAGTAGGTTTACAAGTACACATGAGAGCTGCTGCCAGCCAACAGCTCCAGCTTTCCCCCAGGGCCTTGTGCCCGTGGCAGGAGCAGCCCTGCAGGAGCTCCCCCAGTGCACAGTGGGCTGGAAGGGATGAGCAGTGATGCTTGGCGTCATGGCTACACTTCAGCCTCGGGGGTCTCCTTCCAGAAGATTTGTTGCCAGGCTCCAGCATGTTCTCAGCTCCAAGCACCAAGATCGCCTCCAGCAGCAGGTTGTCCCCTGTAGGCAATCATTAGTTGGGAAATCAAAGGTGGATCCTTTGGCAGTTCCTTGGCACTGGCGAAAAGAGGACACTTCTTGCGCTGTGTGTTTTGCATATATGTATATATGTTGTAGTATGTTTATATATAATATGTATATTCCATAGCAATAAAGACTCAGAAGTGAGATACTTGAGCTGTAACTGGATCAAAATAGTTGGACTCAATGGTCTTAGAAGCCTTTTTCAATCAAAACAATTATCTGATTAAAAAATACCCTCAATTTATTATCTTTTTTTATTATGTCTTTTTGAATAAAAAATGGAAGCAGGACTGAGAAACAGTATCTATATACTGGTTTAAATTAATGGTTCACTGAAGAATGTTGTGGTATGACAGAAAATTTTGCCTTTTCCTTGCCCTTTGCCCTGCTTCTTTAAGCCAACCACAAGTTAATTCAACAAGCTGAGATGTACTGATCTGCTTATTAAATCATTATAAGCCCATGTTGAAACAATTTAAGCCACAGCTGAAGCTGCTGAATCAAGGGTTCACACCTAAATTTTGCAGGCTGCTATAGTAACGTACCATTGTCTGCTCGACAAACACATACAAAGTGAGAATGTGCCATGATATTATTATGCCTCTATGAAACGGACTACCCAGATACAGATACTTAAAAGCCTCCCTTCACTTCTACTAAGTGAGCTCCACTGATCTCCGTGAATTTATGCTACCATACCAAACTAGATCTGAAATTATTGTAGGCAGAGGGCTCTGTTGGCTACAGTAGGTCATGGCCCAGCTGAAGCACTGAAAGCTGCCTTTCTGACAGCCTGCATTGCTCATCATTACTTCTTTACCCTCTAATATTAAATGTAATGAGATGCTGATTTCTTTGAAACCTGGCAGAGCACTTCAGGTCCTTCACTGATTTGGACCCTGAGTGACCATTCTCCTCATTGCACTTGCTCTCCACTTTCTTAGCCTGGTGCATATGCCAGACAGATAAACTGCCCATAAGATTGTTCTCTAACTCAATTCAGAGAAAAGTAGCTTCACTACCTTAAAAAATATCATAAATAGGCTTTGGCTATTAAAGCCTGACACACTTCATCTGAAAGAGGATTGATTGGGAGTGAATGTACAAGCAAACAAACCATCTGTCGAGAGATGGCAGGGACACAGAAGCAGACAGAAGTCTCTGTTTACACCAAAAGCAAGACTGATGCTTTTGATGGCTCTTTGTTGCAGAACTAGGGCCTCTTCCCCTGGGAGCGTGCGACACACTGGGGACAAATCAATGCCATCTAACCTGACATCTTTATGGAGAGATATCTGTATTTGAAATGGCATCTCTATAAGCAAAGGAGAAAATAAGACATTTCTAAGACACAGATGATATCATTTTATATGCTACCATCTGTTTTGTCCCAATTCTCTCTCTGTCTCTCACCATGCCTTTAGCTCTGCCTAGCAGGGTAGCCAGAGCTTCACATTTTCCCTGCTTGCATATAGGGAACAATATTGACCAGGGAAAGAACATGGACTACATCCTGAAACAGCTTCCTTATACCTGCTGCCCACTAGAGAGGTCCAAGTATTTATTGATAGCTTCCATCTATCCCACCTAACCCTTCTTGTACTCCTACATCACTTCATCCTCCACAGTTTTTTATCTTGCTGGATTCTGCCTCTTCAGCACCTATTGATGTCTAGTGAGAACCACCTGTGTTTTCAACAGTCGCTCACAACCTGGTTTTCATCTTTCAAGGGGGTCTGTTATTATCCCCTTTCCAGATTATGCCTCCCACCCCCCCTTTATATTGCCTATTTTGAGAAGTGTATTGATGAAATTGCAAGTAAATGTCTTGTCTTGGCCTGTTAGGTTAGGTTCAACACATTTATTCAGGGTCACTTGAAAATGAGAAATGAGAGGAGAGATGAGATGGGTTTGAAGACCCAGGCACTGCCAGGCTGTTCCTAAAATGGCTTGGAAAAATGCATGTGTGCACATATATTAAGGGCTTGGTATATTGCTGTCCCTATTTTGGTTCACTCTTCCACCTGCTAATTAATTTTAAGAGCCCATTAGGGAATTCACAAAGCCCAAAAAGAGCCTGATTTTCCTGTCACCTGATACACTTGTCTCAAGATCTGCTGTGATCTACAAACCCTTCCCAAGCCCCAGCCCCAGCGGGGGCACCCACACGCCCAGCAACTCCACAGTATTTTTACCCCAACAAGAACCCTACATCCTGTCAATCCTGCACCACCCAGCTCATACCCACAGTTCTTGGGGCTTTGCACTCTTTACTCCACAGGTGAAAGGAGAAGAGAGCAACCACGGTGTCACAGCCAGCTGCTCCTCCTCACAAGCTGAGGTGTTTTCAGCTCCTTTCCTTCTTCAGAAATGAGGTGATGAAGGAGGAGTAGTGAGGACCAAAAATGACAGGTCAGGGAGGAACATTTCTTTGGGTTTCCAATGGGTTTCTCTTTTCCCTCTTCAAGGCAAAGCCTGGGGAACAGCCCTTCCTCCCCCACCAGAGCTAGCCAAGGAAGAGAGCAGGGTGGTGGAAAGCTGTGGAAAGGGCCTTTCCTGAGAAGGAGAAAAAGGTGTTTGATACTAAATAATCCCCAGAGCTATCTGAACATTTTCTCCTCCTCCAGTGAGCACTGTCACTGTGTGGTCTTGGATCAGGCAGAAAAGGTGCCTTTTACAGAAATAACTGTTAAATTATAGGAAAAGCTGAGATCTTCACTGAGGCAATGATGCGTGGCTTGTACGTATGCAGAGAGTTCAGGCTTCTGGTGGCAGGGGGTGGGGGATATGGTCCTCCTCAGAAACTTTTCAGAGCCAGCCTTCCCGACGTGCACCATGCCACAGGGGCAGGGCACTGACTTAGTGGGGTGATGCCGGGGTCTTGAACACCCCATCAGTCCTTTGCCACAGCAAACATCTCCATGCAGCAGTCCTGAGCTTGTGCAGCTCAGAGCTGACACTGTGAGCATCATAGAGGCCATGGTTGCCCTTAGGGTAGTCACTGAAATAAAGGCTCCCTGCTCCCCCTGCCCTTATCCTCCATCAGCTGTACACTCCCTCCTGAGCTGCTTCTCCTGTGCTGCACGCTCCTAGAGGCTCATAGCTCCCTGGTGCTGGCAGATTTTGATCTGGCTCTTCCAGTTTTGTTACATTCCCATCAGAAGCACAATAATCACAGCAGGTGCTGTAGCACGATCTGTCACATGGGTCAGCAAACTGGATCCTCACATCCTGCTGGGCAGAGGCTGCATCTGTCTGTCACAGGACAGAGACAGCCACTCTGGGTCTTACCACTGCTATGCAATTCCTTTGCATTCCTTTCCTCTTCTTTGGGCCGTATCCTGGTGGCTACATTTAAGCAAAACTCCATCTGAAGCTGATGGGAGTTTTTTACCTGTAGAAAGTGGGATGTTTCCATAACTTTCCACCCATTTCAAAGCTAACATTTGTCTAGCCCAGACTGAACCAGACTGGTCAGGTTAGGGAAACTCTGACTCTTCATGTCCCTCTAAAGAGCACTCTTGCATACCTTCTTATCCCAGAAAAAAAGGTTCTTTCTTTACCCTGGGGGCATGGGAGCAATCTTATGAAACTAACAGAGAAATAGAAAGGTTGTCTATCTTTCCCTCGTCTCTTTTTTTTTTTTTTTTTTTTTTTTTTTCCAAATAAAGAAGGATGGACTTGTTAGCAATCATGGGATTTCCTGGACAAAAACACAAGCACCCCAAGCATGTCATTGTTCCCCCATAGTTGCAGAACTTGATCAAATTAGGGCTGTACTGGCTGCTGGGATGGAAGGCAGGATTAAGAGATACTGGAAGGTTTCCAGGCAAATTTCTTGGAGAAAACGCACCGTGACTGCAGCACTGCTCATTTGTCAGAAAAGATTAGCTCTGCAGGTGCCATCCCACAGGAATCACAGTGTAGGTCCTTTGCCAAAAGGATGAAGCTAAAAATTGCCTATTTAATCAGAGTGAAACATGCATTGAAAATGGCTGGAGATGCAGTACCATGATTTCTCCATCCCAGGAAAGGGCATGACATCTCAAAAATAGCTCCAGTATGTGCAAGCTGCACCTGTACAATGAGGTGGTGGTTCTCCATCTTGTAGCCTGACAGGGATGTCTGCTGGATTTCAAGGGTGAAGTCTGAGAGTTGGTGGACAAGGAGAACAAATGAATCTGTGGAAATCTGTTACCACAATAAACATAATTCCTCCTCACCTTACCCAGCACATATGCTCCTTCATGCTTGGGGTGAGAGAGGAGGCCAGGATTGCCATTTAAGGGAGGGGTTTTTGTGTTCCTGCTGATGAACCTACCAGAACACCTCTTATCGTATTTTGCTAAGACTCACACACAGCCCATCTGCATTTTGTGCAGAGGAGTGTGTTTCAACATATCAGTTGTGCTCCACAGTCTCCAGGAAGGCAACAGTGCCTCAAAAACCCTCCTCCAGAGGAGCTACAGGTCTCCAAAGCAGTCCCTACATGACACACTGGCTTTTTCCCCACCCCCCTCACAGCTCCTGATTCACTTGCTCACAAGCAGATTCATGTTTTCCTCCTATTTTTACCCACAACAGTCATCCTGGTTATGTGCTGGGATGCATGATGCACACTAACATGACCTGACATCCTTCCTCACATATGTGCATATTTGACTAGACCTTGGGCTAAATCACACAGTCAAATCACACATGCTGGTCTTTTGAGTGTCAGGCATGCATTCATCTGTGGGGTCTTTCTATTAGGATAAGCTCATGTGTCTATTCACAAGCCGTTATATGATGCTCTGTTATGTCAGGATGAGCAAGACATTCAAATTAACTTAAAAAAATTTATCCATATGGCACTGAAAACCCTAATCACAGCAAAGAAACAATGCATAGAAATAACATATCCAAATTTTTCAGTGGTGACCCCTGATACTGGGTGCCCAACATCCAAGTTTTTCCTCTCATGTTTGATACATCTTTGTTTACCTATTCTGTTTGCACTGAGGACTTTGCTATTTACTGTATTTTGAATATAAAGCTCCAGTTAATGTCACTAGAACTTCTGCTTGTAGATAAGGGAGGAATATTAAATAGATCTGCAGTGCAGAGAGAGATGATATTTTAGTTCCTTTCATGCATTCAAGTTAGAAAATAACACTGTAGTTGGATGGTGCCTTAAAATCCCAGAGATTTCAAAGTGCTCTGCTCAATACTCAGGCAGAAAACTTCCCACCACTGAAGGGAGGTTTCTCCTGATGTGGGGATCATTGGCTAAGCCTGACATGGCACAGAAAAACAAGCACACTACAGGTGAACTAGAGTAGAAATATAGAAAGTCTTCCATGCCTGGGTTAAACAGGCAGGATTGCTCAGTGCTGGCAGCTGCAGCAGAGAGACAGTGTGGGGCTGAGCTGCAGGCACAGGAGCAGAGTACAACAGTCCATCTCAGGCAGAGATTTGTAGAGATGATCAAACAATTTTTGCCTTTATGGGTAATGAGCATGGAAGCATTTATCAAATATCTTTTTTTTTCTTAGATCTCCAGTGTCCCTCACTGGATATTTCAGGGAGTAATTCAGGCATTTTTCAAGCGCTGAAATTGAAAGATCATTGGTCTTCTGTATGACTAGAAGATGAACATGCATTTCCAAATACCCTTATTGCTGATTGTTGCATTAGAGCAATTTATTTGAACTGAAGACTTTGTCTGGAGCAGTTGGGATGTGCTTTTAAACAGCATTGCCTTAAGACTACCTTCACCTGGGCCCTACACAGCACCCTCTGTGTGCTTAGGTGAGGAAATCTCCACCACAATGAGTAGTCTGATCTGTTTTTGTCTTCAAACCTCATTTCAGGAAGTAATCTGGGGCTTTTCGTGCCTGCTCCCACTCACAGCAGGACATTCTTATTCTCCTTTGAGAGACAGAGTATCAAAGGAAAGCAACATTCTGGTGATAAGCATATGCTGGCAGGAGCACTGCTGTAAAACTTGCAACAAAGACTTTAAGGAGCCAGTGTCATAGCAATTAGATTCACAGCATCTATCAAATCATAATTCCAGCAACACTGAAGGTGAGAGAGCTTGTCACACAGAGCCAGCACCTCTTCCCACTGCTCCAAACATCTTTTTGCTAGAGCAGTTTGACGGGTTATAAAAAGAGACTTTGATATGGCCAAAGTCACTCCTTTAGAAAGTTAAGACAAATATTTCCAAGTGTATTACATTAGTTGCCTAAAAATATCCTTGTATCCATCTAGGCATTGAACAGGAATCAGCCGTGAAAGCTTAGGAGCCAGCTGGAGGGGCAAGGGGCTGGGCATGGGAACACAGCCATGGCTGCGCAGGTAGAGACGGGATGTAAACTCTAACAGGCGCAGATACAGAAACAGCAGCATGAGAAAGACAGCTGCCCCAGTGCTGCCTGCAAGGGTCTTCAATGTCCTAGCCCTTCTCCCTGACACTCCAACCCCTCCAGCAGCCTGATGGGGCCAGGAGGGGGCTGCCCACCTGCTCCTGGGGCCCAGCGGGGCACGTAATAGTGCAAAGAGCCAAAGGAAAGGACGAGTCACCTGCTGTAGCAGGGAAGGGGAAGCTGGTGAAGGCACCGGCGATTGCTGCAATGCCACAGCAGCTCCCCTGGGTCTCCGGGCTGGTGACATGCCTTCCCCTTTTGGGCTGTCTTAGCTTGCTACTGCAACTGGCTGTTTCTTTGCAGCTACAACTTAGGGAGAAGTCCATGCAAACAGCAGCAGAAACAAGTGAGCAAGTGCAAAGCAAATGGGAAGGGCTTAGGAGCGCTGCAAGTGCTCAGCATATAACTCCACCAGAAAACAGAAGGCAGCAAGAGGGGAGGAATCGAGAAAAGCGTAATGAAGTCACAAGGAGTTGGGACACTTCTGGACAAAACACACTGCCCAGATGAATTAAAGGGTACATCAGCAGGTTTCTACTTTTGAGAAGTTCTTTGAGTTTAGCAACATTGTCAGAATCAGGGTTTTAAACCACATTTACCAGATCCTTGAGCAGTAGGAAAATGACTTGAAAATCATGAAAGGTTTTTCTTTATTTGGTTTTTTATTTGATTTTATTTTAATAAATAGTAGGTTCTTTCAATTTGCCTACTGGTTTCTGAGCCTTTAGGGCCTATTTAATTTGCATATTCATGTCATCTTCTGCAATGATTCAAGCCTTTTAGAATTATCTTCTTATTAAAAGCTCGGATTTTCCCAGAATCAAATTCCAAGTAATGGCAAAATGACAAATATTGTCATAGTAGTAATAAATTAACAAGCTAAATTTAATAAGAATTTTCTGATAAAGAGCAAGTCATTAACAGACTGATTACAGCAATCATTTTTATATGCTGTTGACCCAAATGCCACTGTATATTCTTTTCATGTGTCCGAAGTGTGACCTGACTATATTAATGCATGCACAGATCCCTAGTATTCTGGAATTTGGGAGTTAATCATATGCTGAAGTAGAATTACAATAACCTGGTGAACTTGTCATATGGCCTTTTCCTTTAAATTACTTTATTTGTATTTCTATTTATCATTAATTTAATTTGTTCTCTCCTTGAGAATCCCCATAAAAAGGTATCAGATTGCAGCATTTGTTCAGGGAATGTTGTGCAAACTCAGCCTGCTGTCTTATAGACCTCTGGGAAGTATCTTTTGATAAGCAAGTAAACATTCTTCAATGGTTTGAACTTTTGTATTATTTTTCAGCTGAAATGGGTTTTTCCCCACGAAGCAAAGCAAACCTTTTTGTTCAACTTGAGGACAAGTGTCTTCCTTGATGCAGCCTTTTGAGGATACTGAAGAAGTCAGCCAGTTCCAGAATTTTATGGTGTCTTAAAGGCAACCATGGGCCATTTATTTAGGGAGGAATCACAGAGCTAGGAAAGAGTAGGGGACTAATGTTGTGTGACATGATACTCACTGACCCTAATTATCAACTTCAAAGCAGCTCATGGGTAGTGGAGTTATTGCCTCCCAGCAGACAGATGCTTCTGACTTATCTCAGCCCTGGCCACAGCCCCAGTTGATGTCAGCATAATTTTTAAAGACTGCAAGTGAATTAAAAATAATGTCAGGGAGCAGGGAAGGAAAGACAGTGGGAAAAAGGCCAGTGGAGTCACCAGCATTAGTGGGAGGATGGCCAGGACTGGAGGGAAAACTGGAGCACATTGAAGCCCTTTGGGTAAGGGAGGGGAAACTTCCTCCTACACGGCCCTGGGCGTGAGGGAGGGCTGGCAACACCCAAAAGAAAGGATGCACAGGAGACCAGGAGTGTGACACAGATTTTTAGAGTGGTACCTGGGAGTTAGCAGTAAACAGAACCACATGTCACACCAGGGAGTGTAACACTCTAAAACTGGGCCGGCATTAAAGAAGACTGCTGAGTTACACAGTCTGTCTGCAAATTGAGTGAGATTAATAAGCTTGGGCTGGAGGAGGAAAGAAGATTTAAATCATTTGTGTTAGGATGAAAGGTTTCCTCACAAAAGTTCAGGATATAAAGGCAAAACACAGCCTAGTGCTAAGAGGCACTGGGAAGGGAACTGTCCATCGAAACTGCAGTCCAACATGGAGCCTTCAACACGAGTGAAAAGAAACTATCTCTGGTGGGTTTTCTTGTTGTTTGTTTGTTTGTTTAAAAAGGGGATATTTTTATGCCTTTTATTCTTCACTGATGTCTTCCAGTATCACACAGCAACATATGCAGATTCTAATCCAGGAATATTGTAGATCAAAGTGGTGCCCCAGCTGCTGCATCATATCAGATATGGCTCTTGTAGCGGGATGCTGGTTTTCCCTTTTCAGACAATTTTCCATCAATAAAAAAAACAGATCAAGAAAAACAAAAAATGGAGAAAAGTGCTGTTATTAAAGTAAAAGCTTCCTCTTTGAGCTCACATGCTAAGAGACATCCAGCAATCAGCATGGGAGAGTGAAGCACCCCCTTGCCTTCAGAGACATAGAAGCAGTGCCATTTCTCTGCATTAGGTACTCACATTCCATCCTTCCAGGTTTGAGAGCTACCTGTGTAACCATGTTACAGTGTCTCTACCAGTAAGCACAACATCAAAGAGGATTTTGGGGCTCTGAGAATGCGATTGTAAGAAATAGCCTATACTTCATGACACTGTCAGAATACCTCTTTGGGACACTGAGCTGCTGGAAACGTACACTGCAAGCAGCTGTATTAATCAAATGATGGTGAATATCCAATAACTTGGACATTCTTGCAGCTTTCCTCTTTCACTGCAGCTAGTTTAATTCTGATGTTGCTAGGATATATCATCTTAGAGAGCATAAACCCTACAAAGCCCTCACTGACAAGAAGATTAGAAGAGTCTGTCTACCAGTGGATTATGTGTATGAAAGAAGAATAAAATCAAACATAAAATATTTCATTTCTGGCTAAAATTATGTAATTATCTGGGTGTAGAGATGAAATGGTCAGGGCGGCTTTATCGGTTGTGCACCCCCAAATAATAATGCTCTGCTCCAGCTGTTCTCTCAAGACACATCCCTGCAGAAAGACAGTGGTGGTTTAGAGAACACCAAAAAACTTCTCTGTCATCTGATTAAATGTAGACAAATCCAAAGTAAACATAAGTACTCACTGCTTGACCTAGGTAGCCTTATTTCCCATTTATTCAGTGTCAAGATTTCCATGTTTTTAGAAAATGAGTAATTTCACTCTCACATGGGATGGAAATTGTGCCATTGGAGTACCAGACCAGACAGGTCCAACTCCCTTTGCGGGTCACTCCACCAGCCCTTCCCAATCCAGCAAGGGTGGGCCAATGCAGTAGCTGTGCTTGCTCATGAGCCCCCACCTAACTGCATCAGTCGAGCCAATACACACGCATATATGGACATATACATGTAGAGACATATGTACACATATATAAACCCCCAAAAACGTAAGGACCTCTGTGTATATATGTGTGTATGTGTATAAACTGCTTCTATGTTGTTTTACTAATCAGATTTAGGTATCTCAAATTTTGTGACAATTTCCCCTCTAAACATTGAATATGTCATTAGAGAAAACCTGCCTGTATCCATCAGGCCTTTTACCTCTTTCTCAATACCATCTAACAGGTCAAACATTAAATTGTTGCATTTCAGCAGTCAATCTTGGACTTGACATCTGTGTGTGGACCCATGTGACTGAAGTAACCAGGATCCAGCAGTAGTTCAAGTCTGTGCTGATTTGGGGTAGAGTAGAGATACTTTTCTTCACAGTAGCTGGTAAGAGGCTGTGTTTTGGATTTATGCTGAACACAGGGTTGATAATACAGAGATGTTTTTGTTATTGCTGAGCAGAGCTTATACAGAGCCAAGGCCTCTTCTACTTTTTGTACTGCCATGCTGGCAAGGAGGCTCAGGGTGCATGGCAGGAGACACAGCCAGGACAGGTGACCCAAACTGACCAAAGGGAGATCCCAGACCATGCAACATCATGCCCAGTATATAAAGAGGGGGAAGAAGGAGGAAGTGGAGGACATTTGGAGTGATGGTTCTTGTCTTCCCAAGTATCCATTACACATGCTGGGGTCCTGCTCTCCTGGAGATGGCTGAACACCTGCCTGCCCAGGGGGAGCAGTGAACTAATTCCTTGCTTTGTTCACTTTTGTGTGCAGCTTTTGCTTTCCCCACTAAATGCTCTTTATCCAAATCCATGAGTTCTCCAGCTTTTACCCTTCCAATTCTCTCCCTGATCCCACTGGTGAGGGACTGAGTGAGCAGCCATGTGGGGCTTAGCTGTTGGCTGAGGTTAAACCACTACCAAGTCACTGCTCAGCAGAGTGTAACTGCATGCATACAGATATGCTCATACCAAAATGAACAGGCTTAAATTAATGGATTGCCACACTGGCTGGTCAAAACCACCTTATTTAATCCATGAAAGAATCAAATAAATTGCTTGTAAACCTAGCAGGAATACTCTGCATATGCAAGTCATGAGTTTAGCCTGGGCTTATCTCCATATTTTCCTTCACAGTGAAACTCTCCTCTGTGGCACCTCTAACATTTGGGGGAAAAGTCAGAAAGTGATGTAAACCTTAGTGTAAGAGACCTGACAATATGCTACAGATATTTGTGTCTAAATGCTACACATCCTTGTGTCTAAAGCACCACTCACTGGTACTCAGCAAATCTTAGACAGAGGGAGCAAATAACTGGAAACCCATCAGATTTGGTGACTGATCTGTACTAATCTGTAGTTGTTTCTCTACTGTGCACTTCAGTGTCTGTAACTGTCTCTGCTTCAAAATGATGTGCTGTTTGATCTTGGCCTTTTACCTGGACTTCAACCTTGATCTTTTCCACTTACTATCCTGACTGTGATCTCTTTGGGAACTCCAGCTGATATGGAATTTCCCTGATACTCACCTCTTTATGTGACCTATGTGTCCTACTCATTTGCTACCACACTGACGGCCACATGCTTGGCCATGGATACTCTTCCATAACACCATATGAATATTCAGGATATATTTCAGTCTCTAAGATCCCAGATGGCAATTTCTTTTCAGCTTGTGCATAAAAAAACCAAAAAACCAAACAAAAACCCAAAAAAAACCCCAAAAGACCCCCAAAAACCCAAACCCCAACCAAACAAAACCAACAAAAAAAAAAAAAAACCCAAAAAAAAACCACCAAACCAAATTATAAACAATGAATTCTACTTCTTGTTTTCTTCTGAGCTTTTGTTTCATTTCCTAATTCAAGTTCTCATTAATGTTGCACCTCTGGGAACTTCCTGGTCATGCAACTCTCCACCTTCCTGCTCTAGCTCTGCATAGCTGCACCACGAGTCTCATTAATACTTGCAGCATTAAATGCTGTGAGACTTTCACACAGTTTGGGTTCTTTCCTTCACCGTTTCCACAGAGCAAGCCCCCTCTCTTTAACAGGTCCCCAATTCAGATCTTCCTGAGGACCAGGTACTCTTCAGGCCATCACAGGCAGACACTGGGATTGTGACAAGTTGCAGCAAAGCCCAGTGTGTTTTTGCAAACCTGAACTCTAGTTGAGCTGGCCAAGCCAGAAAAACCTGGTGTGCTTCCTCACACCTAGTTCAAGCATACTCTGTGAGCATCATGCTTAGCAGCAAGCACTCACATGCAAAGGAGGGCTCGTATCAAGGTATCTACAAATCCTAGTTACCCCTGTCAGGCAATGTCAGGATGCTTACTAGAAAGACCATATCTTTCCCATTACCATGCAACAGACTACCAGGACACCAAGTGGAGCAGCTAAGACAGAGAATTCCCAGAGCATCTGCACACCCTGGTCTGTCTTAAGGGTTTGCCAAAGTTCAAGCTTTCTCCACCAGACCAAGCTGAAAATCAGCAGAAATCTTTGTCTGAGTGCTACCAAAGTCGTTCATGGGAACGAGAATAGTCAGAGGTGAGTCTGTCCCCAGAGAAGATGGTTTTCCAAGATTTGCTGGAGAGTCATCTCCTATCAGAGTAACTGGAATTTTGAGTCAGAACTGAACAGAAGACACTTTTTGAAATCCTGAGACAAAATGTTCTCTTTCAGATAGAGCAGGTGGAGATAAGATGTCTTTCTATACCCAAGAGGCCTCACTGTGTTTAGGACAAGTGAAAAGCTGCCTGACATGCTACTGCACAAACTGGCTTGAGGCTTGCTTGTTGTCATGCACATAGTGCTGCTCAGCACAGCAGACTCATTTCAGTCCCATTAGCAGATGTCCTTGAGGTGTTTGAGGCTGGTGCCTCAAGACAAAGAAAGAGGTCTGCAGATCAAAGTACACCTTTGATCATCCAGGACATTATTTTTATGAGCTGGGCTAAAACACCACAAATTCCACAGATTCAAGCATAATGAATAAGTCAGAGAGCAATAGGTGGTATAACTTGACACTCAATTTCTAAATTCAGAGGTGGTTTTCTCAACTTGGTGGCTGCTAGGCAGCATGATTTATGGCTTTGCCTGCAGGAGGTAACTCTACTGCTAATAGGAAGTGAGCTATTTGTTAAACAGAAAAGCTGGGTGTCTCTGTCCCTCAATTCTGCTTCCCACATAGTGGCTTTTGCTGCCAGCATTAAGTTTCATATCATGACTTCAAAGGTTTATAGGAAGGTCTGTGTCTGTATGAAGACCAATACTAGGACAAGAACAATATCTCGTTTTGAGAGCAATGGGAACCTGGCTTTGCCCTGTATATGAAGTCCATGACACACACAAGATAAGGTCCTCTGCAAGGGAGTTTGTATGGATTGCCAGAGCTGGGAAAAGGCCAACTTGGAGGTTGTATAAAGGCAAGTTTTCTTTGCTTTTCCAAGGCTGTTTCACTTTTCAGATGATATAAGATGCTCTATTTTATTTGGGTAACCTCATTGAATGAGCAGAACAGAAGGCACATGGGGGAGTCATATACCACTGATAGAACTGATCTGAATGCTGGGGTGGAACATACATTTTTCCAAACTGCTTTTCTTTTGCCCTAAAATGCTACTGGTTTTTGCCAGAGGAAATGCTTACAAAGTACAGCCATATAGGTTGTGAAATACCTGCTGTTATCTTCCAATGCTTTTAGCAGATATAGATATCTTTCATTAGACAGACATACATACATCTAGACACACACTCTTATGACCTGTTTGTAGCATAACACTGTGGCTGAGCTGACTTAGTTTTTGTCAAATGCTTTTTCTTGCAGGTGTTGCCCATCCCTCCTGGGGTCATAAGCCCAGAGAGCTCAGCTGGCAACAAGTATGACCAGTGCTGGGTAGAAAAAGTCAGCTTTGTGTTCAGACATATATTAGCAAGCTATCACTGAACTGTAGTGGAGTGCATTACTGCAGAAGCTTCAAAATACTTCATCAGTGCACTCCAAGATCATTGAGTGACAAGATCTGTCAGCACACAGAGACGTAAGAGTTTTGTTCTGACTACTCACTGGGTTCTGTAAGTACCCATAATTCAGTGTTCATGGTTCTGACTATGTATATTTTTAAATCACCCTGACAGATGCAAGGACTGGAGGCCCAGCTTTCAGCTATGTCTCAACAACTGTAGATCAGTAAAAAGCATCTGAGTAGTTGCCAAGACAGTTGTGTTTGCAGCGTGACTGCTGCTGGGAGTGACAAGGCTATAGAGGTCTGATCTCCCACAGTTCTTCCACTTCAAGGCAAGTTGACAAGTTTGGCAGAAATCCAGCAATGGCAACATGGCTTGGAAACAGTGGGAAACATTGATCCAGTTTTATGCTTGTCCAGATCATTACCCACAGGAAGAATTCACACTGAGAACAAGCTCTCTCTCTCTTTTTTTTTTTTTTTTTAAGATTGCATTACTCTGGAAAACAATTAAAAAAAAAAAAAAAAAGTTGAGTGGAATGGGATTTCTTTTCCTGACACTCTCAAAAACAATCATTGTTTTCCCTCTTCCTGCACTGCTAAATCACGTTGCGAGTCTTATCATGCTTTGGCTTCGTCAGGCAGGTCACATGTCAACATCAAGACAAAGTCATACTGAAAACTGCACAGCCCTCATCTCTAGACAGACCTGAGCTTGCAGCAATGCCAACAACCCACAGACTCTACTAAAATATCTGCAGTAGTTACTTCCTTCCCCTGCAGTCCCAAGTATATTTCCTAAGTCAGGAATATCCTGCAAATACTCTCCTATGAAACACAGAATTGTCTTTCAAGTAGCAAAGTAGAAGTAATTGGTGCTGCAAACCTTCCTTCTTGTCTCCAAATAAAGAAAAAAAAGAAGGATGTTTTGGTTTTTACCACAAAGCAAATAAATGTGCTTCAGGGGTCATTAACTTCAAATCCGCTCTTTTGGAAAAAAGATTAGGTGCAGCACTGTACCTTATCCTGAATCCCCTGCCAAGCTTTGTTTAGAAATAGCATTTTACTGACAATTTTTTTTTCTCCCCTGCGAGAAAAACATGCTCACCCAGGCCAGAATCTGACTGCATGCAGAACCTGCCTGCATAACAAGTGCCACCCTAGACTGCTTAAGCACATTAAAAGAGCCTCACTTCTCTTTTTATTTTAGGGTCTGGTCTGGCAGTGATAAGGGAGTTCAATCGCTGCAACTCAGGGAGCAGCACGGCACAGGAGGTGAGCAAGCATGCCTGCCAGCCACTTCAAGGTCCCACATCAGCATCCGGTGGCTTTGGGTCACCCACATCCTGCCAAAGAGGTTCAACCAACTCCTCCTGCAACCTCCTTTACTGCTTTTGCTGAGAAACTGCCATGAAAGGAAGCAGACAGCAGGAATTAGTAGATTTTGTGGTTGGGAGTCAGGGGAGGAGAAGGGAGCCACGGTGGGGCAAGACACCTGGGTGTCCATTTGGGGCAGGGCTCACTGGGAGGGTGGATGAGTGCAGGTCCTTGGTAGCACAGCTGGTCACCTCTTGTAAGTGAGCCATGACTGCTATGGGATATTTTATGGGGGAGACATTTTCCTTTTAATTGTGGATGTGTCTTTCAAGCATTCATTCAAATACTTCCAGTAGCCAGTCAATTTACTGAGCTCCAGGGCACCATTTCCTTTGTTATTATTGAAAATAACATGTTTTAAGACATTTTAATGTATCCTGCATGTCTTGAAATCAGATAATGCAATTCTCCTCAGAAATACTGAAATTACTTTAGTTTGAAGCCTTAAATAATTAGGTTTTTAAAAGGTTCACATGTGAAAAATATTCAGCATTTTCTCTGCATCTGAAGTAGGAATGGCATCATGAGTTCTAAAGGGCTTAAGATCATGAAAGGAGGAGGGTTTAGCCTATTTCTTAATAAAAGACTCCTGAAACATGTTAAAGCTGCTGTGCTGAGACTCCCAGTATATAAGAAGTCGATTGGAAATATGTCATATCCAGCTTTCTATCAGATTGAAGTCACTCAGGAGAACTTATAGTGCCCTGAAAGTCAGTGGGTTTTTTTTTAGAGAAATCATCTTAGTCAGATTGAGATTAAAACTGAAGTGTAAAGTCAAGTATTTGGGTATGTGACAAAAGACTTTTTTTTTGTTCACTAAGAAGTGTTTTAGATAAAAACTGTACTTGTTACTGAGGAACAACCAATTCTATCTTGTGACTTACCTCTTATAAATGCATGACAGTTAATTTCAGCACATGCATCATTACGTCATTCAATTTAAATGTTATCATATTTTAAAAATCTTGTGACATATTGTGAAAGAAATGTTAAACTTTTAATAATATCCCTTTGTCAAATGCATCTAAGTTATCATTTAAGAATTTTAACGTGCAAGTGGAAAATCGTTATCTAACACTGGAAGACATAAAGAAGGAATTTTGGTTGGGTTTTTTTTAAGAGCTAGAAAAGATATTTTTAATTACTTTTAATGCAACTCTATGAGATAACCATCACCAGAAGATATACCTACATATTTTCATGTGTCTAAAGTTAGCAAAAGTGAGATCTCTCTGGCAATTATAAAACTCTTGGAATTGAGAAAATATCTCTAAGTGCTGCTAAATTGCTTTTAAAATCAAATTGCTTTGCTGTATATGAGAAGTTGATCAGCTAGAAGAAAATATCTTTTTTTTCTGCTAGAGAGAAAGTTAACATCTTGCATTATCCAAAGCTATTGATGACACTGAGAAAGTTCACATCACTTGAACTTAGTTAACTTTTTACACTTTCACATATTCTTAGTATAGTTTTAGTACCATCTTGAAAATACTAATAAAACCATGACTGGTTACTCCCCTTTCATATCTGTGTAATAATGAACTACCATGGAAAACATTAGACATTTTTAGTTGAAAGCATGGATAAAAAGATAAGATGTATTCAACAACATATCCAACATTTTCTCAGTTGGAAAAGAAGCTCACACTTGAGGACAACACAGAAAACTTTCAACCTACCAAAATGTATCATATCAGCTCCTGGCTAATCTTGGGACCAATATTATTTAAGTTACAGTCAAGACAGAGATCTGCATATTTAACTATGAGTAATACTGCTCTAGCAGCAGGAGCAGTAGACAGCTCTCTGTTAGCAATAAACCAAATAATTAAAAAATTTAATCCATTAATAATTCCTCTTGTGATCAGCTCTTCTTGCTCTTAGTCTTCTTTCTGTTAAAAACCCCTTTGTCTTCTCTATACACTATGCATATTGAAGAATACCATGTACTGTGCCTAATTCAGCTCAGTATTTATCCCCTAATAACTGTGTAGGACAAATTATCTTCAGATAATAAAAGGAAAGGTATGGAAGGTAATCTTAAATGTTCTTTCAAGTAAGCTAAATCTTCAGTCGACTCAATGATCTCAGAGTTTTTTCCCAACCTTAGTGATTCTATGATTGATTCCATCATTCCTTGAAATACATTTAAACCTGATATTTTTACATTTGTACATTGCTTAAAATTGCTTCTCTGTGAAAGACTGGAAAGAAACAGGACCCTTTGATTTTACAAATAATTCTTTAACATGAATGTAAATTGGAGTAAAAATGCACAGAGCTACAACAAGTGAGTTTAGGGGAAATGAAGATGTGTCCAGCAGAGATAACTCTGGTAATTAATTCAGAAGTCCTCCTGGAGGAAGGAGTCTGCTCGGTTATTTTGCTCCTTTCTCCCAGGAGGTTACCTATCCAGGACATGTTTTTTCTCCTGCAAACAATAGAATTATGGGCATACCCACTTAAGTTTTTTGGAGGGCTTTCCCATCTCAGTTAACCTATAAAATCCTCACCCAAGCCTTGACCTGAACTCAGAGGGAAGCACTTGCTTTTCCATGCTGAGATTATCAGGGAGCTTTGTTCTTCCAATGACTGTTTTAGTATCACAGAGCCCCTGGTGCAGCCCACTGCTGGAGCTGGATAATTATTTTCAGGAGCCCTGCGTAAACCCCAATCTTGACATCTCCAGACCATGTTGTAAAAAAGTATCTTGACACCATGACTTAAAGCCCAACCCTTCACACTGTGTACACAGAAGAAGTATATGAATGGAAGGTTTTGGTCTCTTGCTAAATGGATGTTCACCTGGGATGTCCACAGCTACTCAGCTTCCCTCAGAGGTGCCAGAATGTCCTCTGATGGTTACAAGCACAGTGTGGGCTCCACTCAAATGTGCACCTCCAGCCAGGCGTGTGTTGTATGGAGAGGGGGCTTGGCAAACCCCATGGTTTGAGACCCTGTGAAATCACAAGTCATACAACGAAAAGGGGCAGGAGGACTGGGTCCATTCTGTGAGCAAACCAGGCACTTGCCTGGGACAGACAAACTAGAGGAAAGTGTTCTCAGAGCTGCAGTGTGACTTGGCTATCTGCCACATGGATTCCCACACAAAAAGGGACATTTTTGGTTCATCAGTTACATGGACTTGTATGCAAGGGCTTGCTGTACAAGCAGTCTGCTGCCTTCCCGGACCATAGGATCAGCCCTATGAAGGGGCAAGGCCAGCCCTGTCTCTAGGCTAGACCTGTTGTATTCAGAGACAAAGCAGCAGTAGCAAGAACATGTTGGATTATACATAACCAGGACTTAGGAAAGAAGCCACAAACCTGTTGTACAGGAAAGGAAAAGAAAATGGCAATAAGAACAGAAAGCAGTTTCTTACTGAAGGGACTCTTTCCTTAGAGGGGCAGTCCTGTCTTGAAGGATGTGAGGAAGAGGACTCTGAGTGTGCTTTTGGCTGCCCTGTGTGGCTCTGCACATCAGGTGATCTCACCAGGTCATTTTTATTATGATCTGTGGTCTGTCCTCAAGGTACATTTATGCAGTCGTGTTTCCTTCAGCAGAGTTATGGCTACATAAACTGAGGGCTGAAATCAGCCCATCTGAAGTGAGTCAAAGCAGAAGAAACTCGTTTGCCCTTTGGGCACAATGGTAAATAGATCTGTCAACCTGATGTTTATGGTGGTGCTGTACAAGAAAAGCGTTCCTCCACCTCATGGCTAATGCCTGCCCATATGTTTATAAATGCCCTTTGGCTTGGGCAGGATAAAGGCACCAAGTCAGATCTAATAAAAGTCCACATTTCACTGATACTGCACCCATTGCCCCCTCATCTCATTTCATTTATAATAATGATATTTCTTGTTGTAATTCTGTTATATCAGGATGTGGTCTTCCTTGTAATTTTTCTCAGTTTTACTCATATGACATGATCTATGTTATGAAAATCAAAAGAGATGTAAATCCTTCTAATGTTGGCATGCCTGCTTTAGTATTATAAGCTACCAGTAAAACACCTGAGCGAAAATGAGAATTAAAATGCACAGAAAATTCAGTTTCTGTTTGAGTCTTAAATCCATCCAGATGCAGTTGACACCTTCCACAGCCTTTTCTGTGGTTGTGGGTATTGATGGGAACTAGAACATTTACTGTCTTGCTTATTTGTGAATGTGCATGAATGCTGGTACAATCAGTGATATGTATAGCCCTGGAACAAAACATACACAAGTTGAAAGATAAACAGCTTTTTTAAATTATAAGCACATCTAACTGAAATAATTTTATCATCAACCATGGTACTCAATTCTATAGTTCAGTCCAGAGAAAGGGCTGAAGAAGTTTAAATGAAAGCTATTTGAATAAATGGTGATTACATTACTCTAAATACAGAAATACTGAATTTTGTGCACGAAAGTGGCTGGAGTTCCAGAAACTGATACTATTATAAAACACATCTACAAAATGTACAGAGCACTTAAGGGTTGCCTGGGTTGCATCATGATTACAGATAAATGCTATCAATGTGTCTGCCAGAAAGGCTGCTCTGCATTAAGGAACTCAATTAAAATGATTTGTGTCTAAGATTTATTTTTGTCAAGCCACCTATTACACATGTTTTATGTGTGTTGCTCCCCCTCAGCCAGGGAGGGCAAATATATTAGACTTCTGACATCATCCTCATGGTGTTTCTTCACTTGCTAAAATTATTTGGATTGATTTAAGTAGAACTGGTATGATTTACAGTTACCTTTTGCTTTTCTTTTCATTTTTAATAGCCCTCATAATTTGCAGCCTGTCGTTATGGTTTGTAGCACTGTGCATGACAACCTGCTTTGGTCTTTCCTTAGTTGGGCAGTCTTACACAGCTCCACCACAGAGGTGAGGGTGGGACCCTGGTTTTGGAAGATGCCTGCAAAGAGTAGGGCTGTGCTGCAGCACCACTTTTAGCCAGAG
Organism: Taeniopygia guttata; assembly: GCF_048771995.1. Taxonomy (NCBI): domain Eukaryota; kingdom Metazoa; phylum Chordata; class Aves; order Passeriformes; family Estrildidae; genus Taeniopygia; species Taeniopygia guttata. The sequence continues at coordinate 60,035,366 of NC_133024.1, read as the reverse complement.
AAACCCCAGAGATATGCAGGAAGAGGCATTATGGTAACATCCACAGAAAACACAAGTTATCAACACCCAGCAGCAATGACATTGAAGACCACTGTGACCGTTTCTTCTGAATGGCATGATGTTGCCTGGACTGGCCCTTGTTTCGAATCCCCAGACCTGTGACTGTGCATCTGGTGCTGCCCTGCTCCAATCTTTCTTGGATCTTAATGCATGGTAATGATCGTAGCAGGATCAGTTCACAGGAAAGTGACCCCCTGCTCCTACATAATGTTGCTTTAAGTGTGTGCACTGCCTACATATATCAGGCTTTTTATTCACAGCATCACACTTCAGTTGCTTAGTCCCCATGGTTCCTGGTATATTTTTAGCTGGACACTTAGTTATGGACTCCTTGCTCTGTGATTGTTGGAGCTCGGCTCCTGCATAACTGTAGAAGTGGGGTCTGGTGGGAATGCTTTACTATCTCTGCAGAGAAGGAATGGAGCAGGGATAATCATTTGGATCCTTTGGGAAATGGCCCATCTGTGAGACCACAGCAGGCTGATGGGTTACTGCAATTTGAGTCATTTCCCAACAGTGTAGCTCATGCAGCCTTGAAAACCAACATTCCTCTTGTAGACATTGCTCAATACCTCCTCCAACAAAATTCATCACCTTTCTGCCTCTGAACATCCTCCTTCCATACTATCTCTCTGAGGAAAAGCCTTTTTTCCTTTAATCTCAGAAAGATTATCAAAATACTACAAGTTCTTCCCAATTCAAATTCTGCATGAAGGAAAGCAGAAAACTTGAGCTGATGTTCTAAAACTGTGCTCTGGAAAATCAGCAGGAACTTCAAACTTAAGCAAGTTAGGAAAAGTCAGGCCGTTGAATATAACCCAGTGTGATACATCCAGGTGTCATTTAGTACACAAATAAAAGTTTACCATAATGGAAAAACTTTGAAAATACAAACAAGTCACACTTTAGACTTCACTTGAAAATGCCATTGAAGAGGCATTCACCTCTTTCCTTTGTGTCTTGTTGCTTCAGTGGGAGACGACCATGTAAAAATCACTGCCTCATTTTTAAACTTTAGTTGTTGGTTTAAATTAGTCATATTACATCATTTCTGTAGAGCCTTGCCATCCTAAAGACTTCTGCATTTTCTCTCAATCAAGGTACCTAAGCAGTGCAATGCTCTGGTGTCTTAATTTTCTTTTTGAAATGCTAGAAAGAAAGATGTCTTCTGTTTTCCTCATTTCAGATTTGTTTTTTTTTTTTTTCAGTTCTTTAAAATTTCTCTGGTCTTCTCTCTGTAGTTTTTATCAGTCTGTTTCAAATGAGCCATGCAGATCAGATGCCAGACTGGTTTACTTGGCCCTCAGTTCTTGGCCCCAGATTGCTCCTAACTAGCTGACTCTGTCCCTGGCCATGGTGTGTTCTCTTTCTTCTTACTTAGATATCCTTTCATGTGGCTGGGCCAAAGCAAATTAAATATTACAATAAGGCCTTTCAACAAAACTTCTATTAATATGTATTACAGCAGTGCCTGGAGTAGCCAGTTTGAGATGGAGACTGTATGTGTTGTCTAGTTAAACATTGTCTCCGTCCTGAAGCAGCAACAATCCCTGGGTAAAGTCTGCCACACTCCCCTGGAATATCTTGCTGCTCACGATCATTGGCTCCCTTGAATTCAGTGGCATCAGAGTATAATTTTTCATGAATGGCAGCAGCAGCAATCTGTTAAAGTTCTGAATTACCCTCTTCCCTGGACATGTGATATTTCTTGCATTCATTATGAAAGACAAGGTGAAAGAAGTATTGCAAAGATCAGTAGAGGTGCTTGCAAATGCCTTCTGAGAATCCTATTTCTCCTAGAAGGATAGTAAGAGACACTTTTAAACTAGGATTTAGGAATACCATTTTATTAAACTGATAGATGAAGACATACTGTATGTCCATTTGTGATTAGCAGACTTCAAAGGATTCAACTGATAATGCATAAACGAACTGATTAAAAACTTTATTGGAGGACTAATAAAACCAGAATGAGACCTGTCTGTTCCATTTCAGCTTTACCAAACTCCATTATTAATAAATTCTGGCTATTATTGTGGTCATATCACTGTACAGGGGCTTGCTGACCTATCAAAGCAAGATCATGGAGCATCCTGTGTAACCCCCTAATGTATAGTTCCATTGTCTCCACATTAAGTCTAAATCAAAATAGGCAAATAATGGTGAGAATAAAGGACCCATCAAGCTTCATTTAGTCTCCTTTTTAGAATAGGTTCAGGGCTTCAGTGAGTACTACAGAATTTCAAACTTGTTATTAACCCAGAGCTTTATAAAATGAATATATAAATTACTATTACAGATAGACTGAATAATAAATACAGAACAAGTGTTTGCCTGTTTTTATATACTGGCAAATTAGGTCTTCCTCTTGCAGACTTGCTCATCTGCAGGTAAGGTTGGAACACTTAGATTTATTAGCTTAAAAAAAGCTTTGTGCATTTTCTTTCTTTTTTAACACAAAAAGGCCCATTTTTTATGCAGATTTTGTTAAACTATATCTTCAAGCAGAATCAGCTTCATTCCTGATTGGATAAAATGGGCTGCTGTGCCACTACATGCTTCAGGGATTCATTCAGAGAAGACAGAAGATGGGGATGCCAAAGCCCCTACAACCCAGACAACAATGGCCCTCAGCCACTCTGATCTTCAGGAGCAGAGGCAGAAGGTTCAGACCCCCATCTCTTCACCCACCCGGTGGGAAGACCCTGCTTTTCCCTAAGAAGCTGACCTACTTTGCAGCATGGACTAAAAGAAGGGGACAGTAACTGAGCATAGCTGTAGTCCAAGGATTAAGGGATTCACCCAGAAGGGAAGAAAACTGGTTTAATCTCTTCAAGGGCTGTTTTATGCTGATGAATGCAAAACTGGTAACCTGCTTGTGGAACAAGAACTGGAATGAAAGTACCCCTCTTTATGCAGGCATGAGCTTTGATGGGGATGGGGGAGTGAGGATTCCTAAAGGGAGTTCCCTTCGGAACTGCTGGGCATTGTGAGGTCTCTCTGCAAGGCTGATGGACAGTCATCATAATTTCAGCACTGATTGCAATAAAAACAAGCCTGAGCCCTGGGATTTTCAAGAGTTTTAGGATGAAAGCAGCCCTGTAAAGCTGAACCACTGTGCAATAAGGCATCACTTTAATCCATTAACTCTCCATTATGGGCTGAGTATGTTTCTTAATTACCGTGAGTGACTTTGGAGGGCAGCTTAACCATATGATTCCCACTAATAGGAATGAAAAGTTTATTGTTGCATCCTAGACTTTGCCTAATGTCTTCATTTCACCCTCAGAGCTGTGCCTGCAGGCAGTAGTCAGATGAGATCCATTTAAAGAAAAATGTGTTTAGCATTAGCATTCAGGATTTAGAGCACATAGCTTGATCCTCTTTATTTGTAATTCCCTGTTCAGGCATTTCACTTCAATGCTGTGAGAGCATCTTGAGCTCTGAAAAGGCCACGCTGAAAGATAACACGTGGTGCAGTTACAGCAGAGTTGCTTTTCCTGAAGTTAAGGATTGTGAACAAAAGGCTTCCTTGGGCCTGTCCAGTTTTTAAAATCATTTGTGTCAAGCAGGGAACAGGAGGCAAGGAACAGACAGGGCTTTGGTCTTTTTCTTCTGCCTTGGACTGCCTCCAGTGTCACCAGGGCACAAGCTACAATCTCAGCTCTCAGATGACTTCTGTTCAGCTGCAGGGAGCTGCTGCATCCCTGCCCCCGCTGGCAGGTCCCTCAAGGGCATTGCAACAGCTGAGAATAAAAGGAATGCAGCAGCTCAGGTCACCTTTCTCTCACCCCTGCTTCAAAATCCTCTTCCAGAAAGGACAGCCATGGTTTCAGCAAGTCTCTTCAAATTCACAATAACCAAGGTTGTGGGGAAGACTTGAGAGGTGTCAGTGCACAGTTAACAGTTGGCACCTTAGAAGCTGAGGCTCTTGGTTTGGAAAGCTGTCTCTGCCAGTGGGAAATGGGTTAGAAAAACTGTTCCCTTCTCCATTTCAGCCCCTTCCTTCCCAGACATATGCTGCAGCTCATGCTCCCCTCACTTATGCCAAGGCAGCTGCTTTGGGGACTGCTGCAAACAAAATCACTTCGACTATTTCAGTTTAAAAATAAACATTTTTTTTTCTATTCTTTACCTCAAATTATGTCAATAATCCACTCTCCAGTCCAGCCACAGAAGCTGGTGCATTGCTCAGTGGAGAGGACAGAGAGACAGTGCTGGGAAGCAAAATTGTGGCTAAGGAACTCTTTCACTGTAGCACAGCCCTGTCCTCCCTTCATGTTCCTGTAGTGCGACCTGGATATTCCATTTTATATGGAGCTCCTTGGCCATTAACACTGAGCTGTACACTACTTGGTCAGGTAGCAGCAGAAATTTATGCCCAGTGAAACATGGACACACCATTGCACCGAATGCAGGAAATAATGCACCATGGACTGTTTAATCTTTAAATACTTACGATAACCTTATCTTATGGCATGCAAAGCAATACCTTTCCTGCAGAGACTGCAAAGACAAACTTACCTCATCCACACTCCCAATTACCTGGAATTCAGTTCAATAAGTAGAATTTGGCATGTAAATCAAGCCTATATTTTGAAAAAGAGTCCTAGGATGTTTGAAGGAGGCTCTACAGTTTTTGGATTTCTCAGTGATGAAAACAGGTGTAACTTAAAGTAATGAAGTGAAACTAAAGAATGAAAAATTTACATTAAATAAAAACAGAAGTGCTGGATTCTGCACAGTCTTGCATGAGAAATAGCCTGAATTTCTTATATTCTAGAAATATTGAATTAAATAATCAAACGACAGCATAGGGAATAATTTTTCATAGGTGAGACAGGCACAGAAATAAACTTACTGGTCTTTATCCCAGTCTACTCTCCATGAATCTGAAAATGACTAATGGATTTATTTCCCACAGAATATGTAAAATAAAGCATCTTTTTTTACCAGTCACAACTGGTCTTATTAAATACTGATCTTATTAAATACTTTATTCAGCTCAGCTAACCTGTTTATATGAATAAGACAACAGACATCAACCATAGGATGGCCATTTCCTGATTGAACTGGAAATGTCACTGTAGCCATGGCCTTGACACTGCCTGAGCCAAGGCAAATTTATATGCTGGATCTATAGCACAACCTTTACCATATAATTTTTATACTGATTTTGACTATTTGGATTCAAGGTGTGGCTTACCTTGAGGAAGTTAAATGATACTGCCCCAGGGCAGATGCTTGAACTGTATTTCTACTGGAACTTATGGCTACCTTCAGGAAGGTGAGCTATATTAGTCACAAGCCCATCCAACCTAAGCAAGTGGCTGATATGTTGTGTCTAAGCAGTACCTAAATTGCTACTGACCTGAACCCAAATTTTCTCTGCCTTTTTTCAGCAGGAGGTCCTGAGTTTGGTTGACTTACTGCATTGAGTTGGACAACAGCATGATGAAGAACACTAGCAGACAACTCTGGGCACGGCATTTAAAGAGGAAAGGAACTTATTAAAATGGATGTTTACACTTTGACAAGTCAGACAACATCCTCAGCCACCACTTGCATTTCTCAATTTATTTTTTTTTTTAAAGGGAAATGCTTCTCCAAAGTGACATCAAGATTTAGATTATTACACTGCAGAAAGAAGATGAGCGTTTCCTACCAGCTATGTCTTCTTTCCTTTCGGTCATCTCCACATATGACTATTGTAGACATCGTATTCCTTCAGAGGCACCTCTATTAACAGTAAAATGGATACTAGACATCTAGATAAGGAATTCTAGTTCTCCCTGTGGGGCCAGGTACATTATTTTTAAGCCTTGAGCATAAGGAAGGTATTAGATTTAGAAGATCTGAGCGCTGCTTGTTGAGTTTGTCCTTGTAACTCTCCATAGGACAGGGAAATACAGTTCTTACTTTGCAAGCTGGGTGGGTTTTTATTTTTCCTAATTACACCATGGTCAACTCAGAGAAGTATTTCTCTGTTATTTACCTATGGATGTTCCTCTTCAGGCCATCTGAATTTTGCCTGAACTTTTTCCCCTGAAACCCAGTATTGATAAGGCTGACATTATGAGGTAGGTTCACATCCCTGTGACCAAAACAGAATTCCCCACACATTTTGGCTAGATAAACAGTCTAACTTTGGAGAGAGCAACATTTCCTGCAAACACCCCACTTTTATATGTGAATGGCAGCTTTAGCTGAGAACTGGCAATGCCAACAAGCTGTGCCAGGTGAGGCGAGGTAAGAGAGACAGGTGACCTCATTTCTTTCCCACCTGCCACTAGTATCAGCACAATGGCTCGTTATTTCTCTGCTTATCTATGGGCTTTTGTATATTTACCCTTCCCCTGTCGGACAGTACTGAATCTCTATTTGTACCTCTTTTTCAGAAGTGGACAAAGACAATTAGCTGGCCTAAGAAGCACGGGCATTATGAGTCTCCCTTTTCTTCTCCAGCCCCGCACTATGTGGAGCGGCGTGCGGGACGTGAGGGAGAGGGAGCATCGCCAGCCCCTCGCGCGGGTGCGAGGGCCGGGAATGCGGGAATGCCGGGGATGCGGGAATGCCGGGGATGCAGGAATGCCGGGAATGCAGGAATGCAGGAATGCCGGGCAGGAGCGCTGGCACCGGGGCTCTGGGCGGGAGGCGCTCCGCTCTGTGGCGTTGCGGACGGGCTCTGCCGCCCCCTGCCGGGCCCTGCCCGCCACGGCCGCCTCCCGCCCGCGGCCTGTGGCGCCGTCCCCTCAGCGCCCGCTCCTGCTACAGCCTCCGGCCTTCCTCGCCGGGCGCCCAGAGGGGGGACAGTGCAAACCTCAGAGGATCGTGGAATCGTTTATGTTGAAAAAGAAACCCAAGATCATCCAACTATTAACCTGGTACTGCCAAGGCCATCGCTTAAACCATGTCCCTCAGTGCCTCATCTACACTTCTAAACATGTCCAGGGATAGGGAGTTAACCACTTCCCTGGGCAGCCTGTTCTAATGCATGGCCATCCTTTCCATACACAAGTTTTTCAGCATACCCAATCTAAACCTCCCTGGTGTGACTTGTGGCCCTCTTGTCCTATCACTTCTTGCTTGAGAGGAGAGACTGACCCACACCTGGCTCCCCCTCCTTTCAAGCAATTGTACAGAGCTATATGGTCCCCCTGATCCTCTTTTTCTCCAGGCTAAACAGCCCCAGCTCCTTCAGCCACTTCTCATCGGACTTGTGCTCCAGAATCTTCCCCAGCTCCATTGCCCTTCTCTGGACATGTTCCAGCCCCTCAATGTCTTTTTTGTAGTGAGGGACCAAGAACTGGACACAGGGTCTGAGGTGTGGCCTCACCACTGCTGAGTACAGGGACAAACCTTGACCCAAATCAACTCATTTCTACCCTACAGAGTGATGGCACACACACCCGAGAGCAGTACTAGGCAGGTTTTTTAAATGGCACAGGTCATTGCACAGCCTCTGATTCTTCTTTAACCAAATGTGGCCTAAACCTAAGGCAGAACTGCATTTCTCCAGCATCCCACTCAACACGAGTTCATCCGAGTACTCACCAGCCACAGGTAGCTACATCAGGATCTTAGTTCCCATAGGCACTCCAGGGGAAATGAATACCCAATGTCCATTTTTGAAAAAGCAGAGCCCAGTATTTTTTGTCAAAACAAATGTTGTCTTCCTAAAATGGAAGGTGAATTGTAGTACAATTTGTACTTGTGTGTCCCTTCCAACCCAGAATATTCTGTGAATCTGTGAACCTGTAAAAAAAAATATAGTGAAGTACCAGAGAGTCATATTTGCAGAATGTGTCTGCTGCTGGAATTAAAAGTATTTGCTACTATTTCATGACCTATAAACAAGCATGTCTGTGTGGGGATTCCTCCACAGACTTTTCCCTTTTCTCAACCTCAACACTCCAATTTTGGGTAGTCTGTGTACAGGCATGACATGGGGCCAGATCCCACAGCCATGCATTCTCAACCACACACCAGCCAAAGCGAATGGATACAATGTGAAATAAAAAGCAACTTTTCCATGATGGCTTAAATTTATCTCATCTGAGGCTACCATAGTCACCTCCCTCTTTTCCTTCCCTCCCCTCTCAGAATCTGACATCTGCCCTCTAGCTGAATTTAAGGAGTCTGGTTTCAGTTTTGTTTAGAGATGACTGTGGAACAGCCTTTGGGCAGCCTGTTATACTATATATATATATATATATATACCTATTATACTATAATATATATATATATATATGTGTGTATATATATATACCTATTATACTATACTATATGTATACACTGCATATATACCTATTATACTATATGTATATATACCTATATATTCCTCATCCCCTGCCATTCAACAACAGACTGAAATTATTCCAAACGGCCTATTAAATTGGGAAACTACAACAAAAGCAGAAGCATTCTATGACATACAAAAATTGTACTTTTAACATTAATTACCTTTTCTTCTTCTAGAAGCCGGAAAATTCATTTCTTGCTAATTAGATTGCACTGGGAGCTACCCAGCAGCCTGTTAAAAGCAAATGTGATCCCCTCCTCAAGACATAAAAACTTTAAAGAAAACCTTGGTGATATTTTGATAATGCTCTTGTGCAAGTTGTTTTTATGTTTGGGGTTTTTTTCTTATAGAGACTGTCTAATTATCTCAGACTAATACTATGAACATCAAACATTCTGCAGCTACAACCAGCTTATTGGCAACTACAGGTAAATCCTTGTACAAAGCTCCCTTTTATGAGTTTTCTGACCAGGTTAGTACTTCTCATAAATAAAATCAGTAACACTGGCACACTTTCTGCCCTCAGGATCCCGGTGCATTTTACTGCACAGATCTATTAGATCACCTGAGTCAATTGACCCGTAGAAATTGGGTTTGTCAAAAACAGAACAGAAAACCTTTTGGGGAGTTCATTACCTTTTTTTTTTTTTCTGGGAAAGTGGTAAATGGAAATTCTATTAGAAATAGGTAACTAGTTCAGTTTCATATCCAAAGATTAATTTCTCCTTTCATTGCTATAAATGCCTAAAATGCCTTAATTATCAACCCCTTAAATGTAGCACATTCTTTCTCAGCTATTTAAACGTGTCTCACTGCTGTTAAGCAATGCTGAGAATGGATAAGGGGAAGAAGCCCATGTTACTGCCAGTGCCTCTGTTACTAATTATTCCAGTGATTTGCTTCCTTCAGGATCTCAGCTGACAGTGTGAACCATTCAGTACTGCAGCATGGATTTTGTTCCCATGGAGCCTGTGAGCCTTTCTGTGTTTGGCCACCAGCTGACAGGGAGACACTGGCAGGTCTTGAGGTGACCTGAGGTGCCTGTCACAGAGCCATATAAGCAGCGGTTTTCCACAGGTTATGAGGTAGGAATATGAGGTGACATTTTCACAGGCAAGGCAGCCATGAAGTTGGTCTCTTTTATCTCAATATATGCAAGATTCATTTCTGGAAATCTTGGTCTGTTGTGGCTGCCTCACCACTGCAGAAGTACCAAAATAACAGGAAGCCCTGGCCAAGAGTGGGGTCACCAAACCACCTCACAATGCCGGCCTCAGCAGTGCCCCACAGAACATTATTTCATTCAGCACAGCCAGATTTCTAACCCAGGGCTTAAATGCTATGAAAGCAGAGTGACCTGACTCTTCTGTATGCTCCCACATGTCATTAGCTTTTATAGAAACAAATCAAAATATCAAGGAAAGAAAGAAAACAAATACAAATAATTTAAATAGAGAATAGAAAGTGAATAGAAAAAGAAAATAGCCAGAAGAGCATGTAACAAACACTGTATGCCTGAAGAACAAGAACAAACACATTTACTTGTGGCATTTAATTAGAAAAATAAAAACTTCCATTTATTTCATTGAAAACAGAATCATACCTTGGTTTGAAACCTGTGAGTTTGCAAAAGAGATACCTATATTTTCCATTTTAAATAACCCTTCCATACTGAAAATTCACTACCACACATCTGCCAGGGCTTCACCCAGCTTCAAGGACTTCAATGGTCATAACAAAACTCAGTAACTTCTCTCTTTACAGCTAAGTCAAGTCTTTAGTCTCATTTATGAATATTAAGATCTCAGAGTAGCTCACTGATTTTCTTTGAGTAGTCGATGGACTATTTTAGTCTTGAAAGATAACTAAGAAAAGCAAGGACAACAGGTTTCCATTCACCATAGAAATTTACTCCTTTGAGAAAAAGTGTAGGATGCCTGCATATCAGAACAGTTCAAAAGCACTGCAGACATAATCAGGAAAAAAAACCCAAAACCCAGAACTGGAACAAGGCAGAGAGGGAAAGATGTAATGTGGAGAGAGATATCTGTCCTAACAGGTCAGCATTATAAAGAAGACAGAACAGAAGGATATAACCAGACAGGTTCTTCCACTGGATTTCAAAAACTTCATTGCTAAGGTTTGAGCCTTCACTGCCAGATTAATACCCCCTCAGGTAATCGAGGATGTCTGCTGTCTCTTCCCTGTTCAGTCATTAATATAGCAGAGGTCAGTGCATCACTGACAGAGGATTTCTTGGCAAGAGCAGTTTACGTTGTGAATGTTCAAAGCAAGGTCTGACTCCCAATATTCCCTCCTTTGTGTGAATGCCCTGACAGCAAAGCTACACACTCAAATTGGTGGGTTTTGGGGTTTCCAATAACTTGTTGTTTCACATTACATCTATATTCAGAAGGAGTGAACACATGCAGGCCACAGCAACCTAAACTCCAATGCTGAAGACATTAAGCACAAAATGTGTGAGACCTCTCACAAGGAGGAAGCAACTGCACCTACCAAACTTGAAGTCTTCTCACTCAGAACCTCAGTCAGCCCCTTTCTGACAGCCCACCTCTTTGCTTCCCTGAAATGGAAACTTCAAATCCCAGAAGGAAACACACACACACACACACACACACACACACACACACACACACACAAACCCCAAAAAACAAAAAAGCAACTAACCAAAAAAAAAAAAAAAACAAACCCAAAACAAAACCAAAAATAAACCCCTGAATTATTAATATTTATTAATTGGGAAAAAAAGGTATGGGTTTTCAGCTGTTCAGATGGGCAGTGAAATGAAAATGATTTGTTCAAATTGTCTTACTCAGGTGTCAGTTAGCTGGGAATTCGTTCAAAGGCTTCAGGTACTGACACAAACTCACCGACTTAGATTTAATGTATTCAGTAAGTTGGTTGCAGTAGCTTTCTGAGACCTGATAAAAGACTGCAAATGCAACAGTTTGTCTGTTTTCATATAGCTAATGCCAGTCCTACCAATAGTCCAGAAAAGTTGCCCCTCCCTTCAACCTTGCCTCTTCCAAAATGTGAAGTTCTTAGTAGCTGCTAATGATAATTTTATTATTATCATTGTTAGGTGTCAAATATAACCACACCCTGCAGAGGTGGTGCTCTATCCTCTCCAGTCCTGTTAAACAGCTCCCATTAGCTAGTGCAGTAATTTACATTCATTATGAAGTGATTTTCAATAGTCATGTGAAAACTGGTAAACTAGATGGACAACAAAGGCTGGGGCAAGGAGTGACTTCCTGTAAACCTCACATAGTTAAACAAGGCCAAGTGCAAGGTCCAAGTGCTTGGTCAGGGCAAGCCCTAGTACCAACACAGATTGGGGGATGGATGGATTAAGAGCAGCCCTGAGGAAAAGGTCATGAAATGGCTGGCAGATGAAAAATTGGCCGTGACTTGGCAATGTGTATTCACAGCCCAGAAAGCCATCTGTATCCTGGGCTGCAACAAAAGCAGCACGGTCAGCAGGGCAAGGGAGGGGATTCAGCCCCTCTTCTCCACTCTGGTGAGACATCACCTGGAGTGCTGCATCCAGCTCTGGGGTTCTCAGAACAAGAAAGACATGGACCTGTTAGAGTGAGTCCAGAGGAGGGACACAAAGAAGGTTAAAGGGCTGGAGAACCTCTCCTACGAAGACAGTCTGAGAGAATTGAGAATGTTCAGCCTGGAGAAGGTGCAGGGAAGACCTTAGAGCATCTTCCAGCACCTAGAGGGGGCTATAGGAGAGCTGGTGAGGGACTTTTCACAAGATGCAGTGATCAGACAAGGGGGAATGGCTTCAAACTGAAAGAGGGTAGGTTTAGATTAGATATAAAGAAGAAATTATTTGAGAGTGTTGAGGCACTGGCACAAATTGCCCAGAAAATATGTGAATGCCTCACCTCTGTGTTCGAGACTGGATCGCACGGGGCTCTGAGCAACCTTATCTGATGAAAAATGTCCCTGCTAATATTAAGGGGGTTAGACAAGCTGATCTTTAAAGCTTCTGACCTCAACCATTCTGTCATTCAGTGATTCTATGAAATGCTACCAGTAGCTGAAGCTCCAACATAATTCACGCATTCTACATGTTAAATGTTCTTAAAATAATGCAACTTAAAGACCTACTTCAAAAAGCCTTTTTTCCAATGAAGTTTGGTAGTGTTGCAATCACTACAGGTCTGCTTTTCTCAGTGAACCTGTATGTGTGTCAAGCTGGTGTAACTAAGGAGAGACACAGACTGTAAGAAACAAGACACAGATTTTGAATAAATATCTACTCCTTAACTTTTTTTTTTTTTTTTTTCTTTTTGCACACATTGCCCAGCCCACATAACATGAAATTCATCCCAAGTCTGACTGGTGGGTGATGCTGTGAAATGCAAAGATTATTTGGTTTGGCTTTCGGCCATTTGCATAGGTATTATTAATGAGAGTTTGGATTCATGTAAATTCTATTTTCAGCAGACTCCAGATGTAGGATAAACTCTGTACTTTGTGCACACAGGGAAGCTCAGTTACAAGTCTCTACTTGAAAACAACTTCAAACTCAAACTCATCTGACAACCTGGGCACACCCGGTATTTTATTCTTCTAAATTCTGCCATACACCGCCTACTGTGGATTTACAAATTGGTGTCTAATTGACAAATAACTAAGCAGACACCTAGATTCTCTTTTCTGTGTTGTGAAAGAAGAAGCTGCCTTTCTCATAACCAGTTTCCCTACATCTTAAAGGCACTGTAGATTTTATCTGGACTAAGGGATTTTGCCAGCTGAAGTCCTGCTAGCACAGGTTTCTGCTGGTGGTTTTGAAAAGTTGCCCAGTAAAGTTCCTCAAAGCAGTCCTGGAGAATGATGGGAGATATTATGTGATGTCTAACAACTCTCATACCATTTAACACACTGTATGATAATACACACTAGGGCAGGCTAGACTAAAGCCTTATTTCTTAAGTTCTTCAATTGAGTTTGTTCTAGGTCAGTAGTTAAACAGTTCTGCAATTTTTAGGGTTGGAAATAGGTAGTGTGTGCTAAGATTTCATTTCATTGGTATAAGCTGCACACACAGTAGGAAATTTTTTTTAGTAACATTTGAGCAAAATTTTTCAGCTACAAACCTGACCTGGAAACCATCTGTTTTTAATATCTTGGAGAAGTAATGTAGCTTCATGCAGTGATATTAGAAACAGCTGATATTCTCATTTATGCAGTAAAAGAAAAAATAATTTGATGTGGTACTATGCACAGTAGAACCTAATATACTCTCTCTATAATATTTAATTAAAATTTTGACATTCCTTGTCATTCTTTTTCCTTCAACAAAAAACAACTAATTTGTTAGCAAAAGTGCCATGATTTCATGGAAATATTTTTGTTTCAACAGAGGACTCTTCTGAGAGAAAATAATACATATGGAAAATCACTCTGACCTGCACAAATTAGCAACAAAATTATATCTATATTTAAGGGCAGATGATATACATATTTAAGGAAGGAAAGCAGGAGCCTACTGCCGGTAAATATTTATCCAGTCACATTTAGCTTTGAATTTAAAAGAAAGTATTAGTGATACACAAAGAAAGAGTGATGTAGTTTTTACAGGGGATGTGACAATTTTGAGTTACAGCTCAGCTTTCCAATGGATCTAGTGGGGTTAAACATGAGTAAACACTAAGGTGACAGTTATAAACTATGTCTTGGAAGAAGCAGTTAAGCAACAAGAGCTCAGGCACTGCAACAGAAGTGTGGCTGCTGCAAAGGCTGTTTGCTATACACCACTACATCTTTTCATTTCCAAAGCACATGAACAAGGTTTACAACATGTTACCTGGTAGCAATGCCCTGCCAAGATTGACTTCAGTATCTGAGCCCTGAGCAGACAGTCACATGAAGTTCTGCAAAATCTCAGCTCCTACTAAGAGCAGCAGGACAAAGAAGCTCAAGAGAAGTGCAGAGCCAGATCACTCCAGCATCCCTTCCAAATCCTGGGCAGTTGAAAAATACCCCGCAATTCATCCTGCGGGCATGGCTGGAACCTCAATAACAGGTACACAGCACCTCAGAGATATTCCTGGCAAGATCTCATTCATTGAAGTGAATTTATGTCCTTGGAGGACATGGTTACCCAGGCATTGTTTTGAATGGCAATAGTACCCCATGGAGCTCCCATTCCCCCTGCAAATTCTCAGGCCTGTGTTACCCCTTTACTGAGCCAAATCAGGTGTGTGTGTGTATGCAGCTGCAAGGTAAACTAATCTGGCTGGAAAGCAACCAATTTTTTTTTTTTTTTTTTCTGAATTGTCTCAAGCTGTCCCTGTTCCACCACTTGTTCACACCCTCACTGCAAGGGTGGTTCAGGGAGGCAATGGGAACAAGAAGCCATGAGCAGAGCAGTAGGAACCAAGCCCATTAAGCATCTTAGGCAGCACTGTTACCAAATATGAAACCAGGGTCTGCCACTGTATGTGTTGCAAAGAAATAAAGGGAGCCACAATAGTGTGCAAACAAGTGCTAGCTTACAAACTAGCTCTTGTACTGGCTTGCCCTTGTGCAGGAGACTTTAGGCCAAACCCCAAATCCCCCATAACTGTTACACAAGTCCTTGGTCCACACAAAGAAAAGTGGTAGGAAATCAGAGCTGTAACTAAACTCAGTGAAGTTAGGTCACCATGTAAGAGATTTCAGGAAGGGAAATTCTCATGATATATCTTGGTAAAGGAGAAGCTGCATAAATTATGTACCTCACATGTAGCTTGCAATTAGTTTCATCTGTGCATGACAAGCCAGGCCAGCCTGACTTCTAGTTTTGCAATTAGTAAAATGTTTTAAACAGAGTATACATTCTTTGAAGTCTGGAGTTGGGACCCTTATTTAGGTGCCTACAGGGCAGGTTTCTGACCTCTTCTGGCTGTTTCCTCTTAGGAGGAACTGAATCACATCCTAAATGTGCACAAGTGCCAGCCTGGCTGAGGACAACTGGCTCAGAGGTAGGAATGGAGGTGTTGGGTAAAACATGTGGCTTCTCACCTGGGAGATGCAGTCAATGTGCAGGGCCCCAGCTCAGTGCCATGGGATGGGTAACAGCTGCTGATGTGACCACATGCAACTGAGAAAAGTGTGAATGAACAGTATCCCCAAATACACCTGCAAAGGCTTTTGCCCCAGAGCAGGTCATGCTAAAGAGGGAAATAACAATAATGAAGTTTGCTTAGGAGATGGCCATCAGCTGGATTAAATAGTAACCAGGAAATTACCGAGACTTCTCAAGTAAAAGAAAAAAAAAGTCGGCTTCAAAAGAAGTCTAAACAAAGCATAAAACTTCACAATGAGGGAAGAGAAACCTGGCCTGACAACGCAAGGCATCATGCCATGGGGTATGTGAGTTATGTGTGCCTGTAGCTCTGTACATCAGGGTGGGGGTGGGGGGTTGAAATTTTGGGGAGTTCTCATAGAAGGGTGTTCAAGCATTTGTCAGTTTGTTAACATTCTGATTTATCTGTTGTAAGGCTGATATGGATTCCATACGGGTAGCATACTGACCACCATGTGATTATGTGACATTAATAAATTAGTGACCAACTATTAATGAATCCCTGTGATTAAAACTCCATGGGGGGAACTACCAAATTCTACTGTTATCCCAGTGGCAAAAATACAAACTGGGGTGGAAGTAAGGCTGAAAAACTTTAATGCCAGTGTATTCATACAGTTTATCTCTTGGACAATCCTTTTGGAATTCTGAAATCCTTGACAATTCTGAATTTTTTTCTACTCTTTCTCCAGCAGCATTTCATAGTGATTCATGGCAGACAGGCACATATTCATTATCCTAGAGCATATAAAAGTGTCTGTGTAGTAGGAATTTAGTTCTGTAACAATATTTTTCTACTGCACACCACTCCCCCATATTTGAAAAATAAATTTTAGGCCTGCTAGAATGTTCTGATGTATTTCCACATGTAGGAAAGTATCAGTGTAAGATGTGAACTTCATAAAATGTGTTTCTTTTGTCTTAAATCAAAACCTAATTTTCTCCATCATTACTAAATTTGGTGATGGTCAGAAGACAGTTTTCCTATGCCTAATTAGAACTACAAAGTTTAAGCATTTCACTGATTTTTTTTTTTAAACCAGCACTTCACCAAGAAGTATCAGGGAACTTCAGTGTGTGGATATGACCACGTGTTTACAACAGAAAACCTTTCACAAACACAAAGTAATTTAAAACAAGCACTTTTGGTTCAGACTGTTTTTTTTTTTTTTCACTCATTGATACCAGATCTGTGCTACAGCATCACCTAAGAGTATAAATTTCATCCATATGAAGTGCCAGCCCACAATACCACTTCTGTCATGTTAAAGCACAGGACATAGTGTTTACACCCATGCTATGTCCCTGGGTTCTGGCAGACGATACCTGATCCACTGTAAAATATGCTTGGACAAAATTATTTCTGCAAAATATGTATTACACTTCAGCTGGCATTATGAGTTTGTATGACTGTGTGTCAAGTAACTGCAGTGATTTTGATCCTTTGTGCCTTAGGACCCAGCCTTTCATCATGTGGAACCATGGCCTTGGATGGTTCCATTGTTCAGGCTCCATGAACTGGGCCTCCACCCTCAATAAGATGAAGGGCTTTTTGTGTTCATGAAAGCCAGCCTGTTCTTAGCCACTGCCTCATTTGGTCTAAAAAGATATTACTTCTCACTGTGGACATTGCTTCTCACTTGTAGCCACTTGATAGTTCAAAAGTTTCCCACCCTGAAAGAGCATCATGACATTTCTGTATTCACTCTATCACCAGAACAGTATGTGAGCAGAAAATGTCCATTATATAAGTGAGATTCTACCACAAGGAAATTTCTCCAGGAAGGAGCCCTCAACTGGATTGCTCCCAGTGTGTTTGTCTGCATGGAGAGCTGTGCCTCCCTATATTCCTCATGATTTCCAGGGGACTCTGTGAGCATGATGCTGTTTCAAAAATGAGACTTCTGGCTTGTCCTACAATACAAACACCACACCTGTTTGTAAATCAGTCTAATTAAACAAATGCACGACTGTCCTGGAGAGAAAGTTGAACTGCTTTTGCAAGATTTGTTTATTTAAAACAATTTAGCGTGG
The DNA here is from genome assembly GCF_048771995.1 of Taeniopygia guttata. Lineage (NCBI taxonomy): Eukaryota > Metazoa > Chordata > Aves > Passeriformes > Estrildidae > Taeniopygia > Taeniopygia guttata. Next base: position 60,017,862 of record NC_133024.1, on the reverse strand, counting down.
CAAATACTGAAAAGCAGAAGTTCATAAAATAACCTTGCACATTGATTGGTTCATGTTACAGTTGAAAGGACATGGGGATGTCTAAGTAGCAGAACTCCTGTTTAAAATTGGAAGGCAGAAGTAAGTGAATGAGTAGTCATCTGCTTCAAAGATGCTGAACTGCAAATATCTGCATTTCCATCAACAGGGGTGATGAAATATACCCACTCTAAGTATGCCATTATTTGTGAACACAAAATGCTTGAAGGAAAACCAGAAAATTTTTGTTGAACTGGTACACATTTTGTGTACTTTTCTATGTAAATAATGACCTAGAAGCTTGATGACAGAGGCAAGAGCAAAATATCTTGAAGCAACTGAAAATATTACGCAGTCTGATGTAATTTGTCGTGGTTCTGCTGCTCAATCACTCAGCAGTCATTTTTTCCATGGTGTTTTCATATATTTTATTTTCACAACAAACAGCAGATGTCACCAGGACTTATCTTAAAAATCGATCTAAGCAGCAGCCCTGCAGGCTAAGGAAGTGGCATGAGAAGAATCTGCAGCATGCTCTTCTGCATTACAATATGAAAGCTTTTGAGGGTCTGTCTCTGACAAATGGGCCCTCTAACATTTCTCAGGGTAAGACATTTCCTGTGAAAATACTCAGTTCTTCCAGCACAAAGTCTGGCGACTGCATCTCACCAGAACAGACCAATCATCATTTCCTCATCGCGCAGCTCTGCACTACAGTGGTTACAGAGCTCAGACGTCAGAAGTCAAACTTGTGATTCTGTGAATGAAACTTCTATTACTTATCTATTGAATGCTAAGCATTTGAATCAAAAAGAGCCATGGCCATGCTTTTGATCTGTTTAAATGAAAGAGAGACCTCAATGTAAATTTGGTGCATCAACTTCCCGTTTTCATTTGATTCACATAGTTTTCCCAGCAAAGACTGGAAGAAAAGAATCTGTGCCTTTCAGACATGCCTACTTCAGTGACTTTCAGTCACTAATTCTGCTTGACCTTTCATCTTTCCTCTTTGCAACTATGGTTCTCAGCATTTTATTTTGGGTGTTTTTCTGAATTATTTAATGCAGGTGAAATGACTTGCTACTGAAGTTTTGTGAGGAGAACCAATTCTTTCCTTGTAGTAAACCACTCAGCATCTGTGATGAGCAAAATGCAAGAGGAAAAACCATCTCTTTACAGGTGACTGGTGTAAAGATACAGATGTAGCTCCTTGATCCATTTTATATTATGAAAAAACTGGTTTAACAAGGATTCAGCCCCATGTTTTGCCCTCATCTAAGTATTCTTCTCATATACATGCTCTCTCATCTCTATCAGTCCTGCGGATCTGTGCTGTCCATCGGATTGCCAAATAATTAAATTTAATAATAAGCTATAATAGCTGTTAGTTGTCTTCCTTGTAATGTATAGTCTGAATTACAGTGGCACTGGCAAGTGAAGGAGCAATGCACTGCAGACCAGATATGGGAATACAGAGCTATGAGACAAGACACCTGGCAGCAAGGACAAGAACTACTTAAGCCACCTTTGCTATCCTAGAAAATATCCAATGTCTCTACCGAGGTGAGAAGTATGATTCACCTCAACAATATCTGTTCTTTCTGTCACACATTTATGCCAAAAAACCCCATAATCACTGGCAAGCATTGTGTGAGTTTGACTCTCCACCTCAAGTAAACAGCAGAGTAGAGAGATAGCTCTTAAATGTCTCTAGTTCCTCTGTCCTTAACATCTCTGTGATTCACTCTTCTCCCTTTTTCTCCAGGAGCCACCCTTCCACACACACTTCACTTCAGAAATTGCTATGCAAGTTGTGTTCCTACATTAGTGAGGGTTTTTTAAAGTTGTACTCATGAGGAATAGTTGCATCCTCAGCTAAACAATAGGTTAAAACCAGAAGTTACTGAAATAGGAATCTACATATGGTATATTTTTGACTTTAAATATCCTGTATAATCCTTGCCTCAGCAGTTGTACTTGTGCAGAGTTTACTATTAGAAACATCTAAAAGTGATGTTTTTGCAACTGTTTCTGATGTTCAGTTCATAGCTGTAAGGATTAGCCTTTTCCCAAGATGCCCAGTTTTCCAATGCGCCTTGCAATGAACAATACTGGAAAGCCTATACAAACTGATTTTAATAGAAAACTGGAAGGTCTTTCCCTTTATTCTTTCCTCAGTCTTTAGAATCAAGCTCTACTCTTCCTGAGGGCAGCTCCACTCTGTCCTTTTCTCTGCTCCATCTTCAAAGTTTAATAGGATGTGTAGAAGGACACTTGATTCGGTCTTCTACTGAGAATCATTCAGCTCATTACAGGGTTTTTAAAAAGGCTTAAACTTATCTAAAATATGAATTGTGTCAATTATGGCAGTTGCACAGTGCCAGTAATGCAGAGTCAGAATTTCTGAACAGGAATGACTAAAGTGCCTTCGATCTCCTTGACCTTCTGATTTGGGTGCCCGAGCCACTCATCAGCCTCTATTCAACTGCTAGGATTAAATGTCATTGCCACATAAATTATGGTCTTTGGCTGCATAGAATTTACTACATATGTGTAACTAAGTATCTGCCAGAAAAAAAAAATAAAGAAGAAAGCAGGATGTGCATTGCTCTGATGGAGAAGTGCCACAGCACTGTAAGGTCTAGCAGCATGCCGAGGCTCTGGGAGCTCGTCAGGAGCAGTGTGGCCACACACCCAGCTGGGTGGGAAGCTGAGGACACTGTCTCAAGCTGCCATCCTCAGCCAGGGGACCAACAGCCTCAGACATACTTTGTATTTTGAGTGGATGCCTGTAAATCAGCATGTTTGGAATTCTTCAGAAGGTCAGCTGACCAACAATTTCCTGGATGTACATTTGGCTTGGAATAGTTCTCCTATCCTTGTAATTATTTTGGTTTTACATGCAATTACTTGTACACTTCCTCCTTTTATATTGCTTACATGTTTAACTTTAAAGCTATTCCTGGTAGCTCTTTTCTAGAGAATTAGGAATATTGAGTCTTTGCAAAGGTAGAGTTGGGTCATTTTGCAACATTAGCCTTAAAATTAAAAACATAAAACAAACAAAAAAGCCTTTGGGGCTTCTCTGTAGAAGTCTTCCAAATAATTGCCAACTTTGAGCTATTTTAGGTGTGATTTAAAATCCTTCTCTTCCTGATTACTTTCAGACAGTTTGATGCAAACATTACAGAATCAAGACTCTCTTGTGTCCCTGTCAGGAACAATGTCTTTAACATAGAATAAATAAACTATATTAGAGACACCTGGTAGATCTACTTTAGTTTCCCCCAGTATCCTTTTGTACCTCAAAGATCTCAGTGGTCTATACCCTGAAGTTTACAGGACATGTACGTCCATGCCCAAGATATGGAAAGTAGGAAGGTTCCTCTACAGAAGCCCATTGACGGGCCTTTAATCTGCTCCCAGCCTCTGGGTTTTGTCATTCTGCAATAAGGTTTGGGACACATTTTTGCTGATGCTTTTTGCTTTGGTATATAGACCAGACAAAATAGATTAGGTTTGTCCCTTCCTAAGCCAGCATGGGTGATACTTTTATTGGGGTGAGACACCAGTTTGATGCACCCTAGCTTTGTTGAGTTTCCACCTAATCAACTTTAAACAGTGTGACATTTTCTTCCCCTTTTTCCTTGTTATTTTACATTTGTACAGTTTTCTAATATTTCTATTGGTGATATCTGCAAAAAGTGCTTTTAATCATATCTTGAGCAAGGGGTTTGATACAACACAAGGGTTCCTGACAACACACACATACACACACATACACACACATGTACAAGGAATGCAGCAAGGAGGGGGAAAAAAGCACTAAATGGACATGAAAATGCTACCACAATTATTTTTTGGTGTTGTGTTGCTTTCAGACATATTTAATGTTTTCAGTTTGTATAATTCTTTTCCTGTAAAGATTTTGGAAAATGTCATGGGAATAAAACACAAATTCCCTAGCGCCAGGCTTTAGTAAAAACTACAAATAAATCTATAATCTTCCATTTTACTACCTGCCCTTCCTGACATTATTATGTCTCAAAAGTAGAATTTATTTTTACAAATAATAACGTGAAATTACCATTCTGTATCTGGGACTTTGAAACTCCCACCATAGGATAACATAGAATCATAGAATAGTTTGTGTTAGAAGGGACATTTAAAGGACGTCTAGTCAGATAAGAAGGGATATCTTCGATGAGATCAGGGTTGCTTAGAGCCCCATCCAGACTAAATTCAAGCAACTGTGCAGCATGGCCAGCAGTTCCTCCTAAGTTTCCTGTCCTATTTACTGGCTAAGTCATCATTTGTGCTTAAAAAGGAGACAAGTACTCCAGAACATCTGAAAGCCACACTTTCAGCTGCAGCTCTGTTTTGCATTCTATTTACTGCTTCTACTTATTTCTGCATGGTACCATCTGGACTCTATCTCCTTCCCACTTCCTCATGATTTGCAATTTCCTAAGTTCCTGCAAATATTTTTTTCATTTTATGAACAATCAGCATTTCTTTAGCTTCACAAATACAGCTCAGCATTCCTTCACTATCTTTAGCTCAGACTGACTACTAGAATCTACAGCCTACTAGTTTTGAGCCTGCTAGGGCAGCTGACTCGCAGATCAGCCTGGCAGACGGCTCAATTCTTTTCCAAAAACTCAGTGAGAATGGACTTGTCACTTCTAATCAGCCAGTTAGAAAGCCCTCAGATACAGCTGATTCTTGAGTTGTGTCTGCATATGTTGCCTGGAAGCTTTCATTGTTCTCCACTCCAGCTCACACCGACCGAGAGAACACCGTTCATGCACTCCCAGCTGACATCTCTTGAGTTTGTTTGGTTGTCAGGTAGACTCTTCCATTTGGAAGGGACCTACGGTGATCACCTAGTCCAACTTCCTGAGTAACTGAGTACTGACCAAGTTAAAGCATATTGATAAGGTCATTGCCCAAATACTTCCCAAAGACGACAGCCTTGGGGCATTGACCACCTCCAGGAACGCCGCTCCTCTCGGCAAAGAAACAGTCCCCAGTGTCCAGTGTAAACTTAAGGAGCAGCTTTGAACCATTCCCACGCGTGCAGTCGCTGAGCGAGAAAAGCTCGACCCCTCCCTCTCCACTTCCCCTCTTCAGGAAGCTGCAAAGAGCAGCGAGGTCGCCGGCCCCCAGCCTCCTTTTCTCCAAACCAGACAAGCGCAAAACCCCCCCGCTACCCCTGAGCAGCAGCTTTTTGTTTAGATCTGCTCGGCGTCGTTTGGTTTGAGCCCCGCCTCGGGAGGGAGGGTAGGCGGGCCGGGAGGAGGAGAGGGAGGGACGCGGAGCGGGCAGGAGGCAGCAGCGGCAGCAGCATCAGCATCGTCGGCGCGGCGGGCGGCGCTGGAGCGGCGGCCGCAGGTGGGAGCGGGAAGCGCGGCCGGGCGGGAGAGCGGTCGGTGCCTGCCTGGGGCGGCGAGGGGTGCCGGGATCTCCCTCCGGCTTCAGCGCTTGCCGAGCCCTGATGGCAGCAGAGCCCTGCCGTCAGCAGGGCTGCGCGGCGTCCCGGGGACATCGCCGCTGCCTGCCCCTGCGCGGCACTCGGCGTAGGGGTGCAGCCTCTGCTGCGGGGCTGGAGCGCGGAGCTCTCTGCTGCCCACTCCGCTCCCTCTCTTCCTCCTTTTACAGCAAACTGTGAAGGACCACACATCAATAATCTTCGTCTTTGGCATGTGGGAGGCGTTCCCGTTGTGTTAGTAAAAAAACAAACGGGCAAACAAACCCCTCGTCTCTGAGTTAGGCTCTTTCTAAAAGCACATTTCCATTGTTGCTGAGCTTTGCTTTTCGGTAAGCTTCTATAAGCGTGCCAAGTCAGGACGGAAAAAACTGTAGAGTCTGCAAAACAGATGGAGAAGCGCGGATAACGTAGTGGTGACTGTAACTCGCTCTCTGTTGCTTCCAGGTACTTACCAACACTGAAAAATGAAAGCTTTCCCATCATGTCTCTCCATGCAGTAGCGCTCGCCAGCTTCAGCACAACAGAAGTCTTCAAGCACCCTTGCTCTGAGAAGGTGAGGCAAGGGAGACCCTGAATAGTGTTCAGTGTGCTCGTTAGCTTGAGGGGTCTTGGTTCAAAAACCAGCTTTTCGTTTCAGTGAACGTAGTAAGTTATTTTTAAATGCTGGTAGAGTTAACTTGGGAAACACAATCCCAATACTGGAGATGGGGGAGGAAAAGGCAGACTTACAGTAGGAAGATGTCGACTTGTCAGGGTTTTTTGTTTTTGTTTTTGTTTTTTTTTTCTGTTATGGCAGTGTGTTGTGCTTTCCATGTGCTTCTGTTGTATTTCCTTAACACTGTTCTTTAACGGATTTTTTTTTTTTTTTTCGGTTATTGGAGGGGACAGTTATGTGGCTTTTTTTTTTTTTTTCCCCACTGATGTAGTTGAAATCGTAGCATCTGGAGAGTAAATGGAAATCGCACCTGAATTTTCAGACCATTCGGATAAGAACTGAGAGATGGGACCATTGTTTAAAAACAAATAAAAGTCTTAAAGCTCAGCACCCTTAACAGCTATGCTAAAGTACTTGTACTTATCTTGCTGGGCGGTTGGGATACTTGCATCCTAAGAGGTAGAATCTGCATATTGCTGAGATTTTGTTAATTGTATTGAAAACAATTTTGACCATATATTTATATGGATGAAGCCTGCTTACATGCCAGTTTCTATAATGAAGTACAGAGGGAGAAAAAATAGAAAACACTAGCAGGTACTGAAAAGAGTATTTTTCTAAGCACTGGCATAATCAAATGCTAAATATTTTAAATTAAACTTTTTTTTTTTTTTTTTTGCTGGAAACATTATTCTTCAGTTAAAAGGGAAATTCTCTGTGGGTTTTAATTTCTTCTGCTTTCCGTGAGTCTGAAGGGTATCTGGACAAGAGCTGTACTCTGAGTCACCTCACTGTTCCACGTAGGAAGTGTAGAGGTCAACAACCCGGGGTGGCCGAGTACAGCACACCTTTAACTCTCTTCTCTTTTTATGGGATCACAGAGTTCAGGGGAGAGTGGGAGGAGTCCTGGTCGTCATTCGGTGTGCAGACATTCTCACTGATATGGAGGGAAGGCACAACACCTTGGTTAAGTGCCTTTTTACGATGTGCATGTCAGAGCAGGGCATCCCTTTCATTTCCCTGGTTTCTGTGATGTGCTCTGCAGGTCCATGACGTATTTGAGGCAGCAGGGAGGTGGGGGGACAAATTTTAGGTCATCACAAGGAATTTATGAGCTTAGGGAGGATACCTGTTGTTTTGCTGTCCTGAGTGTATCATAGTCTCTTGTTGGAATTAGCCCCTGAGTATCTGCGCTAAATTGCTTCCCTGGTTCAGCTTACACTGCTTTGACAGTATGGTAAATCCAGCTTTGAGGGTAGAAATACTGAATTGGAAGCATCATGACTGCAAAACTGAAGTGCTGGTCTGGTATAAACCTGCTTATGCAGTTCAAATGCATTCAAAATTTTGGTCAGCTTATACTGGCAGGCTCCTGTGCCAGGTTGAGTATTATCTATCTGTGTCACCTCTTGCATTATGCTGGGTCAGTCACATTGCTGACACGAACCAAATATACTGTATTATATCAAATTAGGTGACATGACCACACTTGCTTCCAGTTCTTAGAGCTGGGAGACAAAACAGCACATGGAGCAGATATTTGTGGAGTTGAATCCTCATAGATTTAGCTTATAACTTGTATACATCTAAATAAGCCAATGCTTCCAGATACAGATTGGTGGTTCTTTGAATTCTTTTCCACTCCATTGCTATTGTTTTTCATCAGGCACCCTATTCAGCATTTTGTCTCATTTGTGCCTTATGCACATGCTTAATTCTCCTGCTGTGGAGAGTTTCTTTTGGTCATCTGCCTTTTGGAGTGAAATGAGAGATGTGAGTGCTCTCTAGACAGTGCATGCTTCTGGGGAGATTTCCAGGCAGCCAGAAATGTAGGCAGTGGTTAGGTGACTGTCAGCAGGCTTCAGAAAAGTGTTCTTCCTGCTGGGATGACTGTGAGATTGAGGGTATCATTAGCAGAGTGCTGTTATCTTATAACCAAATTGTCTGCCTCTCTGTTCTCGTTATAGTTAAACCACGAAAGCCTAAAGGTGGCGTTCACTGACTCAGCGTGTTCTTCAAATCCCTCCGTGAGGATTAGCTGCCTTGCTCCAACACCTCAAATCTCTGTTCTCTCAGGTAATGCCAGTTTGTTCCAAATTGCCTCCCTCTGGGGAGTTTTGCTGGTGCTTGTAGTGCTAGCAAAAGCTATTGGTGTTTGTGTATGCTAGACAAGTCTAGTTGTTTGAAGAGGGTTCCTTGCTTATTGGCTTCAAGGGTGGTAGATCATCAAAATACATTATACAGTTTGCAAGTATGGCTGTTTTTTGCCTTTTAATGGTTGTTTGGCCATTTTAGTTAATGCTGACATTTGTGTGTGAGGGTGGAACAGGTTGCCTAGAAAAATTGTGGATGCCCCATCCCTTTAAGTGTTCAAGGCAAGGTTGGATGGGACTCTGAGCAATCTGATCTACTGGAAGGTGTCCTCACCTACAGCAGGGGGGTTGGAACTAGATGATCTTTCAGGCCTCTTTCAGCCCATAAAATTTTACAATTTTTTGATTATAACACTCAATGTTTTGCACAGAGAAGATGATGTTTGCAGCCCAAATTTAGGTATTCCTGTGCAATTGAAATGTTGGTAGTTACCAAAGTATATTTCTTTCCCTAAAAAGTTTGAAATGCATTTGTTTGAAACTCAGCTAGGTTTAATTTTCCTATTCCAGTCCTTACATTGCCATGGCTGTCTACACTGGCAAGATGTTTGTTTGCAAGTGCAGCCAGTAAAATGTGCAGTTTTGATTCTATTTCTGCAAGAGCTTAGTCCTGGTAAAAGGCAGGTGACTGATCCCTTTTACTGACATGCTCTGGCTGATTTTGACCTGGCTTTACTAGGATAGCTTTGCTAGCAGCTCTTGCAATTTCGGTTATATGTGATGTTCTCAGATGTTTTTCAGCTTTTTCTTGATGAGCACTGGTCTTTATATGGACTTGCTGTTCCTAAAGACATGGGTTTGTTTTGTTTTGGTTTTGATCCCTTCATTAGGAAACTTTCTTATCGTGTTGTTAGCGTGCATGCAGGCTTCCATGGGAAAGACTCATGGAGAAGTTTACTGCTTTCCAATGAGATATGTCCAAGGAGAGCAACCTCTGGGCAAAGTCTGGAGTCTGCAAGACTTCCTGCTTTTTTCAGCAGCAGTGTTTAACAATCCTCATGGTCCTAACTAGGAGTTCTTTGTCCTAGAAATGATTCTTCTTGATTGTATCTATTCTTAGAATTTTACAACTGACTTATCTTCTCCAAAGGAGATAGTTGTTAACTTCATTGTGTTGATGTAGTCGATGGTCTCTTCTGGAACACAGACTTTGTGTCTAATCTCTCAATTACTTGGATTACGGCAGTTCCTCTGAGGTTTTTTTGTTTGTTTGTTTTTGGGTTTTTTGTTTGTTTTGTTCAAGGTATAGAACTTCAGTTTACTCTTAAAAAGCTACCGGTTGTGGTGCATGCTTCTGTGTCCTGCTAATGTTGCTTTTAGTCTGCCACTAAAAAGCAGTTTTTCTATTTTCTGTCAAACTGAGTTTTGCAGTAGGTCACATAAGACCTTGGCAGTGCTTTTCATTCTTTCAGAGGCATTATAATCTTGATGTGACAGAGCTAAGTTTGTTATGTTTTTGGCTAAGTGTTGCCACCCCATGAATAATGGACTGAAGTTTATTTTAGCTGTTTCCAGTCTGACTGAACTGAAACACACAAGCATGTTGACCTTGTGTTACTGAGTGTATTTTTTTTACTCTTTCTGCTCTATTGATCTTCCATGTGACTTACTATAATGTAATCTTCTCTTCTATTGGCAATAGGATCAGTACCAGTAACAGTTTTGTTATCCTGTTTTGTAGAACAGTGATATTTTTGATCACACTGACAATCAGTCACCATTAAAGTCTTAGCTAATTGTGTTTGGATAGCAGCAGAATTCTTTACTGTTTATTACCTAGTCTTTATCAATGACAGAATTGCTTCCTGAGTGCAGAAAGCAAGAGCTTTCTTGCAGGAAGAGGCAGCAGTGAGTAGTGGGTGAATTCAGCTGTCCTGTTTCTCACCTGTGTAAAAAATGATACACATTTTATTAATATTGTGTATTAACTTTTTCTTAGTATTGTTCCCTAACTTCTTGTTTTCTTCTAATTTCTGAACAGATGAATCTTCAAGGCCAGCAGTGATTGGACATGCTGGAAGTTTTGGATCATACCCAGGCAGTGCTGAAGCTATCAAAGACATTCTCATGTCTGTTTTAAATGCATCTGGTTTGAAGCCCTCTTTGGTGTTGGAGCAGAGCACAATGCAGGGAGCTGAGCATCTGGACAGTGATGCAGAGCAGTGGGAAGAAAGCAGCACCGGGGACAGCCATGATGACAGTGACAGTGATTCTGCACATCACAATACTGCCTGTACACAAACAGACATTCGGTTTACGAGGCCCCGGGCATGTTGGAACAACACAGACTGTGATTCCCCCAAACCTTCTCTGGATACTTGTCCCTGTTATACTGATGGAGATCCTGCTGCTTCCTCCTTGAATGGTTTCACTCTTTCAAGCATGTCCCCTCTGAAGCGTGACAGCTTCACTCAGGTGACGTTAACAGGAGGCACCATCACATCCGCTGTTGTGCATTCTGGAAAAGAATCTTGTACCTCCCCTGAAAGAGACTTGGCTTTCACAAGGTTGCTTTCAGATTCAACTGTTGGTAAAGCAGATCTAGTGCAATACCCTCGTGCCGTGGAGCCTGTGCCTCTCAGCAGCCATGACAGCAATTCTCCCAGTGGCCTTTCCCAGTCAGAGCCAGTCAATCCAACAGGTAACTTTACAGCTGCATTTTTCTTGTAAGACCTCCGGAAAGAACTGTAATTGAAGTAGGCCTTATTTATGTTGATTGCAAATAAGATAGATGCTGTCATTCAAAATAGGAGAGAGGGAAGAAAGAGCTTAAGAACCAAGGAGAACCTGAGGGGTGGTTGGTAAAATGGGAGATGCTCATGCTTTTGCAGGAGGCATCTCTCAGGATGCAGAAATGCTTCTGTAATATACAGCTAGATAAAATGTAGAAGTTGCTGAGCTGTGAGAAATGCAGAACATCCACTGGATGAGCTTTCTACTAGCTTTATTTTGTCTTCACTGTTACTTTACTCTTTTCCCAGTAGCAGATAGCATGGGTCTGGGCACTGGTAGTGATTCATTGGTGTGTGTGGGGTCATGCTGTGTTTGGCAGCAGCTGGAGAAGGGAGTGTCCTTGGATTCTGGGGTTTTAGAGGCAGGGAATTATCATGCAGTTAATTATGACTAAATTGGCTTTTTGGTTCTGGAGGAGGACTGTTTTTCCTTTTCCCCTTTCCAAGTGCACCTGAGGTCTTGGAGACACAAACCCCTATGTGACGTAGAACAGGTTCTTTATACCTTCCACCAGTTTCCAGCTGTATGGATAATCCCATGTGTTGTCTGTGAAGAGCACTGGTTGAGGGCTGATAGCAGAGGGTGCCCTTTAAGCAGACTGCATTCTGTCCCTGCAGTGTCAGGGGTCTCTGGGCAGTGTAGACTTGTAGGTGAGGAGCTGTTCAGTAGGAAAGTTCAGCACATGTCCCTGAGATGGCTGGGGGAGCACCTGGCCTGGCCTTGGGACTGCGTGTGACTCCATGAGGTCTGCCAGCCTTCCTGGGCTGCAGGCTGGGGTCCCTGCCCTGTGGCTGAGGCAGCAGAACAGTCCCCTCCTGTTTAACACCTAATATTGACAGGAGCAGCCTTTGGTACAGCAAGATGAAGCATTTTGATTTTGTTTATAAAGGGTGCTAGTGGCATCTAAAGATTTAGAGCCACAAAGATGTTCAGATGGATGGAGCACCACTCCTATGAAGACAGACAGAGCTGGGGTTGTTCAGCTTGGAGAAGGCTCCAGAGAGACCTCGTAGCAGCCCTCCAGTATTTAGAGGGAGACTAATAAAAAAAAATAGGAGGACGATCATATATTAGGAAGAAATCTTTTACTGTGAGGGTGCTGAGGCACTGACACGGGTTGCTCAGGGTAGTTGAGGATGCCCTTTAAGTGTTCAAGGCCAGGTTGGATGGGGTCTTGACCAGCCTGGCTTAGTGAGTGGTCTTTGAGCAACCTGATGTAGTGAAAAGAGTCCCTGCCCATGGCAAGGGGTTTGGAACAAGGTAATATTTAAGGGTCCATTCCAATCAAAACTCCTCCTTGATTCTGTGATGATAATTAAAAGCTTCAGAAAAATGTTGCAGCTGAGGTCTGATTTTCCTACTGGAATAAAGGCAAAGAGCAGGGAGTGTTCATCCTGCCTTTGTATTATAAAAGAATAATACAAAGTCTAGGTTTTGTTGGTTTGTTTTGATTTGGGTTTTTCTTCTCCCTTTGGTCAGTAGTAGTCCTAACGGTGACACTCCACTTCCAGTTTCTGAGCCTTTCTAGCTATTCACCCAGGGATCCTCCAAGGTCTAAGCTGGCAGCAAGGTCTCAAACAGGCACGTGCCACTGCAGGACTGTGTGCTCTTAGTAACACCTCTGTCATCTGGGACAGGCTGTTGTCATCAGCTAGTATGTGACGATTATGGCTGCTTCCTTCTGCTGGGTGTTGCGTTGGCTCCGTGCCTTCCAGAAGTGCCCATCAGGGAGAAGGAAACCGCACCCAGCAGTTGGGGCTGGCTGAGGCCAGTCACACGTGTTTGGGGAGCTGGGTCTGGAAAACACAGCCCAGGCTCTCGGGGTCAGCAGGGACTGCGAGGCACGTGCAGAAGAACAAATACATGGTGCGTGACTTGACCTTCTGGCACGAGTCGGATGTGTCACAAGCTTGTGTTGGGGTAGTAGTGCTGCTGGCACTACAGAAAACAAAGGGAGAAAGGAATGTGGCAGCCAGGTGGCTGAACAAGAGCATCCTTGATTTTACTAAAAAATACTGCTCATAGGAGGGAGAATCCTGTTAGACATTTCACAATGTGATATGTTCTGTCTGCCTTAGACTCTGGCCTTTTCTGTACAAAGTGAAAACTTCTGCGTTTCTTCACTCCTTGTTGCTTTTAACCATTAACTTTCTACTGGGTAGCTTGGGTAATGAGGTCTCATTCTCTCCTGCACTGTCCAGTTCTATGAGGATGTGAAAAGTGAATAGAAAAATAAAAACCAATAAATATAATGCCTAATTTGAGGGCAGGAATTACTCAATAGGATTTCCTGACTTGCTGTCTTTGCACAGAAGAATTGCAGAGGGATGCGCAAGATACAAGAACTATGTAATAGCACTTAAACCAGAATAATTTTTTTTTCAGCAGAATTTAATTTTTTTTTAGTGGGATTTTCTGCTGGTCTCTTGAAATTCCTACTAGGTCTTGTTTGTATGTTTGGGGCCACCTGACAATGGCCCTTATTCAACCTTTTGAAAAGGCTCTGTCACTGTTAATGAAGAGTTTGTGACTAAATTTAGGGTTTTCTGGGGGCATTGTTGCGGCTGGTGTGTCACGGAGTTCACAGAGTTGTTCTTCTTTTAACCTCTATGTACATCAAGGTCACTTCCTTCTCTGGCTCTTAGGGCTCTTTCCCCAGCCCCAGCAACAGTTGCCTCAGGCAACAGTGCTCAGGAGCAGAAGGGCAACCAGATAACTTTTCTGCATCAAAATCCAGAGCTGCATACCATTGCTTGATGTGCTGGGCTCCTTCCCTGTGCTTTTTTTACATTCTCTTTATTTAAAGATGCAAGTGGGATGCAAGAGGTAAGCAAAGGAGAGACCTCCCATTAGATTTCAAAATGATATTTCAGATTAATTGGGTATTCTGTTTTATACAGAAAGGAATCATTTTCCCATTTTGTTATTTCTGCTTATAATTTTTAGTTGAGAGAGTAATATTTATTATCTTAACTGATGAGAATGTAGTCTCTTATCAAGCTATAGAGCTTACCTAGTAAGATGAATCATCAGGTAGGTATGAAAATAACTTAATTAGGCCATTAAATGTGTTTTGAAAAGTCACATTGTCAGCCTTTCTGTTTTTCCTTCATGGTATACACAATGGAGGTATTAATAATTCTAACAAAAACTTTCCATCTGTGTCGCTCTGCTCAAGTTCAGTATTGACTTTACAGCCTGATGTCATTGATGCTCAGGGCAGCGTAACATGGTTTCTCTAAGTACAGCAGTATAAATAATCCAAACTAGGCCTGACAGTCGGTGTCCCTTAGTTGGAGAAAAGTTTTACATAAATTATGATCATATTTTGTGGGAACTCTTTAGCCTGTGACTTTTAAACCAATTTAGGAAGGGTGTTTTTTAAAAAATAAAAAGCCATTGATTAAGCTGTGCTATTTGCAAAGGCTTTAAATGGTGTCTATGTGGTGGCCCTTTTCCACCACATATGGCCTGTTTTATCCTGTAAACATCATGAGGGTGAAACAGAAACTGTGAGTTCAAGGTCCAAGAAGAAGAGGTAGTAAGCACCAGTAAAAACCTGATGTGTGCTCTGCTGTACAGTGAAAAGTTCTTATTGGGGAAAAAGAGATAAAATTTATTTTACATACTTATCAGAGACTAACAGGAGAACAAAACTGCAGTTCTGGGAAGCAAGAAATACTGTGGCTAATGCCATAGTTGGACATACTACCGTTCAGTATGGGTTGCATTTGGAAGCAGGAGGGAGATTTCCTCGGGGTATGGAAACATAATAGCAAAATGTTTTCCAAACTTAATGTTTCCCAACACAGTGCCAGCAGTGATATGGGGAATCTTTTAAGGCCGTTGCATCTCTGCATGCCCAGACAGCAGTGGGATTTGTGTTTCTTCTGGCATCTGTGAATGAGCAGAGTGCAGTGTTAGCTGCCTGTGTTGCCAACTGCAGAGCATCGCTGCAAATCCAGCCTCAGGTTCTGTTTGTGGTTGTCCCCAGCAGCTCAGGCTGTAGCTTGGAGACAACTGGTGTGGGAGTGCAGTGCTGCTGTCACAGCACAACATTTAAACTGTTTTTCTCTAGTAGTTGATGTTCATGACTCAGGTTGCCAGAATAGATCAAATGCCAGTGTGCTTCTCACATTTTTCTCCTCCTTAGCTTCTACCACAGCCTCCAGCACCAGTGGTGTTCAGTTTTGGGAAAAAAACCCTTGCTTTGCTTTCTGGAAGTTCCAGCACATGTTGTGTGAGCTGCAGAGAAAGAAATAACTAATACAAGTTCTTGTTATACCCTCAGGTTCTAATTCTCCTTTGAATATAAGTGCTATACCCTTGAATCGTTCATTGCAGGACATCTGCATGCTTCCAGAGGATGTGGAAAAGGTGAGAACAACAAACAGTATCATCATAATGTTTTTTATGTTTTATTGTGGCAAAACCAAATGACGAGAGGTGTTTCTCAATAAAAGAATTTCCTGATAGATGTACTAATCTTTACAAATACTCTATTTTCCCTCTTCGTGCCCTCTGTGGGTGAAGCTGCAAACATAAAATGCCTATTTCATAATTTGTCTTCTACTCTTGACCCATTAATTAAACATTTTAATTATTTTAAAATAATGGAAATATATACAGGAAAAATGTATGTTTCTGCTTTTCATTCCATCATTTCCCCACACATTCCTTGAAAAGAAACTATATCATTAGTAACTTTAAAGTTATATTAGAATATGTTACATAGAAGTTGTTGCAGCTGCATGCATATGTATGAGATTTACCTCATGCTTTTACTATCAAAAGATGGGGAGAGGATGGGGTTTTTTTGTGTGTGCTGATGGTAAGCATGTGAGATTTGTTATCAGATAAGTACAGTATGAATGCCAAGCACAGTTACTCTAAGAGCTGCAGTAATTCAAGCAGTTTCTCATAAGGGCCTCAAAGAGTCTTAAATGTGTTGCCAGATAGGTGGTCCACTCAAGCCTATAAAAAGAGCTAAAGCTGTCACACAAAATCTGTGTGCTAAATGTTAATCTTTTCCAACAGTGGAAAAAGAGGGGTTAATTGATTGCAATGAGTGGGATTTAATATTAAAAAAAAGCTTTAAAAATGTACCTAGAAAAGGAGATTTTTTTGCTGGACTGTGTGTATGTGGTTCCATGTCCTAGGCCCCAGAGGTAATAATCACCTTTGTGCACAACACTGGCTTTACCAGAGTAGCAAGTTCTGCCTTTGGTTTGAAGCTCTCAACATCTATAAGGTGCATTTCAAACAACAAAACCCACTCAATAAATCACACACCAAAACTCAATGAACTTGAACTAGCTTTTTGTGTTGCTTTTTTATGAAAGGTGTTTCAGAACGGAGACAATGTTTCTCCATCTGTAATGTGGGACCTCACCCAAAAATAAATTGTTTTCAGACACCAGGAGACCAGTGAGAAGCTATCTGGATTAGAAACCACAATCTGAGTGTTGAGTGAGGCTAGATCTTATCAGCTACTACTACTGTGCAGAGATTGGGGGCTGATGTGATTACAAGTTAAAAGATAGCAAGAACTTAGTCCATTATGAGCAAGGCTGCATTTGAAAAACCCAACTAACAAAAAAATCCAACCAAACTAAAACCCACAAAACTTCAAATACTTTTAGCTTTTGAAAGAATCTCTTTCAACTTTAGGAGCAAAGGTTAAGGTACATGTGGTGTTAGTAGGTCCTGAAGTTGTAGTTGTGTGCCAGGAAGGAAATAGGTCAGATAATCTTAAAGGGGCTTTCCACTGATGTTAGTAGGAAATGAGAAGGTTGGTGTGTCACAGCTGAGTTGAGTCTGCTTCCTAGAGTGAGGGAGCTATCAGTAGGCACAGCTGAAAGCTGATAGTCATGCTGAGTACAGGAGTTCATGTGTTCTGTTTCATGTTTTTACAATGCAGCTCTCTCAGATACACTTATAATTGCTTTTATCAGCATGATATGCTGATAGGCTGTGTTCTGCCACTAACTTGAGACTTTTTGTATTTTCAAAGTAGGAGATATCTCCCAAAAGGGAAAAAGGCTTTTAAATTATTTCTTTGCTAATGGAAAGATAGCAAACTCCTGGACTCCTAAAGTTCAATGAAAGTTGTCTCTGGGGAAAAGCTGTGCACCAAGCAAGTAATATTAATTAGTGGTGGGAAAAAGATAAGTCTCTCCACACACCCACAGGGACTTGGGTATGCTCTAATGCTGAGATTCATCTTGTCTATGTGTATTTGTGAGCAGTAAGAAAGTTGTGCTGTTTGTTGTGCTCCTTAAGATTTAGCTATTCCTAAACACTCGTGTATTTCTTTATAGCTCCCATACAAGTTGAGGGGATATCATGAATACTGATATCAAGTGGTACAAGCTTTAATTATCCTGCACTTAAGAATCTCTAGCCTTGGATACTGCCATAGCTTTTTAGATGTAAGTTTAGGTTTGCATGTGGCAGTTAAGGGGAGAGAGTGTCCTGGGTATCTCTGGGTTACCACCTTGGTGCCTGAATACATCTCTCCACGATGTATCCACTTTTGAGCTGAGACTGGTGTGGGATCTTTGCCCAGGCCACCAGCAGTAGCTCAGGTGGTGCTGGTGGGATGCTCTGTTAGATCTCAGAAAGCTTGGGATACAGCAGTGATATTAGGATAGGAGCCCCAGGTGTGTGTATCTCAGTGGCCCCTTTTCCCAGAGAATGGGTGACCAGGGCAGGCAAAATGGCAAGAGACATCACAAGGAAGTGTTGTCTGATTTGGATATCTTACAGCAAAGCTGTAAAATAAAAGATACCTTTTATTTTATTTATTTATTTTATTCCAGTGGGAAGCCTGGGGGAGCAAGATTCCCACTTACTCTTACCACAGACTTTCTATGTAGCATTGAGTTGACCATGTAAGCTATCTCACTGCAAATTCCCCACCTCACTGCCCTAATTCTTAACACATGAAAACATTTTACTATCTCCTGTGGCCCCCACCACCTGAAGACCTACACTCCATTCAAAACTTGCCACTTCTGGCCCCCTCCAGCTAGCATGTGTGCAAAACTGCTTGTACACATTGACTTGAAACTAAATCATGTTAAATAGGTTACTTGGATGCACACTTGCATACTAAATAATGCAGTGTAACTAGAAGACTGCATCTCTGAAATGCATACATATACACCAGTTAGTCATGTAATCAAGTTCATTTTTATCTAATTCATGGGTAAGATAAAAGTAGATTGTATATTATAATCAAGGGTGAGACAATTATCTAGGCAGTTGCCTTTTGCATATTGTTCCTGAATTGCCCTTGGAGTGGTTTTTTTGAGTTTAAATAAAAGGTCAGACAGGTTTACATATTCATTTATGGAGTTGAAAAAAATATGGGGGGAAAATGATATATTTCACTTCATCTTAACTAAATATCAGATATGCTGTGTACTAATGAGCATTCCATTCTTGTGTCCAGGAAAACGCACACTTTTTTGTCGCAGATATGATTATAGCATCACTAGAAAAAATGAAATGTAATATCCTAAGCCAACAACAAGCAGAGTCCTGGGGTGTGGAGGAAACAAGTGGATCAGATGGCAGCTATCACACTGACTCAGAGTTTTCTTCTTACCCTGGAGTGAAGAAGTCTGATTCTTCTGTTACCTCTTCAGACAGTGGTTATGAAGGCAAGTTACTTAATCTAGAATGTAACCTTGTCTGAAAGCCTTTGCTTCTGTGCAGGAAAATACTAAACAAATTGGGGCATTGCTTGGAACCAAATCCTCTATTACCTTCTTTGAGTCTCTGGAGAGCTGGGTCCATTGAGGATCATTATGCCACAAGTGTTTTCCTGTGGCTCACATACTTCCTTTTGGATCTTCACACCTATGTTTTTTTAATTATAATTATTTTTTACATTAAAATGTAAATGTAGGGTTAAATGCCACAAGCCAAGCATGACTCTCCATGGAACATGCCTGTAGCTGGCTGTTTTTCTCTCTCTGCTAAAGTTTTTTTGTTTGGTAGTATTTGCAGCTTGGATCTTTCCTTCTGTGTTTGCCTCTGCAGTATGCAGATGAAGCTGTGCAATTGGTTTGAATGAGACTCCCCAGAGTATTCATTCCCATATAGTTTAAGGCAAGATAATAAATACGCCTGGCATTATTGTGCTTGAGTCAGCACATGCATTTTTAAGAAGATTTTAGTCTCTTGAGTAGTACAGATCTTAGTGATGAATCATGAGTCTAAAGTCTAAATGACATAAATTCTGTGGAGAAATGAATGGTGTTCTTGGACATTAAAAGGGGAGAGACCACTGGCAATATAAAAGATTTGGGTTTATCTCTACAAGATTCTGACTGAGAAACTGAGGGATATACTGTATGACCGACTCCCGAGAACTGGCCTGCTCTGTGTATGTATAAAAACAATTAAAATTGCTCTATAAGTGCAGTCTGTGTGCTAAAGTTTTGGCAAGTGATGAAAAACGTAAACATAATTGCAGCTACTTCTAAATGCTGGAAAAGTTTAACTGATCTTGTCCTTGTTTCGGGCAGGCTGTGCTTTGCTGCCTGTCAACTCCCCAGTGCATCTACCATCACATCATGAGGTTACCAGATTTCGTTGCCACAGTGACTCAGAGGATGAATATGTAATTATTGGTAAGGCTTTAAAATTGTAACTGCAGAAACAGATATATAGTTCAGTTGAGTCTATTCCATTGTTTGGGAATTCTCTTGATTTAGTAGATGTTATTGTAGGAGAAATAACACGAGAAAATGGAAACAATAATGTATGTGTAACTCCTTATTAGAACACATGCAGAAATACCAGACTGCTTCAGGATTTCCCTTCTAGGAAATAATATCTGTGCTAGTTTGAGAGTGTGGTGAGCTGACCCTGACTGGACACCAAGGGATCACCAAACTGCTCTCACTTTTCTCCACTGGAGAGAAAACATGACAAAAGGCTTGTGGGTTAAGGACAGGGAGACATCACTCACCAAAAACTATCACAGACAAAACAGTAAACGTGGGGAAATTAATTTATTGCCAATCAAATCAGAGTAGGGTAATGAGAAATCAATTTTTAAAGCACCTTCCCCCCCACCTTTCACTTCTTCTTGGGCTAAACTTTGCTTCCAATTTCTCTACCTCCTTGGACTTCCCACACATGCTGTCAGGAGTGTGCTGCAGCATGGGCTTTTTCCCTCTAGGTCACAGTCTCCTTCAGACAACTTCCAGCCCCAGCCTGGGCTCTTCCACGTGCTGCAGGTGGATCTCTGCTCCCCCATTAATCCCCATGGGCTGCAGGGGCTCAGCTGCCTCCCCATGGTCTGCATGAGGAGCTGCAGGGGAATCCCAGCTCTGGCTCCTGGAGCACCTCCTGCCTCTGCTTCTTCACTGATCTACAAATGAAGAACACACTCCCAAAAGACTGCATTCCTAGTAGCAAGAGTTACTTTGAGATGTATAAACGGAGAACCATGCTTATTGTCTTGAGAGCAATAAGCATGGTCAAAACTAGTGCTACCAATGTGAACACCTTGTTGGCATAAGCATATTGTGTCTATGTAAACATAATGAAATGTGTCCTTCAGTTACATTCATCTCACCTGTTACTAACATGTTTATAGCATTAACTGCTATGTTTGTGATTCATGTCTCCAAACATCTGGTAGTGTCCAAAAAAGGCTAGTGTGGCCTCTCTTGGCTCTATGCTGTTGAGTGACTTCTGTCTGGACCTTGACCAGCATGCACTTAGTCTCTCTTTACCTTTTGAGTTCTTGAAAGCAGGCTGATGGTGTTGATAGGATGCAAAGGGAATATTCTTCATCACTTCAGAGATATGCAGAGGAGATAGGGCTCCTTATGCTTGTTTTACAACCAGGGCTGAGGTTATTTCCCACATCCAGGAAGAGTGTTGGAAAAATGAATATATTTGAAACTGACACTGTGGCAACACAGAAAGTATTTTTAAAATAGTGCTGAGTAAGAGATGCTTTGTTTCTTAAATGGCTTGATACAATTTTCTCCTTTACTGCAGAACTTGAAGACCTTGAAAATCTGTCTGTTGCCCCTGATAAAAGGTGTGTATCTTTACTATAATAGCCCCATGGCTCTACGTTTTCTGCTGGAGCAACTTTCTGGTGGTTCTTCTGGCTGGGGCAGGGAAAGTTGTGGGAGTGGTAAATTGAGCCCTCTCAAGGAAAGGGAAGGAATGCTGCTTGACAGCAAATATCTCTGGTGCTTGGCTTAGCAGTGTTTCTCTGGTCCCTTAGTCTTGCTGAGGGTGGTGTCTGTGGCTCTTAGAGGGCCTGGGGGTATAAAAGAAAGAGGGTGGGAATGAAGGAATGGGAGAAAACTTTTCAGGGGTGCAGAAAAGGCAGTGGAGATGCTGATGACATGCTGCTGTTTTTCACTGACTGTATTCCTTACCTTTCAGATCATCTTTTGAACCAGGCAGCAATTCTGCTGAAGCAACAGCCCAGGAGTTGTGCAGAGCTTTCAGAAAATACTGGTTGCAGACAGACTCTGCAGTTCAGCTGTCTGGTTGCCTGAGCTCATCTAAGCAGAGAGTGAGTCTGATCTGAAAACAATGAGCTCTTTATTCAGTTCCCCAAATAATCATGGTCTCACTGCAGCTGCTTCACTGCTAGAAAAAAGGGGAAGCTACATAAACTGAAAAAAAAAAAAAAAAAAAAAAAAAAGACAACAAATACAGATGAGTGCTTACAGTTTATGAGTTCACTTGATCTAAATTTTTAGAAAATGTCTTCTCTCTTCAGCAATTTTCAGCCCATTTAAAACATGTGGTTGTGAACAATCAGGATATGCTTTCTTCTGGGATTGATATGGAGGAGTTTGAGGGGGGACTACATGCAGGTGAAAACTGAACTGTGAAATACCAGAGTATAAAGGGAGATAACATCTCCTATAGCATTTAACATATGTCCAGTTGATGGGCTGATTATCTTCATTAGCTTGTCTTTCCCAATAGTCTGTGCTGAAAGAAGACATACCAAGAGAACTTGAGTCCAGTTTGAATCTGGCTGAAGAAATAAAGATCATATCCAAGTTGAGAGGATCTTCTGGCTGGTCCCCACCAAGATCACAGATTATATTTAATATTCATCCTTCAGTCAAGTAAGTTTTGAGGGATCTGGGAATTGTGATTTAGTATAGCATTAGCTGATGGAAGGAGCTTGGGTGATTAACAGATCTAGTGCATGTGCAGATGATCTGTGAACAGGTCTAGAGCTGGTGCATGGCACAGCCTTCTGCAGTGTCTGTCACCAGCCTCGCTAGAAAACAGATGACCTCTGTTTCTCTCTCTTGGCACCTCCTGATTAACACAGCATGTACAATTTTCCATGTGATAATACACGTACTCTTTGGTGTTATAGTGGCAGTGTACTTAGTTCCTGAAAATTATATTTTGTGACACTACCTGGAGAATATTCTTGCCTTTCCCTGCTGTCCTGCTATTATTTTATGGATAGCTGGTTTTCAGAAAGTAGGAGGAGGCAGCAGGTCATGTGTGAGGAAATGGCTGTCTCATCCTGTCTCAAATGCTGTGAAGTGCAGACAGTAAGCAAACTGGCTGTTCCTGATGTTGCTGCAGGTACAGTTGCTTTTTCAGTTGCAAATGTGGATTTCCTTTCTCCAAACCTTATGATACTGGTGCCTCCTTAAGAAATGGAAAATAATTTAGTTCTTTCAACAAGCGTTACAGAATCTCCCTTCTTCATGTGAAGGAGTAGGAGTCAGCTCCTGAGGTGGATGTTCTCCCTGGTGCCAGTGTTAGCTTTTTTGCCCTTTTGAAGAACGTTAATTAAAACTGTCTTTTGGGTGCTGAATGGTCTAACTATTTGCCTCTGTATACAGGAGAGATGCAGTGGTGGCTGCTCAAAACTTTACGTGTGTTGGTTGTGGAACCCCGATAGAAAGCAGTAAGTATTACCAAAACTGACAAGAAAGTGCTAATAAGTGCAGTACTTATACTACAAACAGTACTGTAATCAGACTATAATCCTCACCCACACACATGTACCACAATTTTTAAATTATCTGAGCTAGAAGGAAAATCTCATGGTTGGATGTGCCTGCAATAGTAAAACAGACAATGGGATCTTTCTGGTATCTGGAATTTTTCATACAATACTTGATAGATGTCCTTCTCATAAACAACAAAAATTCATAATAGTCAGACACAAAACAGAAAAAAACCTATATGAAAAAAAATCATGCTTCCAGGCTGGAAAGTGCTGGTTTTATATAGTCTAATTGTTTCTTTTAATATTTCTTTCCCTGTGCCAATTTAGACATTGACAAAAGTCTCTTTCTGGAGACTGTATGCAAGCACATGGAATCTGTGGTTTTGGTTTTTTGGGATGTCTTTTTAAACCTTTTTGTTTCTTTAGATCTTGTTGACAAAAACTTTCTTGTTTTTTTTAATTCCTGTTACTTTGTGAGAACTGCTTGAAAGCATAATGATTTACAGAACTGACAAACAGACCTTACCTAAGAAATCTTTGAAGTGGTGCTTCAGTCTCATTCTGGGTCAGCTCACAAGAGCAGCATTTGTAGTGTCTTGTCAAGTATCAACAATCTATAATGGCATATTAAGTTGAGCAAATAGGAGATGCTGTACTAGCTGAGAAAAACCCCACAAACATCTTGATGTGAAAAAGTATTGTACAAACATGACTCCAAAATTGGTGGAAGTATTTTTGTTGTGTATTGTACCCAGTGTTTCTTTTGTGCTAAAGCAACACAGGTTTGTCTAAGATCTTATGCTGATAATTACAATCAGTTGAACAAATATGGAAATGAGGAAAGCTTTCTGTTCTAATGCCAAGTACAGACCTTGTACATGTGATCACCACAATAATAAAACCCTCTACAGTAAAGAACAAAAAACAGAATCCCTTTCCCTTCATTCCACTAGATCTGAGTTATTTAGACAGACTAGGCATACAGACAAGAGTTATGTCCCATAAGTTTTTAAAATACTCAGAATTTCATTGCTGTTTGCCTGCAGAATATATCAGGAGGCTCCGCTATTGTGACTACCTGGGGAAGTACTTCTGTGACTGCTGCCACAGCTATGCTCAATCTTCTATTCCTGCTCGAATACTTTCGAAGTGGGATTTCAAAAAATACTATGTGTGCAACTTCTCCAAACACCTACTGGACAGCATATGGCAGCACCCCATTTTCAATGTGTCATGTATTAACAAAACCCTCTACACGAAAAGTAAAGAAATGGACAGGGTGAGGGTAAGTGTGCCTTTTCTTTATTAGGAATTTCTGGGTCTGAGACTTTCAGGAAGAAGTCCTTAGGGCAGGATGTCCTGTGTGGGTATGTAGTAAGAAGGAGGGTTGTTTTTTCTGACTTATCCCATCACCACTTCTGGGACTTGTCCTCTTTTCCCTTAGGGGAAGAGAGCAAAGACAGGCGTTTCCAACCTATGCCAGAGGTCTCCTTAGCCCTGTTTTCTTCAGGAGGTGTTTCCTTAATGGTTTCCAGTTTCAGTGCATATAAGGGAGTTGGTCTTCAGCAATAAATTTACATCTTCCTGGCTTTTGGCTGTTGGAAAGTTCTGTAATTTTGGTATGACTCCTTAATTTTGTGGGCCATTAGGGGAAACATCCTTGGCTTAGGTGAGAGCTGTACCTCCCACAGCTTCAGGAAGAGTGTTCTGCTGAAGACTACAAGTAGGCATGTGTTCCTTGGCTGAGGAGTTTACCTGGCTTACCTGTTCTTATACATGTGTGGGTCTAGCATGCATCAAGACCCGCAGCCATTTTTGGCATTAGGACTTGCTTCACTCGTCAGGGAATAAAAATAGCCTTTGCCTGCCTTTGGCTTTCATGCATTAGAAAATCCATTTGTTTAATACTATGCTAAGTCCCTTTTTTTAGGTGTGGTTTGGTGTGCTTCCAAGGGTTGCTGACTCAAATAGTGGTGTTCCATACTTAGGAATATATAAAATTTGATTTTAAAACAGCTTTTGATTTAAAACCAGCTTTGTTTTTCTCCTCCATCTTTTAGGAGGCGCAAGAACAACTTTTTCATTTAAAAAAGCTTTTGAAAACGTGCAGGTTTGCTGAAAGGTATGGACTGTAATTATGCATGACAAATAGCTTAATAAAATGTACATGATGTGCTTATAGAGCCTTCTTCTCTAGAGAAACTTGGGTGCAGTTTTAAATAAGTTGATATGATCATTAGAGAACTCTAATAAAATAGCTGCCTTCTATTGCACTGCAGATGTTGAGAGAAGTACAAGTTTTATGTGGTAGCTGTTTCTTGTAATATAGTTTGGTTTTAAATGTTGAGTGATTTTAGTTAGGTGTGGATTTTTCCTGTTCTGTTTCTCCTAGGTTCTCACTCCATCTTAAAATGTCAAAGATACTTCTCTCTCTGAGAATATTTGTCTTTAAAAAATATGATGGCTTTTTGAGTGTTTAAAGATTTCTTCCAGAAATCTGTCATAATGCTTAATTCAGTTTATTTTATAAAAATATTCAAATGAAAGTAGTAGTAAACAGAAGTGATAAAGAGCAGTATCTCTATTGCCAGTGTTCACCTGCTCAGCACAAATATAGTTTCACCCAATAGTGACCTGTGCAGGATAAAACCCCTCAAAATCCTCTTTGCAAAGCAAATAAATAAGTCTGGTTTATTTTATTAGATACTATATGGGATTTTGCCTACTGTTCCTCAGGTAGGAGAGAGCCCTTTACACATTATTTAAGGATTGCTGGGGTAACTGCATATGGCAACTCCAAAGCCTGAGGAATGCATGTTTAAAGCAGATAGTTTATTCTAAATCCCATGCCTTCCAATTTTTATTAAAGTGCTCTCAAATTGGGAGCGGAGATAGATAGCAGGAACTTACCTTGTATAATCCTCATGTGAATAGAGAAGTGGAAGATGCTTATTCTGGAAGTACATGTGAAAAACAACTTTTTGTAACTTTCATTGGGTTTTATTTCTCTTTGCAGTGTACTGAAAGAATTTGAACAGGTTCCCAGCCATCTGACAGAAGAACTACATCTCTTCTCACTGGATGATCTGGTGAAGATCAAACGAGGGCAGTTATTGCCCCTTCTTAAAGATATTCTGAAGAGCTCCACCTCTCATGTAGATGGCTGTGAGGTAAGGAAAAAACAGGGCTCTTAGTGTCCTTGCAGTTGCTACTGTAAGGAAATATCCCTGCTGCCATTCCTAAGTAATTTTTTTCTTAGATTTAAATCAGCCATTTTGCTGTTGTTGTAGCTCTGTCAAGCGAAGGGGTTTATCTGTGAATTCTGTCAGAGCGCAGACCTGCTCTTTCCGTATCAGACTGCCAAATGTAAAAGGTGCCCAGGTATGTTCCAGACTGAATGTTTTTCTTTCTTTCTTGGGGGAATTTTGGTGTATAAAACCAGTTAGACTTATTTTAAATGTTGAGAACTAGCTTCACTGAAAGCACGCATATTTGAAATCCTGCGTGTGCATTTGGAAACCGTGGGCAGCATGTATCCTCGAAAACCAGCCTGTGGCAGCTGTTTCCTATCAGTGGATTCAGAGAGCAAAACCAGGCATTTGCCTGACCACGATTGTGCTTGCAGACAGAGGGAGGCTATTTTTTGGGTCCAGGCATGAGAGAGCTGTTTTATTTGATCTTGCCAGCATTCAGTGTAAATTATTACAGTGGTGGTGGTTGTCCCAGCCTTGCACTGCTTCTGTTTACTTTTGTGCTGATACGTACATGATAGAACACCATTCAAGTAACACAGCTATTGATTCATTTTTTTTAATTCTATTTTTTTTTTCTCTAAATGCTACTCTGTATGTATAAACAGAATGCAAAACATGCTTTCACAAAGCATGCTTCAAATCTGGAGGCTGCCCCAAATGTCTGCGGATCTCAGCTCGAAGGACTCTTTCAGAAACTCCATCACTGGTGCCTCAGTGAAACTGGATTCCTCTGACTGCTGACTTTAGAAGATATTCAGAGCCAAATCTTCAGATGCATGATTAAGTGTTAAATAATGTTGTTTTAGACATTACTGTTTTTAATGCATGTCTCCTTTATGGGGGGTAAAATAAAAAAAAAAAGAAAAACAAAAAAACAAACATCAACTTCATTATTATAATTGAAAACTTACCCTATGGGAGTTTCATCTTAATGGTGAAAGACTGGATGTTAATTTTTTGGGCTGCCTTTTGTTGCTATTTTTTTGTCCTTGGATGTAAGATTTTTAATACTGTATTTTTTCACGTAAAAATAATCAATCTCTGTAATTCTGCAGATAATGTGTAGTGAGCGTTGGAAGTCTTTGCCTGTGTTCGATTTTGGAAATGGGGAAAAAGTGGTGAAGTACAAAATCGTTCCCTGAAAAGCTCTACAATAAATAGCAAAGACTTGCCTGCAAGTTTTAGGCAGATGTTAATCTGAAATTGTTATGGCAAATGCTTATTGTGAACCAGTGAATTTTAAGTTTCTTTTCAACACTTCAATTTAACAGCCTGTGGTGAGTTAACTTGGCCTGCTGCTAGGTGCTCTTCACACTTCACCCAGTTGCTCTCTCACCTCATTCCTCAAGAGGACAGAGGGAGAAAAGAAGATGGAAGAGCTCACAGCCTGAGATACAGACAGGGAGATCACTTGCTAGCTACTCTCATGGGTGAAAAAAACCCCTGAATTGGAGAAAATTAAATGCATTGTAAATTAGAAGTTGAGTAGGGTGGTGAAAAGCAAAGACTAAAACAATAATTTTCTCTTACATCACTCACCCATTTCCAGGCTGAACTTTGCACTTCATGCCAAATTTTTCTACCTTATAGCCTGCCCCAAGTGGTGCAAGGCAGATGGGAAATTTGGGGTTGTTGTCAGTCCATAACTGCTCCTTTCTTCTACTCCTGCCTCCTCACACTTTTCCCTTTCTCCAGTCTGGATCCTTCCCATGGGCTGCAATCTTTCAGGACAAACATGCTCCTGTACAGGCTCTCCAGGAAGATGTAGTTCATTCAGGAAATATGCATGTGCTCCAGTGAGGTCCTTCCCAGGGACTGCAGGGGAATCTGTGCTCTGATGCCTAAAGCACCTCTTCCTTTTCTTTTTTCACTGACCTCGGTGTTTTTGCTGCTGTTTCTCATGCTCTTTCTTTAGAGTTTTTAGCAGTATCGTGGCTGAGGTGCTCAGCCCTGTTCTGCAGTGTGTCCATCGGCCTCTTCACACACGGGCCACCATGCAGTCACCCAGTGACACCTCCACCAGTTACTCCACTCTAAAATTTTATTTCCAGAGCACTTAGAAATGTGAGGAGAGACAGTGAATGATGAGGAGAGATGCTCCTGTTTAAATCCACCCTCACACTTGCAGATGGAGTCCTTGCCTGAAGGTGAAGTGCTGGAAATTGAAAGCAGCTTTCTTTCCCTGCCTGGTTGGTTACTTCTAATGAAGCCCTTGCCTTCATAAAGGTAGAGCAGCTGCTCAAACCTGTAAAACCATTTTTTCTGTTAGTGCTGTGAAGTGCCAATGAACAGAGAAATCCCAGGACCTGAAAGTACAAGTCAGCATTCTGATCTCTCCAGTGAGGTGCTGTTAGTATTTTGAATTTTTTATTCTCATTTTGTGCATTTTTTTCTTGCTCTCTTAATCTGTTTTCTCTACCTGTTATCAAGAAACTGATCTGCTACCTGGGCCTGTATGAGTTCACCTCCATAATAATGTTTACAGCACTACTAAGCTCACTAACACTTCCACTAATCTTTATTTTTTCTGTGATCAAAAACAGCTTACCTACTTTCTGCTCTGAAGCAAGATTAGTGTTTCTTACACAAGATCACCAATGCAGGATAAGGTGTGGTGAGAAAGTGCTTGCTTTTGCAGCTGACTGTATTTAATGTTATGCAAGAGTAAATTCTCATTTAAGTTGGGTGCACAACTGAATCACATGAAAGGCCTTGCTTGCAGGGATTTTGTGCTTATGAAGGAGTAGACGTGAATGATCCTTCTGTGGGGTAACCTGCAGGGCAGCTGAGTATGTGTTTTTCACTATTCATTAGTTTAGAAGAGCTGATCTGGTTTCTGGCTTTGCTTTTCATGAATGTTCAAGTCTCACTAAGCCGTAGCAGTGCACAGGAAGGGGGAGTGTTGGACAAGTTTTGTGCATCAAGAGCTGATCCTTCACATCCGCTCAGTTCAGTCCAGGTCTCCAAGAGCCGGTGCAGCTTATCCTTGCTAATTATTGCTACATACCACAATACAGGTTGCAGCAAGATCAAATCCTTGATGAGTTGGTAAAGCTGGAAAGCAAAAGGCCTGAGAGTGTCAACATGCTTCTAGGCCAGGTAAAACTGGTTAAAATGTTCTGCTGCTGAAGCTAAAGTAAGGAGGAGTAAATTGTGAGATGCCAGCAGGTTGGCCCTGAGTTGGAAAGAGTAACTATTTTCTGTGTTTGAAGGAATACTGCATTTGACTGTTGGGTCTGGAGGAGGGTCATAACAATTCCATGTTCTTGTGTGCTGGTGTTAGCACAGGGTAGCACAGGAACACACAAGGCTGTTCTACCTGAATGTCTTCTCTGGTGAGAAGCAAGGCACAGGTGACTAGACATGTAAACACAAGGTTTTCTCAGCATTGCTGAGGTCAGAGTGTTTTTTATCAGCTGCTATCCTAGGATAGCATAAAGCAACTATCATGAAACTGAAAGCATGCATTATGTGCTTGGGTGATGAAGAGGCTTGGACAGAAAGGGATGACTTCTGTATACAAACCCTCTAAATGGCTTTAGGGTGTAGCCAAGTTCTTTGAATCCAGTTTTGAGGCTCATTAAGCTTCTCAGATCTAAGATACCATGCTCTTCCTGAGCGTATCTCTATGGGTAAGTATTGAGTTTGGTCATTTCTGAGGCTAAACCAGATAATAAGGCATATCCAAGAAAAGAATTTAAGAAACAAAAGCTGTATGGCTACAGTGAACTTCTTTGCAGGAAGTAAAATCCTATATGTAAACTCTGAATTCTTTGATAGGAGTAAACATAAAAGGGTTAGGAAAACTTACTAAGGAGTTAGGCCAGTTCAAAGTAAGCTGCCTACTAGCTAGAGAGCTGAACATGTTTCACAGAGGAGAGTTGCAAGAGACTTGCTTCTTCAGCCATGGAAATGGAATTGTCACACTTTTCTGTTTGCATGAGCAGTGATGAACAAAGCTCATTCTTTACTGTGAGTTTTTATGTTGCCATGTGGATACAGCAGGAGCAGTGCTGAGGACACTACTGGAGGAGCACTCTCAGGGGCTTTGGTGGCAGAGAAACCTACACCTAGCCAACTGCCCACCTCGCTTCAGCGGCAGAATTCACTTAAAGACAGTATTATTAGTAATTTCTAAGGTTTGAAAGGAATACAGTACCAACATCCCACACTTGCAGTTAGCAATTTTGCCCTCTTCTCCAATTGTTATTTGCTTATACTAATTTGTTGTATTTTCCTTAGTTTCAGTTGTGAATTTTCTGCAGGTGGAAGTGCTTTGCTAAGGCTTTGTGCAGTGCATTGAAGCCAGGATTTTTCATGATACATCATACAGCTGTTACTGTAAACAACAGAATAATACTAATTATCAGGTGTAGTATGGTCTCACAAATACAGGTCTTGTTGCGACTGTAAGCAAGTATGTCAAATACTTAATAATTTTATGGGTCTGTATTATTCCAGGGATGTGTGTCACACCCATCAATGGCCAAGATCCAATAAAAAGTGCTGAATTCAGTATTATGGAGGAACTGAGTAAGAAAAAATGCAGTCTTCTGAAGACCTTATTTCAATGGTCCTTTCCAGTGAAAATTTTTTCATTGCCTGGAGGTCTTTTCCTCAGGCTGACAATTGGCCTTGTCAGGGCATCTTGATTCCAGTTTCTTGCCAGCATCTGCCTTTGATTAAGAAACAGTGAAGTCAGCTTAAGTGATGGACAGATTCTTGCTCAAGATAGCCCAGGAAACAGGGCAAAATGCTTGTGGAGCATGTTTCAATGTTAGCTTTTAGCTGGCAACATATTTTTATTCACGTGCCTGTCTTTTCCCAGCACTGTGTTGCTGATGCTGTGAACAGTGCAGTATCTGGATCATCATGGAGCTGTTTGGACAATTGCAGGAGTTGAGGAGGAATTGACAGCTGCTCCCAACTGTCCCTATGTCACTTATCTGAAATTATCTGACTTGCTTTACTTCCCCAGTCAGAAGCAGCAGCAGTTCCTCTTGGATTCCTTTCTCTGCTATTTTAGTAATTTCCAGTTGTCCATAGAGGCAAACTGAAACAAAGATAAATCCCCAATATTACCAGCCCCTCTGCTTCTAGGCCTCTTTACAGCCCAGATGAATATGGTAAAACAAAGAGTAACAAAATACTTTGGCTATTCCATAAGCTAAAGATGATACTAAGGGAGATGTTCGGGGAGGAAAAAAAAAAAAGAGAGATGCAAATATATTGAGGTGTTGTCAGCTCAAAGAGATGAAAAAGTGCTGGCAGGTCCTTAGGAAGGAAGGTCTGCCTACTGCCTTAGGTGACAACACCAAGAAGCATTTCCTCCAAGAAAGGGGTCAGAGTGCCTTGCATAAATCAGCAATAATGTGGTGTTGTGGTCACTTCAAAGCAAGTCAGTGACTGCCAAAATGCTCTGTTGTGCATCAGGGAGCATGGTGTGGGAAAGGAGAATTTATGTGCCTCACCTGGGAGCCATTTTACTGTGCTCTCATCTCTGTCCAAGAGTTACTGTGAATCAAGTTCCCCCTCTCTGAGTTCTCAGAAGGTGAAACTAAAAGCTGGAATGATTTTACTAATATAGGATATGATTTTAGGCCTCCTACGCATTTCATGGATGAGGCAAAAGAATGTATTACTTTATGTCTTAGCACAGAGGATATGTGCTTGCTTCTATAACAGAGGATTTCCTAAAAGCTGATTTGGACTGCAGTAATGTCTAGCTGCAATTGCAATGTTTTTTCACAGGAAAATACTTTGGCACAGCATTTTCCTAGGTTAGCAGAGCATTACCATGGCCGGTATGTTGTGCCATGTCACACTAAAAAAAATATTTGTGGTCTATGACTGAAACAGAGCCACAGGGCCACTTAGAAGTATAACAAAAGATTGAGAAGTCACTGAAGAAGAAAAATATGATGGGACGAGATCATGTGTAATTAGAGAAAAGTGTGGATAGCAAAATGTAATCCAGCTGAGGCTTAAACAGCCCTGAGGAAGGTGATGGTTCAAATGGAAGCACATCCCAGATGTAGACCAGCAGACTGAGCAGAGGAGCATCTCTAAGCCCGAGAGACACAACAGTGATGGAGACAGACTTTCTCAGAAAGGATGAAATGCGCAGAGAAGGCTGAAGAGACGCTGTGTCTTCCCTATAGTGAAGAAAAATTGGATTATGTTTCATCTTTATATTAGTCAACATGTTAGCAGCACCACTCAGCAATTGTCCCTCTCAAGAAAGAGCTCTGGTTGCCCCAGCCTCCTGTGCAAGTGCCTTCAAAGACACCTGGCTCGCTGTCCTTGTTGAGTAGCCCTGCGTCACTGTAGGGCTCCTTCCGTAGGTCCCAGCAGTCAGGCACAAGGCCAGTTCCTGAGCTGGACAGCCTGGATTTCGCTAACCCAAATCCCCAGGATTTCTGCATCTGTTAGACTGATGGGAAAGCAGAAATAGTTACCAGCATATCCCACACACTTCCTATTTCAAAATTGCATTCTGGCTACTTAACACATGTACTTCTTCTTTCACACAGCAAATGTGCACAACTGTTGCTGCAGAAGGTGCTGGCTGCTGATGGCCAAGATGTTTCCCCGTGTCAATCTTCCAGTTACTCCAGCCAGGAGATGGGGAAATCCACAAATAGCCCATCTGCTGGATCCTGATCGGGCCTTTGATGCTGGGTCCAGGGCCTGTCTCCATGACAGTCTTGTCTCAGCACTGTGCTGAGTGCTTATCAAAGGAACACCATGACATTATTCCCATATTTTCCCAGCAATTTTCCTTACATTTTCATCTTTCCAGACCTCCTTTCCACAGGGAAATTCTCCAGGCTATCGTACCCTATTTTTCATCTCCAGGTTTCTGTGGACACCTCATTCACTCCTACTTTTCAGGGGTTCCCAGCTCCCACAGCCATGCCTTTTCTCCCTAGCATTTTCTCCCTCTTCTTCTGGCACCTGTGGTTACCTGGAGCCTTCAGCAATCCTTCCTTCTCACCTTGCCTACCAGGAAGGTGCACCTTGGTCCCTGCAGCTTATTGCCTCAAGCTGCTGTCTCCTCTGGGCACTCATCTCAGGCCCAAGTACTCTCCTGTCTTCAGGACTGAAATCCATACCCCTCTCTCCTGGGTGCATTTTCACCACTCATCTTTTCTTCCAACTTGACCTGCCAGTGACGCCTGAAACACATGTCAATAACTAAACCATGACTGTTTCCCAATGACCCATGCTCACCTACATAACTTCCCAGGCAAAGGAATTCAGAATTCAAGCTTAGAGGGAAAAACCTCTTTCTAATGCTCTAAGATGGAGCTCACACTTTTATTTCCACTTCTTGTTGATGATAGAGCACAAGCACATGCTTTTGTCTGAGTGAAAAAAACTGACCATAAATCCTCAGACTTCATAATCCAGGAGATCACATGTGCTCTAGATTTACAAATGCTGTTTGCCATGCCTCATGAAGAAATGATGCTTCTTTTGTCTTCAAAGCTTGGCTATGATCACAGGTACCACAGTATCAGACTGTCCTTAGGGTGCTATTTGCCAAATCAATGCATCCATCGGTGTTGTCAGTCTTTTCTATGCACTGGATCTTACCAGGAGAACAAATACTGAAACTATGCTAGTGCCTAAGGGCAGATTTCTCTAACAAGACCTTCCATCCGTGTTTGACAGCAGATGGCATAAAACCTACCTGCTGGTCCTGTCCCTTTGCTGTGCTATAGCTCATTTCATGCACTGCTCACACAGGGGCAGAGGGCAGCTGGTATTTACTGTTTGCTGCTAACTTGTCCTGCCTGACCAAGGATGTGTGCAAAGCCCTGTCCAAAGAAAAGATGGCTTATGGCTACACAGGACTTCTCTTCAGAGTGCTGCTTGAGTCAGGGGAAGGAAGCAGATGGAAGTTGCTGACACTGAATCATTGCTGTTTCTACCCCAGTGAAATAAGAGATGATCTAGGAATTTCCTTATTTTTGCAAAAAAAAAAAAAAAAAAAGGGTTTCTCCTCCCTCCTCTCTGCTAAGCAGGCCTCAGAATGAAGCAAGAAGGGGGAATGTATCAACCCCCTGTATTTGTACTGTGACACAAAGTGCTTCGACATTTGACACCTGTGAGTCACAAAGTGAGAAAGAGGTCCCAGCATACATACAGAAAGTCAGGCCTGAGAATCCTACTCGAGCAAGAGGCTTTGGTGCGGCGTATCACCCTCTGTCTGGTAGTTCATGCAGTGGGGCTGCAGGAAATAGTGGAATTTATGCATCATCTTGAGCTTCATCTTGAGTTTAGTTATGTGTGAGAGTTGTAAGTTGCCTGTAGGAACCCCAGGTGGCCAGTCTGGTATTTAATGGTCAGCTATGTGCCTGCAGGTAGGTATGTCCTCGTGCCTGGTTCTGGGCTTCTCAGCCATAGGCAACTCCACACTGAAAAATAAGACATCACGTAAATTTTATGCCCTGTGCAGTGCCCTAGGACTGTGCCCTAAGCCAAGATGAGGGCCAAGAAAGGAGTGGTTTGTGTTTCATATGTTGATCACAAAGATGTGCCTTGACATCCAAAGGGATTTGGCACAGTTCACAGGCAGGAAGAATGAGGAAAGCAGTGACTCGTATCTGTTCACCTCCCTTCCCACCAGTGTCAATCAATGAAGTAGAAACCTCACCTTTCCTCTCAATCATGAGAGCTGGAAGATTCTTCCTCAGCTGGACTCCAAAGGACACTATAGATGGTACAGGAAATGGGGCTGTTGCAGGTGACAGAAAGAGCCAAGCGTGTTGAGCTCAGTGAGAAGACAGAACAGGGAGCAGGTAAGAGTGAAAAGCAAACATGCAGAACAGCAGGAGCAAGTCTGTTGGGAGTTTTGTAAATGTGATGGGGCAACAGCCCAGTGCTGTTAAGCTCAGATGGTTGCAGGTTTTTTCTGTTGTAAGCTCCATTTCATTCCCCTAACACAGACATTTTTCCTGTGCTTGCCTAACACACAACTGGACTGCAGCAAACGATTGTTTCCTGGGAGGGGGATACACTCCAGAATGGACCAGGAAACCACACTGCATGCTTCAGCTGGTCCAGTGACCAGCCCTGTGTGTTGGCCTAGAAATCTGTCTGTATTTTACATGTACAAAATGCCACGGGTGTAGCCACACAGCCAAGGAATGCAGTAGACAGCCCTCAGTCATTGGCTTTTCCTCTGAAAGCTATGGAAGAGGACATGCTGCAGTTATTAACTGTGGCCCAAATTCTCCCCACTGGCTGTGCAAAATCAGTGCATGAATGTGTATCACTCACAGCTGCCTTACCCTCCATGCAAAGGCAGGAGCTCTCAGGGTGTCTTGCCTCACCATCCTTATTACCTGCACACTTACAGCTCCTTTCAGCTGACCAGAGCCATAATTGAGAACGGATTTGCAATAAAAAGCTTCCTTCCTCTCTCGCCCTGCCTGCCTGTACAGGTATGTCTGCACACCCTTGCTTTTACATGCGTGCACACACAGAGCCACATGTGTAAAGGAGCAGGACACAGTGCAATACAATCAAGAAATGCCAATTTTAGCTTTGACTAAATTACATCTTCTCTCAAATCAGGCCACATCTGATAAGCAAGAATGCTGTGTATTTATCACCCAGTAGTCAGTAATTTCCACAGTATCTAAACATGATATGAAAGTCAGAATTATATTTTTAGTGATCTCCGGATAAAACATGAAAAGAAAAAACTTTTAACCTCACCTAACCTTGGTCCTCTGCCTCCAGAGTACACAATTTCAAAATCCTGAGGTAGTGGAAAGATCAAACTGAGGTCCCCAGCACAAACTGGCTGTAATTTTAATATTTTCCAGTCTTCTATCTGAGGAATTGTGTAAGCATGAGCTTTGTATGTAGGCCATCACATGCAAAGTGTGATGCATGTGGGTCCAGCATGTAGGTCAGATGCCTGAAGTTACACTTCAGTAAATACTGCTAGTAAAATGCACAAGTGTAGTTTCAGGGGATGGGTCTCATCTAATGTTAGCTTTACATTTAAAGGTGTAAATTGGGGAGTTAGGGAGTGTCCTGGATGAAGAGGAAGGCAAATGAGGTTTGAAGGCTTTCACAGAAGAGAAGAGAGAAGCATTAGTGGTGAACTGAAGAGCTGTGTATTCCCAAGCAGCAGCTGTGATCATGATTTTCATTTCACTCCTCCACGGAAACTTCTGAAGGTGACTTGCTCCGTATGCAAGGTAAGAGAGACTGCAGGCGAGTCAAAATAGCTTAAATCTCTCCGAATCTGTGATTCTATGTCGCTATCTCGTCACGCCAGGCTATATCATGTAGTATAAAACGTTAAAAACCGAGTCCAGCCTGAAGAAGCATCCGAGCCCGCTAGAGGGGGCCGGCTGTACGCGGCTGCGGCGGCTCCTGCGCCGCGGGATGGACACGGCCACCGCGGGGACAGGCGGGCAAACGGGGCTCCGCAAACACGCCTCGCTGGAGCTGCAGCCGCACAGACTGCAAATCCTGCCCAGAACCACGCTGTTGGCCTCAGCAGTGCTGTACCGCTGTGTTCGTGCTGCTCTCGGTTCCTAAGGCGGGTCTGCAGAGCCGCTCCAAGCTGGAGACGGGCGGAGGCTCATCCCGAGGAAGCGATGCCCACAGCCCCCAGCAGCTCTAGGGCTGCAGGACACAGCTGCACCGTGTGCTCACACCCAGCTTGGCACCTTCTCGTTTCTGCCAGCTTGCCCACTTCTATTCCTGTATTCCCTTAACTCCTTGTATTATTCACGTTTTGTGAAAGGCACGCTGAGTGCCAGCTCTCTGTGCTGCTGCCACGTTAGCAGTGCAGAGTACATCCCTGCCCCTGGAGCCTGGCACAGAAATCCTGAATGCATTTGGAGCTCCTTCAGTCTGGAGACACTTCCTATTAATTAATCCTGGAAAGCTTTACAGCCATTCCTAAAATAAAGGAAGAAAATGTTTAAAGTTATCCCTAGAGCAGCTCAGTGTTAGTGAATGTTTTTTTCCTTTGGAAGGCACAGGATTACTGTTCCTTAAAGGCACATCTGCTCGGGCAGGATCTGATACATGGTGGTTCCTTCCTGCTCCTTGCACAGCCCAAACTCTCACTTAGAAGCCAGAGTGAAGCAGTGCTGCACTTGAGGTACTCTTACTACTACTTCTACTACTACAGTAGCATGGAAGGCAATGTCACTGCAGCTCACAGCTCCATCTCTGCCAGCCAGCTCCAAGCACAGAAGGTCACACATGTCTGTGTAAATGTGTATATCTATGTGTGCATGCCCCTTTGCAGAAGCGCCTGCTGTACTCTGTGCTCTGTACTCTACTCTGCAGTGCAGAGTTCATTTTACTCACCATGAGCAGCCAGCAACAGATGACACAAAGCCAAAGGTCACTGTTAATTTTACTGGGCATCTTTCTAGTTTCTGGATTATTTTGAATTTCAGCCACGGGTTCCTCAGAATGCACAAATCTTCTGGAAACAACTTTAAAGGAAAATAAATTTTTATTTCTGTACCATGGAGATTTTCCTTTCCTGTTCCTCTCCTCAAAATCATGGAGTGGCTGTTCAGACTACCTGTCCCACAGTAAGCATTGAAACTTAAAACTTTAACACTTAGCCAATGGAAATCTTCTTGCAAATGACACATTTCCCTGTATTTGAATAATCCTTATTATAATTTGCAAAAACTCCTTCAGATTTTCTCTCTTCTCTGCAATGCCCATGAGTTCTATTAAAACTCAGAATTCCCTCTTGCAGTTCTCTTTCTGCTACATCATTTTCTGCTTCTGCATTTAAATGTCTCTAGTTTCACTCCCAGTCCCCACTGCTGTCTATCCCTGTTTCCCTATTTCTGGCAGCATGTAGCTGGGTACTTGTAACTGAGGTTAATGACTCCAGTGAAAATGCCAGCAGAAACAAGAAGCTGAGTTTTTACTACAATTAGTACAGCAAGTGGAGAAAGACGTACAAAGTTACTTCCATCCTTCAGCTCCAAAGCAACAAGATTTTGGGTATGTTAAGAGAGTGAAGCCTCACTGCATCCTTGGCTTGGCCTTTGTCCACAGGCACCTAAATTCTCCTTGCAGCTCCTCAATGCACTTGAAGACACCCTGCTGCACACACATATGGGTTATTGTTCTGTGGGAGCCACAAAAGGACAACACTGAGTTCACATGAGATTGAGGAGGAGGAGGGGAGAAGGGAAACTTTGTCTGCACAGCTGAGCAGAAGTTGGAGCACTCATCAGGAAGTGAAAAGCATTCCTTCTTTGGCTGAGGTGGTTTTACGCCTGGTGACTGTATGGAGCAGAGCTCACCAGCCACAGGTCAGTGAGAAGGAAGTGATATATGCTGGAAAGCAGAAAGGGTGGCAGGGAGAGAAATGGGGGCTACTATGGCTACACAGGCATGCAAGATTTGTGGGGCCAGAGAGAGAGGTCAGCAGAAGTCGCCTCCCTTTTTTGCCCAATTCTTAGACAAGCAGGAGGCCCGTTTGTAGAGCTCTGCCCTTGAGGTTACTGATGCAATTTATCCAGCAACTATTTTGGGACAAATACTATGTTCCCATCACTGGGACAGAGGATTATATCTGTGCATAGGAGTGCTTGGATACAAAGAAGATCTGTGTCACCAGTTTTTCAACTCTCCTTTAGTATTTTCCTCTTGTCTTGGAGTCCCACCTGCATTTATAGTGCTGGGTATCCAGCATCTGTGAAAAGCCATTTCCAGAATTTCCAGCCT
Organism: Taeniopygia guttata; assembly: GCF_048771995.1. NCBI lineage: Eukaryota > Metazoa > Chordata > Aves > Passeriformes > Estrildidae > Taeniopygia > Taeniopygia guttata. Next base: position 59,978,843 of record NC_133024.1, on the reverse strand, counting down.
CAAGTCAAACAATACTGACTGTTAAGACAATTTCCATTATTGACAATAAAGACACATAACAAAACCAAGGCACTTCCAGCTGAAGGTTATGAAAACACCAGGTTTGGACAAGTCCCATACTGGAAAACCCCTTTCTCCTGTTTAGTCCAGGTGGCAGCTGCAGGTTTTCCACGGTCAGGGAAGACTCAGGCACTAGATTCAATGCACCAGAACCCAAAGTCTGTTACAGACCTATGGTATAAATCCTTCAATATAGAAAATGTTTGCCTTGGAATAGGCAAAAATACAACGTTTGTTACAGAGACCAGAACAAACCCCTTCAACTGCAGGTGTGAAAAAATGCTGGATTTTTTAACTTAACCAAAGGTATTAAAATCTGTCACACTTAGTAATAATGTCTTGTTAAGTGCATTGTAATAAAATCAGAGGGGTTTGATCTTTCAAAATTAAAAAAGCATTTGAGTTTCACTATGTTTGTGTGTTGTATCACTGGTACAGATACCATGTGGGAAACAACAGGAAGAACCAACTAAGCCCTTACTGAGCAGTACTGTGCTTAAGGGGTAGCAGATCAGAAGCTGGAGCTCTGATCCCTTTTCTGTTGCAGGCTATCTTCATCACTGAGGCACTTAGGCAAAGTGCTTTTGCTTGTTTGAGGTCCTAGAGTGTAGAAAAGCATCAGACATTTCAGATTTGGGGACTGCAACTCATGAAAAATTCAGGTTTTCTTCCTATAATAAACAAAATGTATTTACAAGAAATGCCAAGATTTATTTGCAAGACCTTCTATAGCTTGCAAAAATGTTGCAGTTTTGACAAATAGGTCCTATATGTAATTTGTGGTCCAGGAACAAAGTCATCAGTTTGTTTTGTTTTGGTTTTGTTTTGTTTTGTATTGTTGTTGGCATGGGTATTTTGTTGGGTTTTTTTTGGACAAGCTTTATGATGTAAAATGACATAGTGCTAGCAGAAAAAATCTGATTCCTCTCCAAGTATCACTGGAGGAAACACATGATCAGCATATAAATTAATTGATTTTGCATAGGGCTGAGTCTGCCTTTCATTTTGATTCAACTATTTATACATTATACAAAACAGACCTTTCAGAGCTGAAAGCACTGATACCATCACTGCTCCAGCCAAGTCCCAGGTTGTACAACAGAACAACATAACATGAGATATTGTATTTTTAAACTATTTTATCACACAGTTCCTCTGCTGCAATCCAGATCACTTTTCACAAGGTACAAGTGACAAGACTCTGTCTGAGACATGGGGTTTCTGTAGTATGATGATGAGCAAGCGTGGAAACAAAAGGGAAATCTTCCAAATCTAAGCATGTTCCTTTGCCGTACCGAGGTCCACTGCAGCAATCACAGACAGTAAAACTGCTGGAGAAGAAACTGGGTCAAAAACTTTGCGTCATCCTTCTAAAATTATGTGCACACACCCACAGCAGCTCAACCTCCTCACTCACAAATGCAGATTAAAGAAATTATCTGGCCTCAAAATGGCAGTGGTTCATCACTAGAGAAGGTGCTTAAACTTTCCAGCTCCACTTCGGCGTAGGCTCACACCGCTGCAGAGGAGTAATTACTCTGGCCTTAATGCACAGTCTGCATGGCTCCCGTGGGGAAGGAGGCAGGTGTGTCAAAAATAGAAAGATGTGCTCTACAGTGGAGTGAGGTAGAGAGAAAGGGGAGAAAATGATTCTGCAATTCCCAGGAATGGAGCTGACATAATTTTGTCTCAGCTGTGAGTTTCAGGTCCATCCCCCTGCTGAGCAGACTGCTTGACACACAGCCACGTGAAGTTGTAACACACATTTGTCTGGAGGACAGGTGGCAGTGTAAAATCCTAGGAAACTTCAGATACGAGGAAATATTTGCATGCCTGATAAATCTCCCTTGAAAGTGGTGTCACGTTCATTCAGTTACATTTGATAACTGGATTTAAGCAAACCATGACATACCCTATATTACGTAATGGTCACCTCTGATCAACATTAACTTCATGTAAAAGAATGGACCACTCATGAACTTCCACTCTCCTATTACTTGTACAATTACTGATTAGGGGTCATCTCTGCATATATACTCCTTAGGGAAGGCAAGAAAATGGGACATATTTCTGTATTAGTCATGCAATAATTTTTTCTTTTTCTGTCTTTAATGTCTAGGCACTTTTCCTTTGGGTTCTTTCTGGAGAAGTAAATGGCAGCCACATGAGCAAGGATCTCAGGCTAATTCTGAGTATTATTATTTCAGAACAAGGGGTGTATGAAGTTATTTTTTGTTCAGAGGAATTTTAGTGGAAGATTCAAAATCCCAGGTAGCAAAGCAGAGAGCTGGTTCTCTTCAGTGTTCAAACACTTGATTTTTAGTAACTTGAGGGATCACTGGGTATTTATAGGCTCTTCACATCATATCCAACCTTGACCACATTATTGTTGTCCTAATTCCTATTAGGTGAATTAATAAACTAAGCTGGTATGTACATAAAAAATGCTATGTGTTTCTCATAGTGCACTTTACATTCTAGACACAATTGTACATACGGTATTTTCTAATGATAGTTTAAATACCTGGGTGATCTGGAAAAACAGGAATGTGAGCGTCTGAATATATTAGACATGTATATACAGATAACATCAACATTAAGGTCAGCAAAGAACAAGTCTTGTATGAAGATTTTTTTTTCCTACAGGTTCTGTGGGGTGGGTTCCCATTTTAATTTTTATCTTACCAACACTTAACACTGCTTAAAAACATACACGATTTAGAAATACATCTTCTCTTTCCTTATCATATAAATCAAGAGTAGGTGAACACATATGGCCAGTTGAGGGAATGATTATATTTTGCACAGGAATATTTGACTTGCAGCTATCATCAAGATTCTTGCAAATAGTGGCTGGGTTTACACTACCCACAGCTGTTTTCTGGTATGTAATTATCATCTACTCTTTTTGTTTCAATGAGACTTTCACATAGGACAGGAGTAAGAAGATGGAGAGGGCGCAGTGAATCTTTTGAATGTATTCATTGCCATAATTAATATCCAAATATGGTCCAGAGCATTATGATGTACAGATCTGTTTTCATTTTCTGTTGTTTAGATAACTGAGGTTCTTGATGTTATTAGGAATAAAGTTTATATCATCATGGGCAGCATCCAGATACTAGCCATCTTTTAATAAAAACAACCTACAAAGAAATAAAATAGAAAGACGAATTAGAAATTAAAATTAGAAATTACAAAGAATCATGGAGTCAGAAAAATATAGGCTGAAGGGGACCTCTGGAAATCATCTGGTCCTGCTCTGCTCTATAAAAGGAGAAGTGAAAGTTTTCAAAAGAGAGGTCTGAATGCTAGTAGTACCTTAATTTAAGTCACTTATCTGACATTTTGTGGTCTTAAAAAATTGGCTGCATACACATGATGCATTAGAAAAGTAGGGAGGGTGAGGATCACTTTTTAAAAAGTTTGGGGAAATACTGGATTATTTCTTTAGGCCAAGAATCCTGTGCTCCTGAGGGAGATATCTGAATGTCTAAACTGGTGCTGCTCTGAGTAGGGTTTGGACAGAACCCCCTTCCAGCCAGCAGCTACAACTCTGTTGTCCAAAGACAGCCTTTGCCTAGGCAAAAGCTTTATATCTGAGTCTATACTAAACTGTAAAATTTCAGCTTTACATCCCTTCAGTGAAGTTATGGAAAACAAGCAGCATGTACCTGTATAGGAAAGAAGAGTAAGTTATTGAATGACAGATGAAGGCAGGCAAAGATAACCATTAAAAGGGCTGAGTCTGGAAGGTGAAACAAAAAGGAGGCCCAAAAGAGACATATAAATTGAATCATCTTCACAAAGTAACACTCTCCCATGTTGTTAACTGTGCTAGACTTCCCCCTGTAACCTTCCTAAGGCATACTGAATATATTCACACAAGAAGCCTAGTCAGGTTCTGGACTATACTCATCCTCTAAAGAGGATCCAAACCATTCAAAGATGCAATCCAAAACACCTCCAGAACCCATGCAGAGAAACTCTTCCGTAGCTTGTTGCTCTTTTATCAAATTATTTCTTTCATTTCTAACCTAGGAAGTTTTATACAAACTCTGATAGGAGAACACCAATTCTGCAGTCTTCTTATTATCGTTACACACACTATCTCAAACTACATAGATCCTGAGATAATATTTATCTGTTGCCTTATATAATTTCAAACACAGTTTAGTATATATAATCTACCATCCAGTTCCATATAAACTAGAATGTAATCATTTTCGCAACAGATACACAATGAAATGTATCTATGCAATGCACACTACCTATTAATCCCTGTAATATTATCAAATATGAATCTAAGGGTTCCAATAAATATGACAAAACCTAAGAGTTAGAATAAATATGTAGGTAATGTAAGTAATGAAGACTACTATAATGAAAGTAAAGAATGTAAGTAATGAAGATTACTATAATGAAAGAGAAGTTATATACTGCATTGGAGTTCAGAATTTTCTTAGATCCTTGGCATTTGCTTTGTGAGGAAAACAATGCTTCAGTGCTGAAGATTTCCCAGGGTAATAACAGATAACTATAGTCAGAGTAAGAAAGCGTTGTCTGTATTTCATTAAAATTAAAAACCCAAATGAAAATACTTTTTTGTGCAAACAAAAATCTACAATGTGATGTAAAGATGAAAAACATTTCCAGCAAAAGTGAAAATCCAATTTAGACATTCTCACACGTAGCTGTGAAACATTCAAGACATGTAGTATGAACAAGACAGTCTGAGGAAAAAACTGATATCTAGGTCCCTAGTGGAAGCATTGTGTTGCTTCTTGTAGCAGAAAATTGCTTTTAGCCTTCAGGGTATATTCCTTAAAGATGCATTGCTCATGTTACTGTGTTCAAGAGTCAACAGCAGCTTTTATTTAAAGTATCTTTTGGAATTGTAACCTCATTGACAGAAAAGTGATCTTGTATTTCTTACCCTACCACTGCATGAAAATGAAGTGCTTAGAATGATTTAAAATGAAAATTAATGATTTAAAACCTAGTATTAGAATAGCTGTGGGGATAGTTGATTTGCGTGGGTTTTTTTCTGTAGTACCCTTGCATAAAATTTTCCATTGTTTGTTTCTTCTTTCTTTTGTTTCACCCCCTTTTGCCATTTCCTCTGCAGCTTTAATTTTCATGACATTTGCCCAGAACTGCATATATTGTGAAATTTTAATTCAACCCAAGTTATGTCAGCACCATTCAAAGTAGTTGGTTTGGCGTTTTGCTTCCTGCGTAGACAGGAAGGCTTGCAGCTATGCCTGGCAAATACCAACATCCAGGACTGTTATTCTTATGAACTAGATCTGGGAAGTATCTATCATCATTCTGCTCTGTTGGGAAACTTGCTTTGAAGGGAATGAAACCTCTTGTTAATTCATGCAAACCTGTAGTTTTGCACTGCAAGTGTATTTGCCCATGGATATTATCTTGGCTAAGGAGATAGGCTTACCTCTGTTGGAAGCATATAAGGCAAGAACAAGTGTGGTCAAACAGGCTGTGCACTGCCAGGCTCCAGCTGGGTCTGAAGAAATGGTCCTTTGAGTTGGATTTGCACTTGACCACAGGAAATCTGATGAACGGTCTGGGTTGTATCTTTACCTTGGATTTTGAAGGGACTACATGCTCATTGCTGAGAGAAGTGTTTGTTTGCCTAACGCTTGAGCACTACCAGATTCTTCTTTTCCATTTTCATTATTGGTACTCTTTACTGCTCTAGTTGTATATTTGTCCAAAAATCCCTCCTGCTGAAGACAACAGAAAAAAAGACATTTTTAACGAGGGATCCACTGGCCTCCTTTGTGATGGAAAGATCATGTGACAAATTCTCCATGCCCTATATGCATTTTTCTTGTTCAGAGAAAGTGCACCAGCAATTAAGACCAAGCATCTCAGTGTTGCCAGTCACAAAATATGTTAGTGGTTTTTTTTCAACACAAGTGCTGTTCTCCTACACACTGTTCTAAATGATGTGTTGAACCCAGTAGAAGAGTTCTCTCAGCAGGACAGAAAGGAAAGGCTTTCAGAGGTACCTTGTGAGTTTAATGAAGAATGAATGAGCAGTGTTTGTTCTCAGGTGTGTCAAACATGGCCACTTGTATCACTGACAAGTTCCTGTTTAGGGATCCTGAATCCATGAGCAAGGTTCCATATGCCAGTGTAACAAGATGTTTCACCTGAGAAGTAGATGGGGCTCCTTCGGCGAGTGTTCCCTCCCCTTATGCTCCACAGTGTTCTGTGTATCACCTGAACCTCATCCTACAGTGTTCCATGCATCACCTTATCCTACTGAATGGGAAAGGCAAATCAGGCAAATACCATATGAAAAAACAGCACCATGGAAGGGACACGTTTAAAGTGTGATGGCAAAAGTGAGGTCATTCGTGGTCAAGGAACAGGAAATTGTGAAAGGAACAAAGGAATAATCTTCTAGAAATTGTCTCAACAGTGACTTTAGGATGGGGCACTTCACAGAACTTCAGTCACAGGCAGCTTCACGGAATTTCTTGTGCTTTTTATAGGTGCTGTTTGCATGACTGTGGTCACGAGGTGGATGATGTCTTAAATTGTCAGACATGCTGTAAGTCTATGAAGAACTGATGAAGCTGGTTGAGGAGACAAAATTGAGCTGAGCCCTTTGCTATCCTAGAGCCTGGCTCAAGCAAGGGTTGACAATGAAACAATGCCTGGAGTGACCTCTATTAGAGGTCACACAGCCTTTACAGCTGCCTCAGCAGGTGGAGGATGATTGAAGTGCTCTTTCTACCTCTGGTGGCAACTGTAAATTCTGACAGAAAGTAACACCCTGTGTTGTATCGCGGTCAGCTCTTCTCGCCGCGATACCCCGAGCTGTAGTGTGCTGGGTGGCGAGAGGGAAGAGAACGGGCGGCCTCTCCCCCTGTGAAGCTCTGCAGTCCCAATTGTCGGCACGGGGACAGAAGGAGGCGACACGGGACTTGGGGGTGGACAGGATGGTTTTATTCAGTGAGCCCCAAGACCCCGCGGGGAGGGTGAACAAAGGATTTATACCGGAACTCAAGAGGAGGGGTTTAGGAACAGCAACCAATGAGGGTAGGGCTGGGGGGGAGTCTAAAGAGGGACTAACATATCACAAACCTGTCAGGGGAAACAGGGAAGTGGAGTAACACAAAGTAACCAATAGGGTGTTGAGCCTCACTAAATAGACAGGGAATGCTCTGGAAGCAGGGGAGGAGGCTGGGAGGAGTGACAGGGAATGTTCTAGGGAAAGGGGCAGGGAAAGGGAGGATTGACAACTTGGAGAGGAGGGGGCTAGGGAAGAGCCTGGGAAGATTGACAACAAGAGGGAGGGAGGAGATTAGGGAGGGGGTGGGTGAACACGCACTGAACAAATATCAAATCAAAGAAAAACACACCACAACAACCCTCATTAAGCCCTATTTGCATATAAACTTTTGCTCCCATAAGAATGCAAATGAAGCGAAAAGTGACCATCCATGCCTTATATTTGTGACCACAGTCACCAAAGCCCCACCTATAACATGTGATTCTTCAAACTCATTGGGAAGGGCCAGAGGTTATATTATAGGCAAGGGGAGTTCCAGGACAAGAAAAAAAAAGATGGGGGGCAGGGCAGGGGAGGGGGGGGGGGGGGGGAAATCTCTGCCTGCTTTGGATTGGTCAAGACTGTGTCTCTCCTCTGCCCCTGAAGGGATGCTTAGGTGAGCTTTGCACCTTCAACTACACTGGAGTGGATATATTATATAGATATATATAAGTCACTGACAGATCTGTTATTGAACCTTCAGTAGCAACATCCACCAACACTCTGTGGTTACTGCATTTATCACCGGCAATTCTGATCCTGCTTTCCTGTTGCTCCAATAAACTGCATTGGTTTTTAACCTGGACTGTACACATTCTTACTGAATTTGATGAGGCTGATAGTATCAAGTTGGCTGTAAACAGAAATTAAACCCAGTCAGACCCAGTCCTTCTGAGCTCTGAGGATCAGCTGGGGTGCAAGGGGCTTCATTTTCTGCCAAATTTCTATATTCTTAATGCAACAGTTGGCACTGAGCCCTAGTGTCCCACACGACTGTGGTGGTTGACCCTGGCTGGATGCCAGGTACCCACCAAAGCCACTCTGTCATTCCCCTCAGCTGGGCAGGGGGGAGAAAATATAACAAAAGGCTTGTGGGTCAAGGTAAGGACAGGGAGACATGGCTCATCAGTTACCATCATGGGAAAAACTTGACTTGGGGAAATGAACTGAATTTATTACCAATTGAACCAGGGCAGAGTAATAAGAAAAACCTCAAAATCTTAAAGCATCTTCTCCCCATCCCTCCCTTCTTCCTGGGCTTAGCTTCACTCCTGATTTTTCTACCTTCTTCCCCTTCATGGTGCAGGAGGACAGGGAATGGGGGCTGTGGTCAGGAGCTACCACAATTACTGAATGTCTTGGCCTTGGGCAGCAGTTGGTCCATCCCGGAGCAGGCTGGCATTAGATCTGTCAGACATGGGGGAAGCTTCTGGCAGCTCCTCATCAAAGACACCCTTTATCTCCTCTCACTACCAAAACTGTGCCATGGAAACCAAATAAAACCATTGTGTCCAAGGTTCATTTTATACACCTCACACTGGAACTGGGCTCAGGGCTTTGCCATCAGGGCCACCTCCAAAGACCTCATTTTAGAGGACCATTGGGTCCTGAGCTACTCCCCGGTTTTTGTACAGCACTGCAGACAGCAGTCATTTAGTTGTGAACATTTTTATCAACAAAGAATACTTAGTAAATTATCCTTCACTCAGTCTCTTTAGCTCCACAATGTTGATGCTCTGTTCCCTTAACAAGGGAGGCTCACTTCCTGGGACCTGCTGAGGGAGAAGTCACTCTTTATATCTCTTTGCTACAGCTTAGCTCTCAAAGAAAGCTGGGACCACTGGCTTATCTCCCTGACTTTCCTGCCCTCAGCCACAGAGTCTGACAACTTCCAGCTCTCAGGTGGGCACAGTCAACCCTCCATAACATTTCTGATGTCTTTTTAATCAACAACCTCATTTTCCTACAGCCCCACTTTCTATACTCCCCTGTGAGGGAAAAGATAGTGACAACACGAAATATTGTCTTTTTTCCAGCCCAGGGCTTCTGCTCTTCAGTCTCAGTTTCACACTTGGTGAAGCACAAAACAATTCCATCCACCAAGATGATGGAAGTAGCATTGCTGAAGAGTTGCTTGCTGATAAATGGGCATGATGCTGTATAAGTATCTTTCAAGTGTGATAGTTCCATTTGGAGAAATGATCCTTGAACAAACTTTACTGAGAGCTCTTAGATTCCTGCCATGTTTACTATATAGATATGCAATCTCTAAATAGCTCTAATCA